>NC_141070.1:24598716-24921216 GCF_041138505.1 Cibotium barometz
AAGAATTTTCAGCTTCTCACCTTGTGTGTTCTCTTCTAGGGTTTGTGTGACTGTGTGTGTGCTTGCAAAAGAGCTCAAGCTCTCTTCTCCCTTGCATCTTTTCATGGAATCAGAGCCTGTTTTCAAGCTAAGGGCTAATCTGCAAGCAAGAGAAGCACATGAAGCGGTACGAGGGTAAGAGCTTCATCTACTCTTCCCTCTTTGTGTTGGCTACTACACCCTTGTCGTCTCGGGAGCTCTTCGAGAGGCACCGGAACAAACTCTGATTGAGGAGCTTTCTTCATGGGAGGAGAGCTAAAGGGAAACTATACTATCCATTGGAAAACGCATTTCAAGTGCGAGAAAATCGTTTCGGGCGAAAAACACGTTTCGGGCGCATCTGGACCTCCGTTTTTCAGTTCGCAGGTGTTCACAAGCACTGCGGGTAAGTTTTGATTCTCTGTAGAACTCTATTTTTGGAACTGCAGGAAGAGCCGATTGGTTGTGTAGACACTATGTGTGCTGCAAAGAGTCTCAAAGTTTCCATTGGGTGTATGTATGCAAATTGAAGTCACTGGTTATGACAGTTTGGGTGCAGTATAGTACCTGTAGAGAATACATCAGTTTGTGCAGGTCAAGCAAGAGTGCTATTGTTGGTAAATTTGTGTTGTAGAAAAGATGTCAAATGATGGAATAAACCAGATTGTTACAAAGAAGCTCAACAAGAACAACTTCCATGCTTGGAGGTTTAGATTGACAAATTTTTTGATGGGAAAAGGTTACTACTATTATGACTACATTGAAGGTGAATATGAGGAGGCACCAGAGATACCTGAGATTTATCCAATTGCTGTAGATATAAAATAGTTCAAGGATTAGAATCAAGGAGAAAGGAAAGTCATGTTTTGGCTTTCTATCAGCATATAGGACACTATGATTGGGCATATACAGGATGCCAAGTCACCTAAGGAGGCATGGGACACCTTGGTGAAGCTGTATGAAACTAACACCAAGGCACAAAAGATTCAGTTGAAGAATGAGCTTCATATTATGGAGAAGAAGAATATGTTTGTGAATGATTATGCCGCCTTGAAGATCAATTGGTGTTTCTGTTGATGATGATGATAAGGTAGAAGTGTGTTTGGGTGGTCTCGGGCCATAATACAAGGCATTCAAGACGTCTACTTAGACTCAAGAGAACATTCCCAACTTCACAGATTTGGTGTCAATGCTGATCATTGAAGAGAAGAACTTTAGGTGAAGATCAACAGTCTTCACAAAACAAAAAGAGTTTAGAGTAGCAGGCCTTTCACACGTGTAGGTAGAGGACGAGGTAGAGGTCGTGGACATGGCCAATGTGGTGGCCAACATGTAATCAGAACAATGGTCAGTAGGAGCAATAGTTCCAGCATTCACAACAGCATACAGGTGGAAGAGGCCAGTTTAGGTCGTGGGAATTGGCAAAGGCAACATAATGATACACAAGGCTATTTTTACTGTGGTAAGCCTGGGCATGTGCAGGCAGATTGCTATAAGATGCAGAGTTGTAAGATCCCTGTTCCCACCGAGCAATGGATTCGGAGACTAGCAGCGGAAGTAGCACTTCTCGCGTGGGACAGGGGTCCCACACTCGGGGCCTCACCCACGGATATCCGGACAAGAGACTAATCCATCGGTTTTTCCAAAATCGAACCCGGAAAAACTTCATTCACTCGAAAAGTACGGGCGATTCCACCAGGATAACTCTTTACTCTAACGTAGTCAAAACCATTACTGATCAAGCTGATCCGCCGACTGCACCTATAAAGATACTCGGTCAGATCAAGGAAGAAACTTGCACTTGGATCATTGGGATCAACGCTTTTTTTCCCATTAAGAGGCACAGCCGTAATCTTTTATGCATTTTCCTATGCATAAATTCAATTTAGATGAGAATGACACTTCTAAATTTAAAATCAATCTTTTATGCATAAATTCAATTTGGTAGGAATTACACTTTTAGAATAAAAGAATTTCTCTTATGCATCTAAGTTATGCATAAAATCCATTTATCATGAAAATCACCCTTTTAGTATAAAAAGAATATCTTTTATGCATACCTCTATGCATGAAATCCAATATGATAAAAGTAACACTTTTACAATAAAATAATCAACTTTTATGCATACCTCTATGCATGAAATCCAAATATGATAAAAGTAACACTTTTATAATAAAATAATCAACTTTTATGCATACCTCTATGCATGAAATCCAATTATGATAAAGTAATACTTTTATAATAAAATATTCATCTTCTATGCATATCTCTATGCATGAAATCCAATTATGCTAAAAGTAACACTTTTGTAATAAAATAATCATCTTTTATGCATACCTCTATGCATAAAATCCAATTATGCTAAAAGTAACACTTTTGTAATAAAATAATCATCTTTTATGCATACCTCTATGCATGAAATTCAATTATGCTAAAAGTAACACTTTGTAATAAAATAAACATCTTTTATGCATACCTCTATGCATGAAATTCAAATATGATAAAAGTAACACTTTTACATTAAAATAATAATCTTTTATGCATACCTCTATGCATGAAATCTAATTGTGATAAAAGTAACACTTTTACAATAAAATAATCATCTTTTATGCATACCTCTATGCATGAAATCCAATTATGCTAAAAGTAACACTTTTATAATAAAATAATCATCTTTTATGCATACCTCTATGCATGAAATCCAATTATGCTAAAAGTAACACTTTTGTAGTAAAATAATCATCTTTTATGCATACCTCTATGCATGAAATTCAAATATGATAAAAGTAACACTTTTACATTAAAATAATAATCTTTTATGCATACCTCTTTGCATGAAATCTAATTATGATAAAAGTAACACTTTTATGTTAAAATAATAATCTTTTATGCATACCTCTATGCATGAAAATCAATTATGTATAATATAAAAATCAATTTCTCTATGATTACAATGAATATCTTTCAATTAATCTAGGATGATAATTCCTAGAATATGGTAGGAAGTCCTCTTTTCATGCTTTGAATGAAATTATTTTATGCGTAATTTTTATAAAAATTTTGCCATAGCTCCGCTGCTATGACTGATAAATCTCAAATTTTCTAAGGGATAAAGCTTATCATTAAGAAAATAAATAGAATGATCCCTAATTGGGTCATTAATCCATAATGGATTGAATCATCAATATTCATGAAATACATAAACTAAAAGCATAGAAAAAAGCCATTAATTTGGCCTCAAGCATAGATTAATCTTGGATTAAGAAAAAGCTTCATTTGGATTGAGAATGGGTCATGAGTATGACCATTTCTTGAGTGTGAGAGAGAAATTACATAAAAACCATTAGAATTAAGCATAAATGGAAATTTATGTAATTCTTAACTATCATTAATCAATTAACTTCAATAGCATTCATCAAATTATGTAACTCTTCACTACCATTCATCAATTAACTTCAATAGCATTCAAAAACCATTCCAATTAAGCTTCTCAAGCTCGAGAGGGGTTGAGAAGAGAGAAACATTGAGAAATTATAGAAAATGATCAAAATTCACTAACTACCTCACAAATTGCTTGATTCTTTGTTCACGATAGAGGCCCCCAACCAATCAATTGGTTAAGTATGTTGATGGAGCCACCAATGGGGATTGAAGAAAGAGGAAAGCTCCAATTTCTTCAATTTGGAGAGAATTTTAGAGAATAGTAAAAATTAGCATTATTTCAGCATAACTCTAGTATAGTAAAATTCTTCTATTTTTTTCAAAGGACTCATGTTCTATTTATAGGAGAGGGAAGCTCTAACCAAAGCTAACTGAATTCTAGAATTTTCCAAATTCAGTTTGGCTGAATTTGGACTAGATTTGGACCTAGTTTGGTTACTTTTTTATTCGGTTTGGTTCCATTTTGATTTGGTTTGGTTCAAGAGAGAGGAGAGATAAAAATATCACATTATTTTTGAGTTTAAAACTCATTCAAGCATGTGAAATATGCACCTCCTTTAATGGACTCCCCTTCCTTACATATGTGTCAAAATGGAATCATTATACCCAAAATATCTCATATTTTTAATATTGCTCATAGTTTCTTACTAATAAACCTTGTACATAGTCAACTCTTCATCTTATGTGAGCATTTACTCATTTTTGGGTATCTTCTTTTACAAATTGGATTTATCTCCTCCCTACACATGGATTGATGCTATTGGCCCATAGGAACCTTAATTGGACCATAATCCAAAAATTTCTAAAAATCTAGACCCTTAGGCTAAGGTTCTTCATATCCATTTCCAATTAATTCTAATTGCACATTGGAAAGTTCTTTTTGAATTCTTGTTTCAGGGAAACTTATTTTAATAAGATGAGTTATTTTTCTATCCAAAAATATTCATAATCTGAATATTCTCTCTCTAGAATATTTTCTCTCTCTATGTTAAAACAGGCAGAGACGAGATCTCTTATATTTCTGAAGAGGGAATTGATTACAGGGGAATATGCTGGACATTTTGAGAGGCTGAGGAGGAATCTTACATTCTCTCCCACTTGAAAAACGCGAGATGTCCTCATCTCGCAAACTTGGGATAATTTCGCGAGATGCACGAACATGAGACTTAGAGAAAGATTTAATTAAGATTAACCACCAAATAAAAAGTCTCAAAGAGAGTAAGGGTCAAGACAAGAACAAGATTTAAACTTTATTCATTCTTGGAACATATACAGTAAGGATAGAAGAACTCTTTCCATTTCCATAAGCCCGTCCATCATATGATCACAAAAGCAGCACTCACAAGCTGCGCACGTACAAGGTAACTCATCTATGGGAATAATTCTGTTGGTTATTGCCGCACCTATCTCAGTGGTATGAGGTGATCTAACAAAAGGACCTCTGAGAGGCAAGCCAAAAACGGGGTAAAGGCATATCTTCTGATGAGGAAGAAAACACGCAAGTAAGAAGACCCGCTCAGAAAACCCAAGATGTCTTGATCTCATGACGCAGTAGTATCAGGGACTCAAACCCAAGGCTTCAATAACCATGGCCAAGCGGACATTGTTACGAAAGTGCTGCTGACCCCAGGGTGTTACCCTAGTTATATCTTGATAGGTCCGCCATTTGGTCTGAGCTACAGAAGTTCCCAAGTGAGGAAAAAGTGAGCGCTCATACTGTTCTATAAAATCCTTCTTCACAGACTCGCTTGCATCTTGAAGGTGAGAAATCATCATGGATAAAACTAATTCTTGTTGCCAAGCCATGAAGGAGATTAAGAAGAAGGGAGATCGATGGAAGTAAGATTACTGTGAGCGACAAGTAAAAGTTACGACTTATATAAAGGAAGGAGCTAGCATAACTTAGAAGCCAACGGTATCTTGCCACACTGAAGTTTTACCGTCTTTCCATGATTTGGGTTTGGCACATTTTTCTATAGAAGGCATTAAGAACTTTGAGATGAAGAGATAAAAGAAGTTCGTAGGCTAAGTCACCTACTTTCTTTGGTCCACAATATCTGGGGGATAACTACTTATACTCCCCTAGAGATAAAGAAATTCTTTTGGTCCGTATTCAAATGAAGACTATAACTGCTTCTTTGAATTCTCTGATTGTCCTCTTCTTATCTGTATATTGTCTCTGTCAATCTTGGGCAGCGTTTATATCTTTATGAATTGCCTGCATCTGTTGCTCTAAGTCGCCAAGCATTTGACTGGTCATCTCGACCCTAATCAATGGGTCGGACCTAGTTAATGGAGTTAAGCAATCTTGTCCGAGAGACGGACCCTGATTAGATTGGTATGAAGGAATTGGTCTCTGAATTTGGGTTCTAGACTTCCCTGTGCCCTTTTCATGGTAGGAGTCGGGCAGTCTTTTAACTGATGGTCAAAACCTTGGCATCCAAAACACCGGTTCTCACTTCTGAATTCATCGTTTTCTGAATCTTTAAAACAGGTGGGCTCCTGAGAAGTTATTCTGGGTAAAGTGTCTTCCCTTTTTAAACAGAATCTTTCTTTTATTTAGAGAGGAAATAATTATAAGATTCTTACTCCTGTATACCTCGAAGGCTGGGGGAGAAATCTTACATTCTATTCCACTTAAAAAGTACGAGATATCCTTATCTCGCAAAGTAGAGGACAACTCTTTTTCTTAAGATCCAATTTATTCTGGGGTTCCTTATATTCAGGTCAACCCAACAGAATACGGGGATAAATATCCCTTATATAGAACTCATCATTAAATAACAATTCATTCAGATCATATCATTCATATCTTTAACACGATAATGGTCCACTAGACCGAAAATTTTCCTTCTGAACATTCCTCCACGAGAATTTCAGTTAAGTAAGTTCTCAATTTGACATCCTTTAATTTGATCATCCGTGTCAAGTATTAACAATAGCAATTTGACAGCACAATCCACTAATCTTATAGTGATTTGACATCCTTTCAATTTGACATTCTTTAATTTGACATCCTTTAATTTGACATCCTTTAATTTGATCATCCGTGTCAAGTATTAACAATAGCAATTTGACAGCACAATCCACTAATCTCATAGTGATTTGCTGAAATCATTATCATCATTTATCATCACAGGGACTCGTCCCATTCATCCTCATTGTGGTTTCGCTCAGCTTATTACATTTCAACTAAATTTCAGAAATCATCATTTTTCAATCAGAATCCAAATCAATTCATCAGTTCCCAAATAGAATTAAAAATCATATCAATCACATTCGAAATCATCATCTCGATAGCATTAATGCTTATAATTTTAAGTCTTGGATTTACTCGTATATACTGCCGGTAAAGAGCTGCAGTTATATCCTCGGTATATACGGATAGTCATGATACTCGAAACTATAAGGTAAATACCATCATGTCTAGGCCTCAAGCAAGTCAGGGTTCCATACAATTGCGGTACTTCCAATTGAAGACCCAATTACTAATTTACGAATTTCAATTTGAATTAACAATTTGTATGAATTATATCACACAATTACAACCTTTTTGTGCGTCTTGATAACTTTTGACATAATTGGCTCCTCAGTTGATCTTATGGAGATCTATGACATAAGTCTGATAAACAGATTTTTCTTTATCCGATCGTCCGTAAACAATCACTTAAATTAAAAAAACATTTGTATATTTATATACAAGTTGCAATAAGTACATAGAGTGGCTCGGCTCCAAAATTCAAAATCTCCTCGAGAGATGCATAAGACGACGGTACTGGGCCATAGTCATGCCCTGTTACATAATTTCTCTAATTGCGAAGGGAGTTATTATTTTCTCCTTAAGGATAAATCGACTAAAGAGTCTATAAACTCGGCAAGTAAGTCTGAAATTTTGAGGCGTTGAAAGATATAGAATGACACCACGCGTCATTTTCAGCTTTAACAAAATCATGGCCAATGAGAGGTTCTGCCTCAACATTGCATGCCGGTTGCAAGAGGCGTGGATATATAGCCCTGCAAACCACTTATGCTGTTGTCTCTCCACTAGGTTAGGAAAATATAATTCCTCGAAATGGCGTGCGAGTCTTGCTCAGCTTGTTCGAGTTGAAGCGGAAGAGATGAGATGCTCGAAGGCAAATGCAATCATATCTTGAGACTGGGTGAGGTCGGGAATACCAGATAAATGGGGAACTTCCATCTATAAAAACAATTTCTTTGATTAAAATTTCTTCATTAAAGAAGCTTACGGAATGAAAATACATTATGAAAATGCTGTTTCTGAAGTCTTATTACCAATTTCGGATAAGAATTTAATTATCTTTATTAGCTTTCAATTTTGCTCTGATACCAACTGTAAGATCCCTGTTCCCACCGAGCAACGGATTCGGGGTACTAGCAGTGGAAGTAGCACTTCTCGCGCGGGACAGGGGTCCCACACTCGGGGCCTCACCCACGGATATCCGGACAAGAGACTAATCCGTCGGTTTTTCCAAAAATCGAACCCGGAAAAACTTCCTTCACCCGGAAAGTACGGGCGATTCCACCAGGATAACTCTTTACTCTAACATAGTCAAGACCATTACTGATCAAGCTGATCCGCCGACTGCACCTATAAAGATACTCAGTCAGATCAAGGAAGAAACTTGCACTTGGATCATTGGGATCAACGCTTTTTTTCCCATTAAGAGGCACAGCCGTTGATTCCTATCCATAGAACAATATACTATCCGGGATTTACTTTATCTATCGTAAACAGAAATTGAGTCTCGATTTACGGATCCATCAATCCAGCCTAACCCCATCCAGTCCCATGGGTTAGCCAACCGCCCAACCACTAACACCATATTGGGGAATATGGGAATTTTCCATAAGTTTGGGACATGTGGTCAAATCTTTGGATTAATCATAACTTGAACACCGTTACTCCAAATTGAGCGCTCTATAGCTCACTAGATTCCATTTTCCAAGCGCTTTCCAACAATAGGTCACATGATATGGTTTTGAAAAACTTATAGGCATGTTATCCAGGTTCCACCTTTTTAGCATTCAAAAAATGGGAGTTGAGAAATTCCCAAACTCACGAATATAGTGTTCACTGTAGTGATGGGATCCAATTAAGAATTTGGTTAGATTTTGTCCCGGGTACCAAGGAAAAGAGTTCCAAGGCCCCCTAGCCGGAAGTTCATGCAAACATAAAACTAGTCACACCACTTACACACCCAATATGAAATTGCCTTTTTCTTAGCATCAGCTAACTTTAAAACAATCCTTTAATGAAACCATTATGTCACTGATGACAATCCTCATAGTCTCTGGTTGAATCCTTATTTCCATCATTCATTCATCGGTATACTTATGGCATCATTGGCAACCAGAACGCTCACCACCTGTTCACTCACAGGGGCCTTTTCCATAGTTCCTAGCTCATAGTAACCGGTAATATATTCATATAACAAAATGGAATCTCCGTGGAAGATCAGCAAGATCAACCCACTGATCCATATAAAAGAGCCATGGACTCATCCGTTGAGAACCAGCAAGGTCAATCAACCAGATCCATGCCCGGTTTCAGAAAACAATCCTTATTCTTTATTCCAATATCTTCCACGACGCACGTGTGGGTATCTTCGGCGACCCAGAGCCCGAGCACCGTATGGTCAGCACCCTCTAGGATCCTTCTCAGGTGACCTAGCGCTTCACTCATAGGCCGCTTCCTTGGTCCCTCATCCACCGTACCGGAAGCTCACCATTTAAATCGAACCGAGGCTGGTCAAGACCTCGCTCGACCTTGCTACGTGAGACGTCCTCCATTGACTCTCCGTCAGCAGTTGCAACTTTAACACTTAGGTCTTCATGACCTTAATCCACAAGACGGTCAAAATGCTTCCCCAGCATTCTTGACATAAAACAGTCATTTACAAACAGTCACAAAATACAGTTTCTAAATCGAACTCTCGTCTTTCCACATTATCCCTCCTTAGTCCACATTACTTATTCCACATTCCATTCAATGTGTACTCATTCTCATCCATTTCCTCATATCGACGACACATTAATTCATATACACATTCACATTCACATCCATACATCCACATCTACATGCATACATCCATTTTTACATCCTCATTTATACATCCACAACCCATATCCACATTCATACATACACATCCATATCCACATCCATACATCCACATCCACATCCACATTCACATCCATACATCCACATTTACATGCTTACCTCCATCTTCACATCCTCATTTATACATCCACATCCCATATCCACATTCATACATACACATCCATATCCACATCCATACATCCACATCCACATGCATACATCCACTATCACGTCCTCATTCATACATCCACATCCACATACATACATACATCCATATCCACATTCCCATTCACATCTATACATCCACATATATACATACATCCACATCCACATTCCACATTCACATCTATACATTCACATCTACATCCACATTCACATACATCCACATCCACATTCCCATTCACATCTATATATCCACATACATACATACATCCACATCCACATTCCACATTCACATCTATAAATCCACATCTACATCCACATTCACATACATCCACATTCACACTCCCATTCATATAGCCCCATATGCCTTCACATCTAATCTTTTACATCACATCCATTCTCACCCTATCACAACCCATATACACATACACTTCTTACCTCATCCCATACACATCTTAATTCATCTTATCACCTCCTAACTCTTTTCATAAGCATCTTATCACATCTTATACACCTCTTATCACATCCTATTACATCTCATATCTATTTATAGAATACAAGAGAATTCTTATATTTGATATAAGATTTCTTTTCACATTTATTTATGCATAAATTCTATTTAAGGAGATTAATACTTTCGAAGTAAAAATCAATCTTTTATGCATCTTCCTATGCATAAATTCATTTTAAATGAAAATGACACTTTTGAATTAAATTTCAATCTTTTATGCATTTTCCTATGCATAAATTCAATTTAGATGAGAATGACACTTCTAAATTTAAAATCAATCTTTTATGCATAAATTCAATTTGGTAGGAATTACACTTTTAGAATAAAAGAATTTCTCTTATGCATCTAAGTTATGCATAAAATCCATTTATGATGAAAATCACCCTTTTAGTATAAAAAGAATATCTTTTATGCATACCTCTATGCATGAAATCCAATATGATAAAAGTAACACTTTTACAATAAAATAATCAACTTTTATGCATACCTCTATGCATGAAATTCAAATATGATAAAAGTAACACTTTTATAATAAAATAATCAACTTTTATGCATACCTCTATGCATGAAATCCAAATATGATAAAAGTAACACTTTTATAATAAAATAATCAACTTTTATGCATACCTCTATGCATGAAATCCAATTATGATAAAAGTAACACTTTTACAATAAAATAATCATCTTTTATGCATACTTCTATGCATGAAATCCAATTATGCTAAAAGTAACACTTTTGTAATAAAATAATCATCTTTTATGCATACCTCTATGCATGAAATCCAATTATGCTAAAAGTAACACTTTTGTAATAAAATAATCTTTTATGCATACCTCTATGCATGAAATCCAATTATGCTAAAAGTAACACTTTTGTAATAAAATAATCATCTTTTATGCATACCTCTATGCATGAAATTCAAATATGATAAAAGTAACACTTTTACATTAAAATAATAATCTTTTATGCATACCTCTATGCATGAAACCTAATTATAATAAAAGTAACACTTTTACAATAAAATAATCATCTTTTATGCATACCTCTATGCATGAAATCCATTTATGCTAAAAGTAACACTTTTGTAATAAAATAATCATCTTTTATGCATACCTCTATGCATGAAATCCAATTATGCTAAAAGTAACACTTTTGTAATAAAATAATCATCTTTTATGCATACCTCTATGCATGAAATTCAAATATGATAAAAGTAACACTTTTACATTAAAATAATAATCTTTTATGCATACCTCTATGCATGAAATCTAATTATGATAAAAGTAACACTTTTATGTTAAAATAATAATCTTTTATGCATACCTCTATGCATGAAAATCAATTATGTATAATATAAAAATCAATTTCTCTATGATTACAATGAATATCTTTCAATTAATCTAGGATGATAATTCCTAGAATATGGTAAGAAGTCCTCTTTTCATGCTTTGAATGAAATTATTTTATGCGTAATTTTTATAAAAAATTTGCCATAGCTCCGCTGCTATGACTGATAAATCTCAAATTTTCTAAGGGATAAAGCTTATCATTAAGAAAATAAATAGAATGATCTCTAATTGGATCATTAATCCATAATGGATTGAATCATCAATATTCATGAAATACATAAACTAAAAGCATAGAAAAAAGCCATTAATTTGGCCTCAAGCATAGATTAATCTTGGATTAAGGAAAAGCTTTATGAAAAGCTTCATTTGGATTGAGAATGGGTCATGAGTATAACCATTTCTTGAGTGAGAGAGAGAGAAATTACATAAAAACCATTAGAATTAAGGATAAATGAAAATTTATGTAATTCTTAACTATCATTAATCAATTAACTTCAATAGCATTCATCAAATTATGTAACTCTTCACTACCATTCATCAATTAACTTCAATAGCATTCAAAAACCATTCCAATTAAGCTTCTCAAGCTTGAGAGGGGTTGAGAAGAGAGAAACATTGAGAAATTATAGAAAATGATCAAAATTCACTAATTACCTTACAAATTGCTTGATTCTTTGTTCACGGTAGAGGCCCCCAACCAATCAATTGGTTAAGTATGTTGATGGAGCCACCAATGGGGATTGAAGAAAGAGGGAAGCTCCAATTTCTTCAATTTGGAGAGAATTTTAGAGAATAGTAGAAATTGACATTATTTCAGCATAACTCTAGTATAGTAAAATTCTTCTATTTTTTTCAAAGGACTCATGTTCTATTTATAGGAGAGGGAAGCTCTAACCAAAGCTAACTGAATTCTAGAATTTTCCAAATTCAGTTTGGTTGAATTTGGACTAGATTTGGACCTAGTTTGGTTACTTTTTGATTCGGTTTGGTTCCATTTTGATTTGGTTTGGTTCAAGAGAGAGGAGAGATAAAAATATCACATTATTTTTGAGTTTAAAACTCATTCAAGCATGTGAAATATGCACCTCCTTTAATGGACTCCCCTTCCTTACATATGTGTCAAAATGGAATCATTATACCCAAAATATCTCATATTTTTAATATTGCTCATAGTTTCTTACTAATAAACCTTGTACATAGTCAACTCTTCATCTTATGTGAGCATTTACTCATTTTTGGGTATCTTCTTTTACAAATTGGATTTATCTCCTCCCTACACATGGATTGATGCTATTGGCCCATAGGAACCTTAATTGGACCATAATCCAAAAATTTCTAAAAATCTAGACCCTTAGGCTAAGGTCCTTCATATCCATTTCCAATTAATTCTAATTGCACATTGGAAAGTTCTTTTTGAATTTCTGTTTGAGGGAAACTTATTTTAATAAGATGAGTTATTTTTCTATCCAAAAATATTCATAATCTGAATATTCTCTCTCTAGAATATTTTCTCTCTCTATGTTAAAACAGGCAGAGACGAGATCTCTTATATTTCTGAAGAGGGAATTGATTACAGGGGAATATGCTGGACATTTTGAGAGGCTAGGGAGGAATCTTACAAGAGTGACATGCGAAATGGAAAAGTGCAATAAAACAACTATGCATCCTCTAGCAAAAATAATGAGGATAATGAGAGGTTGTTTATTATGCAACATGTGGTTAATGCTGTGTTTGGAAATGATGTAGCAGTATGTAAGGATGATGTATGGTAAAACAACTATGCATCCTCTAGCAAAAATAATGAGGATAATGAGAGGTTGTTTATTATGCAACATGTGGTTAATGCTGTGTTTGGAAATGATGTAGCAGTATGTAAGGATGATGTATGGTATGTTGATTTAGGTGCTTCAAACCACATGACAAGTCATGGTAAGTGGTTCAAGGAGATGAAGTCTTGAAAGACCAAGTTTTGTCGAAACAAGGGATGACACCGCTCATCCAATTGCCCATGTTGGAGATGTGTCATTGTCTATGCAAGATGATGGTAAAGTGAATTACCTTGCAGATGTACATGTTTCGAACATTACAAAGAATATGGTTTATGTTGGCCAGATGATTGACTAGGGTTTGCAGGTTCAGTTTAACCTTGATGGCTGTTATGTAGAAGACTTTTAAGATAAGTGCAGGTTGGTTACAAAAGGAAACATAGTGGGCAGAATGTTGACATTGAATGTAAATATGCTTGAAGTGAGTGCTGCAATGTTTGCAAATGGTTCAAGTGTTGTTGCAGATACAAACATTTGGCATATGAGAATTGGGCATGTAAATGTGCAAAGAATGAAGTCTATGATGCAGACTAAAGAAATTATGACAGGGTTACCTAAGTTTAAAGTTGAAGGTATGTAGAAAGTTTGTGAAGCATGTCAATTTGGAAAGCAAACAAAACATGTATTTCCACATGACAGAAATGTGAGCAGGAATGTACTAGATGTTGTGCATTCAGATGTATGGGGTCCTGCAAAGACTATGTCTATGGGTGGCTGCAGCAGGTACTACATAACATTCATTGATGACCACACGAGCAAAGTGTGGGTGTATTTCATGAAGAAGAAGAGTGTAGTGTTCACTCATTTTCAGAATTTCAGAGTTATGGCTGAAAAACAGTGAGAAAAGCATGTGAAGTGTCTGTCAGATGGAGGGGGAGAATACTTCTCCAATGAGTTCTCTGAATTCTTGCGAAAGAATGGCATTCAGAGACAATTTACATGTAGATACACTCCATAGCAAAATGGGGTTGTTGAGCAAAAAAATAGGCACATTGCAGAGATAGCACGAGCATTGATGGCAGAGAAGAATATGCCACATAGCTATTGGGCCAAGGCTATGTCTACAGTAGTTTATATCATGAACAGGACTCCTACTGCAACCATACATGATGTAACGCCAGACGAGAGGTTTACTGGCAGGAAACCTGATTTGTCTCACTTGAAAGTTTTTGGATGTATTGCATATGTGCATGTTCCAGATGAGTTACGTACTAAGATGGATCCAAAGGTAGAAAAATGTGTGTTTATTGGGTATTCCCTCGAGATGTTATAATCCTACTACACGTGAATTGAGGGTAAGCAGGGATGTTGTTTTTGATGAGATGAGTAGCTGGTATGCTACTGAAAAAGATGTTGTTGGGGCTGATATAAGTGGAAATGTGGTTGCACAGAATGAAAGTCAGCAATCATAGTCATTGAGTGGACCAAGAGAGTCCTCATCCAGTGGTTCTGTTGATAGACCATGGAGTGGTAGGCTGCGTCATAATACTAGTTCTAAAATTATAGTTGGTACATCACATAAAGGCAAAGAGAAAGCGGTTGAGCCCCTTGGTATGCCTGATATTTTTGCAGGGCATTCTCTTGTTGATGGAGATTCTAGTGGCTCAGAGATGAGCCTTGATGAGGAGCTTGGGATTCCACCAACAATGAGGACACCTGGTGTGAAGAAGGCTATGGAAGCCATGAATGCAAAGTTACGAAGATCTGGAAGAGTCAAAAACCCTATGCAAAGGTTGACTTATGATGGTTATGTGGCATGTGAGGTCCCTATCCCCACCGCGCAACGAATTCAAGGGTTCTAGCAGCGGAAGTAGCACTTCTTACGCGGGGCAGGGTCTCACACTTGGGGCCCATGGATATTCGGACAAGAGACTAATCCATCGGCTCTTCCAAAACCGATCCTGGAAAAACTTCCCTTGCTCGGAATGCACGGGCAATTCCTCCAGAATAACTTTTCTCTAACGTAGTCAAAAGCCTTAACTAATTGAATTGGTCTGACCAAACCCGTAAGTCCCAAATCACATCATGGAAAAGATTGCACTTGGATCATAGAGACCAACGCTTTTTTCCTCATTGAGAGGCACAGCCGTTGATTCTTTTCCATAGAACAATTTTTGTCCAGGATTTACTTCATCTATCGTACCATAACATAATTGAGTCTCAATTTAAGGATCCAACAGTCCAGCCTAAGCCCATCCAGCCCCGTGGGTTAGCCAACTGCCCAACCACTGTAGTGATGAGATCCAATTAAGAATTTGGTTAGGTTTTGTCCCGGGTACTAGGGAAAAGAGTTCCCAGGCCCCCTAGCTGGATATTCATGCAAACTTAGAACTAGTCACACCACTTACACACCCAATATGAAATTGCCTTTTTCTCAGCATCAGCTATCTTTAAAACAATCATTTAATGAAACCATTGTCATTGATCACAATCCTCAAAATCTCCGGTTAAATCCTTATTTCCAATCATTCCTTCATCGGTGTACCTATGGCATCATTGGCAAAACTAGAACGCTCACCACCTGTTCACTCACAGGGGCCTTTTCGATAGTTCCTAGCTCATAGTAACCGGCAATATATTCACATATCAAAATGGAATCTATGTTGAAGATCAATAAAATCAACCAACGGATCCATATAAAAGAGCCATGGACTCATCCGTTGAGAACCAGCAAGGTCAACCAACCAGATCCATGCCCGAATTCAGAAAACAACTCTTACTCCTTGTTCCAATATCTTCCTCGATGTACGTGTGGGTATCTTCGGCGACCCAGAGCCCGAGCACCGTATGGTCAGCACCCTCTAGGATCCTTCACAGGTCACCTAGCCCTTCACTCATAGGCTGCTTCCTTGGTCCCTCATCCACTGTACCGGAAGCTCACCATTTAAATCAAACCGAGGCTGGTCAAGACCTCGGCCGACCTTGCTACGCGAGACGTCCTCCGTTGACTCTCCGTTTCAGCAGTTGCAACTTTAACAGATAGGTCTCCACGACCTCATTCACAAGACGGTCAAAATGCTTCCCCCGCATTCTTGACATAAAACAGTCATTTAAAAACAGATTTCCCATACAAATACAGTTCCAACAATATTTCCATTTTTTCTCATCACTCCACATCCTTTCACATTAGTCCCCATTTTTTTCTCATGACTCCACATCCTTTCACATTAGTCCCCATCTTTTCTCATCTTCCCACAAATTTTTTTTTCTTCATTGATCCCTATCACATCACATCATTCCCACATCAAATCAGATCCAATCACATCATCCACACATCAATCCACATCATTCATACATCCATCCACATCATCCACACCAATCCACATCATCCATACATCCATCCACATCAATCCACATTATCCACACATCCATCCACATCTTCCATACATCCATCCACATCAATCCACACGTCAATCCACATCATCCATACATCCATTCACGTTAATCCACATTACTCACACATCAATCCATATCATCCATACATCCATTCACGTCAATCCACATTACCCACACATCAATCCACATCATCCATACATCCATCCACATCAATCCACATTATCCACACATCAATCCACATCCATCCACATCAATCCACATCATCCATACATCCATTCACGTCAATCCACATTACCCACACATCATCCATACATCCATCCACATCATCCACATTATCCACTCATTCATCCACATCAATCCACATTATCCACACATCAATCCACATCATCCATACATCCATTCACGTCAATCCACATTACTCACACATCAATCCACATCATCCACATCATTCCACATTATCCACTCATCCATCCACATCAATCCATATTATCCACACATCAATCCACATCATCCATACATCCATCCACATTATCCACACATCAATCCACATTATCCATACATCCATTCACGTCATCATCCACATTATCCACTCATTCATCCACATCAATCCACATTATCCACACATCCATCCACATCATCCATACATCCATTCACGGCAATCCACATTACTCACACATCAATCCACATCATCCATACATCTATTCACGTCAATCCACATTACCCACACATCAATCCACATCATCCATACATCCATCCGCATCATCCACATCAATCCACATTATCCACTCATCCATCCGTGACATCAATCCACATTATGCACACATCAATCCACATCATCCATACATCCATTCACGTCAATCCACATTACCCACACATCAATCCACATCATTTCATAAGTATTCCCATTCTCATCTAATCACATCTTTTTCTATCTCATCACTTATTTCCTCATTTATCCTCATCAGATCACATCTACTTGCATCTACCCATACATCTCATCACTTTACATACATTTACATTTATCCAGTTTATATTGCATCTTATCACATCCATTTCACATCACATCTCATTCATTCACATCCCGATTCACATGCTAACACATTCATTCACGTCCCTTATCGTTCATTCACATCCCGATTCACATGTTATCACATTCATTCACATCCTATATCATTCATTTATATCCTGATTCACATGACATCACATCTCATCTATTCATTCACATTTATCTGATTCGCATCACATATCATCACATCTATTTATCTTTCATTCTCATCACTTCTATTCTCATCCATCCATCCATTCTTTCCCATCTATCTGATTCGCATTACATCTCATCACAATGTCATCCATTCTTTCCCATCTATCTAATTCGCATTACATCTCATCACATCTATTCACCTCACGTTCTCGTCACTCCTATTCTCATCGCATCCATCCATCCATTCATTCCCATCTATCTGATTCGCATTACATCTCATCACATCCATTCACCTCACATTCTCGTCACTCCTATTCTCATTGCATCCATTCATTCCCATCTATCTGATTCGCATCACATATCATCACATCTATTTACCTCTCATTCTCATCACTTCTATTCTCATCACATCCATCCATTCATTCTTTCCCATCTATCTGACTCGCATCCCATCTCATCACATCTATTTACCTCTCATTCTCATCACTTCTATTCTCATCATATCCATCCATCCATTCATTCCCATCTATCTGATTTGCATCCCATCTCATCACATCTATTTACCTCTCATTCTCATCACTTCTATTCTCATCACATCCATCCATCCATTCATTTCCATCTATCTGATTTGCATCCCATCTCATCACATCTATTTATAGAATATAAGAGAATTCTTATTTTTGATATAAAGATTCTTTACACATCTATTTATGCATAAGAACAACTTCAGTGGAAAATAACACTTTTATGAAATTCCATTTAATCATCTAGTTATGCATAAATTCAATTTTAAGGAGAATAACACTTTCGAAATAAAAATAAATCTTTTATGCATCTTTCCATGCATAAATTCAATTTTAATGAGAATAACTCTTTTGAAATAAAAATAAATTTCTTTATGCATCTTTCTATGCATAAAATCAAAATTGATGAGAATAACTCTTTTGAAATAAAAATAAATTTCTTTATGCATCTTTCTATGCATAAAATCAAAATTTGATGAAAGTAACGCTTTTATTAAAAAAAATCTTTTATGCATCTATTTATGCATAAATTCAATTTTAATGAAAGTAACACTTTTATAAAAAAAATCTTTTATGCATCTATTTATGCATAAAAATCAATTTTGATGAAAGTAACACTTTTATAATAAAAAAATTCTTTTTTGCATCTATTTATGCATAAAAATCAATTTTGATGAAAGCAACACTTTTATAATCAAAATATTCTCAATATGCATCTTTCTATGCATAGAAATTAATTCTAATGAAAATGACACTTTTATTATAAAAATATTTCTAATATGTATTTTTCTATGCATAAAATAAAAATAACACTTTTAGAATACGCAAGCAATGGGGATTACTCTTTTTGAATAATAAAAGATAAAACTTATTTCACAAAATTTAAGAAAATTTTACCATAACCTCCTTTGTATGGCTGACCATTTTTCAATTTTTTTCATTCTCGAGTTACTTAGAAATTATCCCAAATGGTTTAAAGCATTCTAAACTAATCAAATTCCACTTTTTAAAGAGAAACAATATAAAAAGTTTAATTCATACAATTTGATTACACATCTAGAATAAAGAAAGGCTGAATTCAAGAATAAAGAGAGGGGGAAAGCCTTTCCAACAAGGCATAGCATCATTTTTCATTTTAAAGAAAACAAAAATTAGAAAACCATTAAATGGAATAAAGAAAAAGTAGGATTTCTAGCTTACATGAATTTTTGTGAGCTTTCCTTTGGCTTGATGGTTTGAAGGATCTACTCTTGTTTGCAACAAGAGTGGCCACCAATTCTTTTGAAGAGAAAATGGTCAAAAACTAATGAATTATCAATAAATTCACTGTTTTTGGCTCTGGGAAGGAGGAGTAGAGTAACAGTGCATAAAACACTATTAACCATTTACAAAGGGGGAGGCTTCATTTATAGGAAAAAGTGAGCCTCTAACCAAGCAAAGTGATTCTAGAATTTTCCAGATCAGTTTGGTCAATTTTTGACCATTTTTAGGTCAATTTAGCTTACTTTTTGGATCTAGTTGAAGCAAGAGAGAGGAGAGATAAAAATATCTCATTATTTGTGAGTTTAAAACTCAACCACACATGTGAAATAGGCGCCTCCTTCATGAGGGGAATTCTCCCATACTGAGGTGTCAAAAATGCATCATTTCTTCTAAATATCTCTTCTTTTTTAACTAATAACCTTGTCCTTAGTCAACTCTTCATCTTATGTGAGTATTTACTCATTTTTAGGGGGATTTTCTTTTATTCTTCAATTTATCTCCTCCTTACATTTGGATTAATCTAATTGGTCCATAAGAACCTTAATTCAAAAATTTCAGAAAATCTGGACCCTTAGGCTAAGGTCCTTTTTACCTGATTTAAATTTATTCCAATTGCACATTGGAAATTTCTTTTTGAATATCTGTTTCAGGGAAAACCATTTTAGACACTAGGAGGATTTTTATATCCAAAAATATCTCAATTTTGAATTACCTCCCTCTAGACATTTTCTCTCTCTAGGCCAAAACAGGATCTTTCTTTTATTTCAGAGAGGGGAAGCAGGTACAAGGCTAGATTGGTAGCTAAAGGATATGTGTAGACACATGGGATTGATTATGAGGAGACATTTGTCCCAGTTGCAAAGTTGGCAACTATGAGAGTTGTGATTACGGTGGCTGTAGCTAAAGATTGGTTTTTACATCAGATGAATGTAAAAAATTCATTCTTGCATGGTGACTTGCAAGAAGAGGTGTATATGGATCAGCCACCAGGTTTTGAGAATATAGGTCACCCAGAGTATGTATGTAAGCTTTGTAAGGACTTGTATGGACTGAAGCAAGCTCCACGAGCATAGCATGACAAAATTGCTGAGTATCTTGTCACTATTGGTTTTTATATGGCAGATGTAGATCACTCTTTGTATGTGCGTAAGAGTGATAAGGGTATTGTGGATCATCACCATATATGTAGATGATCTTATTGTGGGGGGTGACAACTTGGAAGAGATTGAGCATGTGAAAAGTCTTCTCAAAAGGAAGTTTGAGATGAAGGATTTGGGAGATCTCTATTTTTTTGGAAATTGAGGTCATTCGCACACCTAAGGGTATTTGGCTGTCACAAAGACAGTATGCATTGGATATGTTGTCCAAGTATGGGATGGATGATTATAAGCCAATCTCGGTGCCATTAGATCCAAATGGCAAGCTTAGTGCGGATGCAGGTTGTGTGTTGGAGGATCCCGCTATGTACAGGAAGATTGTGGGGAGTTTGATCTATGTCACGACAGATTTGAGCTACATTGTTAGCTTAGAGAGCTAGTTTATGTAGGTTCCATGCCAACCACATCTCGACAGTGTGCGACGCGCACACTTCGGTACTTGAGGACCACTGTTTATATGGGTAGACAGATGTAGATTGGGTAGGTAGCATCTCAGACAAGAGATTTACTAGTGGATTTATGTTTTTCATTTTGGAGTGCTGCTATGACATAGAGAAGTAAGAAGCAGTCCACAGTTGCCTCGTCGAGTACAGAGGCAGAGTATAGAGGAGCTGTGGTGGTGGCAGCATGTGAGGTAGCTTGGTTACGCAAGCTACTTGATGATTTGGGGTTGCATGTGGAGAAAAAGGTTGTCATATATTATGATAATCCTAGCAGTATATAGTTGGCCAGGAACCCAATTTTTCATGCGTGGAAAAAATACATTGAGGTTCATTATCACTTCATTAGAGAGAGAGTCTTGGTAGGCGACATCGACTTGGCCCACGTGTCAGCACATAGGATCAGGTTGCTGACATCTTCACGAAGGCCTTGGGACCTGAAAAGCTCTGTAAATTTTGAGATATGCTTGGAGCTCATTAGCTTGAGTTGAGGTTGATGGGGGAGTGTTGAGATGTCAAGCTCAACATGAGCTAACACTCATGAGGTGCCTGCATGACCGTTCGACATTTATATCACTGGCAGGTTTGGTAGCTGGCACCGACATATCTTCGCCAGAGATTCTACAGCTGGAATACACCAACTAGTCCACATCTACCCACTCCTCTTAGCGTGTTCACATTATGGACCGCTTGTATATACTCTATTATGTGTGTTACTCACTTTATCTTTGTTGTAGACCTCTTTCGTTGTGTGAAGTAGTAGAAGAATTTTCAGCCTCTCACCTTGTGTGTTCTCTTCTAGGATTTGTGTGAGTGTGTTAAAAAGATGTAGGGGAGAAGAGAGCTTGAGCTCTTGCAAGCACACACACACACTCACAGAGCCCTAAGAGAGAACACACAAGGTGAGAGGCTGAAAATCTTCTTCTTCTTCACTCAACACTTAACACACCATATACAAAGATAAGAGTACTCACATATGAAAAGGTCCTCAACCAAATACATACTAGGGTTCTCTATAGTGTGAACCCAACTAAATGAGCTGGCGCTATAACTATGCCAGTCTCTAGAATGGCTGTCACACAGCCTGTCATCCCACTGGCCGCATATCACCCATGATCTCACCAACCATGCCAGTGGTATAAGTGCGGGGCCTATCCCCCAGGCGGGTCATTAGTGTCCACCGCCTCACTAGATGAGCTCGATATCTCAACGCTCCCCCTCGAGCTCAACTCCATCTCATGTACACCAAGCAAAGCCTTGAATCTGCGGAGCTTCTCTGTACCCAATGCTTTGGTGAAGATGTCAGCTACCTGATCCTGTGTGCTGACATAAACAAGGTCAAGGTCTCCTGCCAAGACCTTCTCTCTAACAAAATGGTAGTGGACCTCTATATGCTTCGTGTGAGCATGAAAAACTGGGTTCCTGGCCAACTGTATACTGCTAATGTGGTCACAGAAAATGACAACTTGTCAATCCACTGATAGACCCAAATCTGCAACAACAAGTAGCTTTCTCAATTAAGCTACCTCACATGCTACCATAGGAACACCTCTATACTCGGCCTCTGTGTACTGGATAGAGCAACCGTAGGCTGCTTCTTGCTGCTCCAAGTCACAGCAGCACTCCCCAAAGAAAACATGAAGCCACTAGTAGATCTTCTATCTGAGATACTACCAGCCCAATCAACATCTCTGTATCCATGTACACATATCTCTGTCCCAATTTCATAAAATAGTCCACAATGCAAAGTAGACCTCACATACCTCAATATGCGTCTCAATGCATCCAAATGCGGCTTCCAAGGAACCTGCATAAACTGACTCACCAACCCAACAACATAGCTCAAATCTGGCCTGGTGATTGTCATGTAGATCAAGCTCCCTACTATGCGCCTATACATAGTAGGATCCTCCAGAATCTCTCCTGAATCTGCACTCAACTTGCCATTCTGATCCAATGGCAGTGAGATAGGCTTACAGCCTGTCATACCATACTTGGACAACATGTCCAAGCCATACTGTCTCTGCAGTAATCCAATACCATGTGGTGACCTAATCACCTCAATGCCCAAGAAATATCTGAGCTCCCCCAGATCCTTCATCTCAAACTTCTGTCTAAGCAAGACCTTTACCTCAATGCCCAAGAAATATCTGAGCTCCCCCAGATCCTTCATCTCAAACTTGTGTCTAAGCAAGACCTTCACATCAAAGATCTCTGCATCATGGTCCCCCGTAATGATCAAGTCATCTACATAGATGACAACAAGCACAACCCCTCTATCACTGTGTCTCACATACAGCGAGAAATTCGCCTTGGCTACATGAAAGCCAATAGTGACAAGATATTCAGAAATCTTGTCAGACCATGCTCTTGGTGCTTGTTTTAAGCTATACAAGGCTTTCTTCAACCTACAAACATGCTCGGGGTGACACATCCTCATAACCAGGTGGCTGCAACATATACAACTCTTCTTACAAATCCCCATGCAATAATGCATTCTTTACATCCATCTGATGTAAAGACCATTGATTTGACATAGCCATTACTATCACAACTCTCACTGTTTCCATCTTGGCAACTGGGCTGAAAGTATCCTCATAATCAATGCCATATGTCTGTGCATATCCTTTGGCTACCAATCTAGCCTTGTACCTGTTTATGCTTCCATCACTGTTATGTTTTACTTTGTACACCCACTTGCATCCAATGGCGTTCTTGCCTTCAGGCAATTGCACTAAATCCCAAGTCTCATTTCCATATAGTGCATCCATCTTCTCATCCATAGCTTTCTCCCAACACACATTTCCAACAGCCTCATCAATGCATGTGGGCTCTACAACCTGCACAACCTTTGCCATGTATGCATAGTGATGTGCCACATAACCATCATAGGTAAACCTTTACACAGGATTCTTCACTCTCCCAGATCTTCGCAGCTTTGCATTCATGGCTTCTATATCCTTCTTTATACCAGGTGTTCTCATAGCTGGTATCCCAAGCTCCTCATCAAGGCTCATCTCTGAGCCACTAGACTCTCCATCAAGATGAGAATGTCCTCCAGAAATGTCAGGCATACTAAGGGGCTCAACCACTTTCTCTTTGCCTTTATGTGATGTACTAATCACATTTGTAGGACTGGTATTATGACACAGCCACTCCATAGTCTATCAATTGAACCACTATAGATGAGGACTCTCCTGGTCCACTCAAAGACTGTGATTGCTGACTTGCATTCTGTGCAACCACATTTCCACTCACATCAGCCCCAACAGCTTCTTTTTTAGCAGCATACCAGCTGCTCATCTCATAAAAAACAACATCCCTGCTTACCCTCAACTCACGTGTAGCAGCGTTATAACACCTGTATCCCTTTTGCTCAAGGGAATACCCAATAAACACACATTTTTCAGCTTTTGGATCCAGCTTAGTTCTCAGCTCATCTGGCACATGCACATATGCAATGCATCCAAAAACTTTTAGATGAGACAAATTAGGTTTTCTACCGGTAAACCTCTCCTCTGGAGTTACATCATGTATGGCTGCAGTTGGAGTCTTGTTCATGATGTAAACTGCTGTAGAAACAGCCTTAGCCCAATAGCTATGCGGCATATTCTTCTCTTCCATCAATGCTCGCGCAATCTCAGCAATGTGCCTGTTTTTTTGCTTAGCAACTCCATTTTGCTGCGGAGTGTATCTGCATGTAAACTGTCTCCGAATATCATTTTTCTTTAAAAATTCAGAGAACTCATTGGAGAAGTACTCTCCCCCTCCATTTGACCTTAGGCACTTTACATATTTCTCTGTTTGCTTTTCAACCATAACTCTGAAATTCTGAAAGTGAGTAAACACCTCTCCCTTCTCCTTCTCCTTCATGAAGTATACCCACACTTTCCTTGTGTAGTCATCAATAAATGTCACATAATACCTGCAGTCTCCCATAGACATGGTCTTCGTAGGACCCCATACATCTGAATGCACAACATCTAGTGCATTTCTACTCACATATCTGTTACGTGGAAATACATGCTTTGTTTGCTTTGCAAATTGGCATGCTTCACATATTTTTTGCATACCTTCAACTTTAAACTTTGGCAGCCCTGTCACAATTCCTTTAGTCTGCATAGGCTTCATTATCTGCACATTCACATGTCCAATTCTTTTATGCCAAATCTGTGTCTGCACAACAATTCCTGAACCATTTGTAAACATCGCAGCACTCACTTCAGGCATGTTTACATTCAATGTTTACATTCAATGTTTACATTCAATGTAAACATTCTACCCACTCTGTTGCCTTTTGTAACCAACCTGCACTTTTCTTTAAAGTCTTCAACATAACAACCATTAGGGTTAAACCGAACCTGCAAGCCTTGCTCAATCATCTGACCAACTAAAATCGGATTCTTTGTTATGTTCAGAACATGAAGTACATCTGCAAGGTACTTCACTTTGCCATCCTGTATAGACAATGGCACATCTCCAACATGGGAAATTGGATGAGCAGTGTCATCCCCTGTTTCCACAAAACCTCGTCTTTCAAGGTTTTTTATCTCCTTGAACCACTCCCCATGACTTGGTTTGAAGCACCTGAATCAACGTACCATACATCATCTTTATGTGCTGCTTCTACATTTTCAGACATGGCATTAACAACATGCTGCATAACAAACAACCTTTCATTATCCTCATTGTTTCTGCTCGAGGATGCATAGTTGTTTTGCTGCAATTTTCCATTTTGCATGTCAGCCTGCTTCTTATAACAATCTGCCTGCACATGTCCAGGCTTACCATAATAAAAGCATCCACGTTTATCATTATACTGCCTTTGCCAATTTCCACGGCCTCTTTGACTCTCCCTGCCTTTGAATTGGCCTCTTCCACCTGCGTGTTATTGTTGTTGTTGTTGTGAATTCTGGGACTGTTGTTGTTGCTGCTGCTGCCATAATTCTGATTACCTATTTGGCCACCTCCTTGACCGTGTCCACGGCCTCCTCTACCTCGTCCTCTTCCTGAACTTGTGTAGAAGGCCTGTTGCTTTGAACTGTTTTTGTTTTGTGAAGACTGTTGGTCTTCACCCAAGCTCTTTTCTTCTATAATCAACATAGATACCAAATCTATAAAATTGGAAATGTTTTCTCGAGTCTAAATAGACGTCTTGAACGCCTTGTATTGTGGCCCGAGACTACGTAGACAGACTTCCACCTTATCATCATCATCAGTACTGAAACACCAATAGATGCAAGGGATTCCACAATACCCTTTATCTTCAATGCATAGTCATTCACAGACATACTCTTTTTCTCCACAGTATGAAGTTCATTCTTTAACTGTATCTTTCGTGCCTTAGTATTCGTTTCATAGAGTTTTACCAAGGTGTCCCATGCCTTTTTGGGGGACTCGGCATCCTGAATGTGCCCAATCATGGTGTCCTGAGAGCCAATACATAACTTTTTTTGGCTCCTTGGTTCCAATCCTTAAACTCTTTCACATCTGCAGAGCAGTTGGATTGATCTCTGGTATCTCCGGTGCCTCTTCATGCTCACCTTCTATGTAGTACCAATAACCCTTTCCCCCATCAGGAAATTCGTCAACCCGAACCTCCAAGCATGGAAGTTGTTCTTATCAAGCTTCTCAGCAACAATCTGGTTTATGCCATCATTTGACATCTTGCCAGACACACAAATTTACCAGAAACAACACTCTGGTTTGTCCTGCACACAAACTGCTGTATTTTCTGTAGAGCGATATTGTACTACACTCAAACGTCACAACAACGAGTGACCTCAATGTGCATACATACACCCAATGGCAATTGTTGACCTCCTTGCAGCACACACAATGTCTGCACAACCAATATTTTTTCCTGCAGTTCTTAAAACAGAGTTCTGTGGAGAATTGATGACTTACTCGCAGTACTCGAAATTGCCTGCTTTCTGAAAAATAAAGGTCTTGACGCGCCCGAAACGCGTTTTCGTTCCCAAAAATTTTGTGCGATAAGACAGTATAGTTGCCCTATAGCTTTACTCCCGCAAAGAAAGCTCCTCAATCAGAGATCGTTTGCCGGTGCCTCCCGTAGAGCTCCTAACAAGGGTGTAGTCGCCAATACAAATAGGGAAGAGTAGTTGAAGCTCTTATCCTCGTACTGCTTCCTGTGCTTCTCTTGCTTGCAGCTCAGCCCTTAGCATGAACCAGCCTGTGATACCATGAAAAGATGCAGGGGAGAAGAGAGCTTGAGCTCTTGTAAGCACACACACACACTCACAGAACCCTAAGAGAGAACACACAAGGTGAGAGGCTGAAAATCTTCTTCTTCTTCACTCAACACTCAACACACCATATACAAAGATAAGAGTACTCACATATGAAAAGGTACTCAACCAAATACATACTAGGGTTCTCTATAGTGTGAACCCAACTAAATGAGCTGGCATTATAACTATGTCAGTCTCTAGAATGGCTGTCACACAACCTGTCATCCCACTGGCCGCGTATCACCCATGATCTCACCAACCATGCTAGTGGTGTAAGTGTGGGGCCTATCCCCCAGGCGGGTCATCAGTGTCCACCGCCTCACTAGATGAGCTCGATATCTCAACATGTGTGTGTGCTTGCAAGAGCTTAAGCTCTCTTCTTCCTTGCATCTTTTCAAGGAATTAGTGTAGAGAATTAATAAGAAAGTCTCTTGTAAGGTCAACTATGGATTGATAACACTCTCATGTGTTTCAAAAAGAGAAAATGACATAAGAAGAAATCTATGTAACGTGTTGAGGAAGAGATGCATAGTAACTTATAGAATCTACACTGTAAATGTAATAAGCACACCATGCAATTATTCATACATGCAATCGTGTATCAGACACGATATAATATAATAATACACATCAACTACCAATATGCAACCAATATCATATGTTAATAACACCAACTATGTACTTGTTCATACATTACACATAGAGAAAACTGTTTAAACTTTATGCATGGCAAGTAAATATACCTAGGTTAAGAGGGATACATGCAATGACTTGCCTTGATTGAACAATAGAGTTAGCCTTCAACTAACGTAAAGAGAGCACAAAGAAAGATAAAAACTTAGGTGTACTTAATATTGATATCATGATTCCTTGGAATAGCTGCCTTGACTAAACAACATAGTTGGCCTTTAACTAACACAAAAAGGCCAACAAGCAAGACTAAAACTTAGGTGTTCTTAGTATCGACATGGCTCTTGTGCAATGTTGGGCTTTGAGGAGCCATGGCATATCTATCTTGTAGCTCTCTAGTCCTTTGTAATGCAAGTGTTGTAACTATATCTCCTTACTTCTTAGCTTACTCGTTTCTTTGTTTGTCCATATCAAGAAATTGATGAAAAAAATGTAAACATAACTGAAATCTATATCATCCACCACCATGTTAATCAAGTTGGGTCTAGCATTTGAAGTTATTAAAGATATATATTGATGTCACACAAAGGCTTGTGTCCAATGTCAAGGCCCATATTGAGCCTCCCCTTTATTGTTCAAGCCTTGGCCCTCAATGGTTTTGTAAAGTGTGCTAGAGTTATGCCACCTTATTACCTTTTATATAAGTTTTAGGATTAGACATACTCTCGACATACTACATGAAGATCTTGATCAAATCTTGCCCTTTCTCATTTGAACTTGGATAGGCATGTGATATCCATGACAAAAAGCCAGTAACATTGAAAATTACATGTGTAACAATAATAATACCCCACACCCTTTATTTTAGTTCCGTCTCTATATATTATATAAAGAAAGAGTTTCACAGAGCTATTAAGTGACAAGAATTTGAAGGTTTGAGGAGAGATAGGCTTTTATTATTCTAGAAATTTAAAAAATATCAAACTGAAAAAAGTATTGGTCAAGTCACTAGTAATAATAAAACTAAAGTCACTAGGAATAATAAAACTAGTGATGAAGATAGAGAAGCAATGACTGTTTGTAGTAATGCTTATATGTTGAGGATCAAACAACAACAAAATATTTATTACAAATCCATGATGGCATAAGAGATACACACGAAAACAAGTGAGCCTATATGGCTAGCTTATTATATTCTTAACTAAAAGTTGCGTGGCTAATTAGTTTGATGAGGAAGAGTCAAGACTACTGCAGGTGGAGTCACAAGTAAGCCATAGAAGCTCGTGGAGGGAGGGAGGTTCAGGGCACGGTACCACCTTGCATTAATAGAACGGAAAGGATTTAGTAAGAGAAAGCTGAGATGAAACACCAGAAAATTGAAGTACCACCTACCTGCACAGTGGTAGCCGATGGGTCTAGAGGCGATGTCGCAGCGCATGGGGATGGAGAGGGCGACGAGGGGCTTGACGCCCATGAATTTGGCGATGGAAGAGGTGACGCAGGCGCAGAGGCAAGCCGGGATGTCGCACATTTGCTCAATGTTGGCGCAACAGCTCGGCTCAACCGCCACGCTTGAGTCTTTCGTGGCCGGTAGACAGCTCGCCATCTTGTACACCACCGACGACGTGCCCCCCGGACATGGATCCTTTTTACCATATGCAAGCATGGGCATGGCCACATAGAGAACAAGCCACACGAGCAACACGCTTGATGGAGCCATCATTTAGCTATCCCAAGCTTTGCTCTGCGTTGAGCACTCCCCACTCACTTCCTTGTGCCCTTCTCATTTTGTTAGTTCTCTCGGACCCCACTTGCCACTACCTTGGTTTTTTCGTGCCCCCTCAGTAGCCAACACCTAAAAAGTCTCCACTCTCATGGACCATTTCCTCTAATAAGCACTTTCACGTGCTACCTCCACATTAGCAATCACATCCAACTTTTTTTTTTGTTTGTTTAGTTTAATAGTTAGTGCTAGACCTTCAAAACACACTATTAGCATTATGACATAGTAAAGGAGCACAAACACTTTGGTGCTATGACACATGTTAATTATTGTTTAAAAGGTTGCTTTATTTTATTTCCACTCTAATTATCATTGTACTTGTATACCCATTGGTGTATTTTATTTCCACTCTAATTATCATTGTACTTGTATACCCATTGGTGTATTTTCTTGTATGCATAGTCACAAGAAAGATCTTGTATGCATTAGAAGCCATTCATATGCTAGCCTCTGGTGGCGTGGTGGCAACTAGAGGCCCAAGTCTCAAGACTATCTCCCATGGGGTCTTTAAGACCCCAAAGAGTTGGGATCAACGGCATAGGATGAACGTGAAAGCGGATGTCATCTGGGTGCTCCATGTGGATATCCGGAGGAAATTTTTGGCAAGCTTAGCACGCGAGCTTTTTAGAGCATCTAGTGAGCTTTTAAGGAAGGCCTCATGTTTTTCTTCCAAATATTTTACTAGGATACCTCATTTCAATAAACATTTAATACCATGGTACACCCTTGAAACACATATATTTTTGCATATTGAAAAAACTTGGCAATGGCAAGTGGACATATTTGCATAATCAAAAACATAATAACTAGGATTATGTCATTCCAAAATTTATTGAACTATTTAATACCATAGAATACTTGATGCTTCACTATTGAAAGAACTTAGCAATGACAAGTGGATAGATTTACATAATCAAAAACATAATAACAAGGCTTATGTTATCTAAAAAAATATTCAACAATGAGTGTTGTAATATTAGCTCTACATTGTCCAAAAAACTATATAATCATAAGTGCCAAAAATTTATCCAAGCATAAGCGTAAGTGTCATAAGAGGAGGTCTTCTCTTTTCCATGGTGGACGGGAGAGAGCTTACCTCCTCACATTATGATTCGGTATCTTTGGTTGGTGTTAAACATGTTTTCATTTTGATGAAGCCCCAAAACTCGCATGAATATGTAGTAGATGTGTTTGCATGCCACATAAGACTTTTTTTCCTTGTGCATGTTTTTGAAAATGTACACATGTATACCAAGGTTAAGAATATATATGCACTTCATAAGACTTCTTATTTGGTCCATCTCCTTCTTTCTCAAATATCTCATGCTCAATTGACTAAAAACCTTTTCAATCAGCACTGCTCGATCCATTTTGTCAATGCAGAATCTATTCTCCTTTTTGCTTCTCTTAAAATGCATGTTGGCCATTTCATGTGAACTTCACTTCTCCCAACTGAATCCATGCCCATTCTGTTGAATTCACTCATAGGATTCTTTGATGTAGCACTACCAATACCTTCCCCTGTGCCTTCACCTATGATGTTTGATGTTTCCATCTCGCGATGCGGTGACATTTTAGTAGCTACACCATATGTGCTGGCCAACCTAAAACTAGTACAAAAAAATCTATTCGCCTCTTCTTGAGTTAATTTTGTTCCCTCCTTAATGGGCCAAATAGAAGGCAAAATTGGTATGGGTGAGATATTGCTATCTGGGTGTCAAGAGTTTATTACACCATCGAGGAAAAACCACATGAATTGTGGCCTCTTGCCCCCTGGTCTTGGATGATTTCTCTCTGAAAAGAAACATGGACATGGCACACCTATAGAATAATTGTGGATGATTTTATTGCATTTTGTCCTCCTTGTTCCTTCAATGATCCATCCTAGGCATTTCACCCATTTTTTTGATGAATGGACTGCTCTATAATACACCTTCCATCCAGCATACAATAGAGTTGTGTTATTGGTGTGTGTTCAAATGTTGTATCTTGCTCTCTATAAAAGATTCTCCTTGTTCGGCCCCTTGGTTATCTATTTTTATTCTCATAATTATACTCAGGACGATGGGAATTATTAACCTCCTTATTAACCACATGAGATGGCCTTGTTTTGCGATGCACAGTTTCGCTATCACCTTCTAATACTTGAGTGTCTTGATACATTGGACTTCAACCAACTGCTCCTTCCACAAGGCGAGCCCCTTTAGTTGGACAAGGCCATCAATGTCTCTAGATTAGGTCTAGATCGTATATGCTTTCCCAACATGTATGCATGCTTCTTTACACTTTGCAATAGAGAGTTGGCCATGTCTAAAATGCATGCATCATACAATGCTATCTTTTTCTTATGACCCTCTCCGGCCATCCAACTCCCATGTTTGGACTCTGCAAGATTTGTCCTTAGCATGTTTGCTAGCTCAGCAGAAGAGACAACCTAAAATTTGGACATGCGTAAGCATTAAGACTTTCCTTAAAAGACATCCTTCATAGCTTGCTTGATATCCTCCCATGTTTGGGAGTGTTCAATGACTCCCTTCTTGTCATGGCCCCATTGCTTCCACCAGAGTTTAGCATCCCCGGTGAGGCAGAATCGTGCAAGCATGGACTGGTTTTCCGCTCTAGTATCGGCAGGTGAGAAATAATAATCCATTGCTTCGATCCAAACCTCAGCATCCTTCTCAATCTTTGAAGCTTCTCCCTTAAAGGAGGGAGGTTGCATTTGATTGAGTAGGAGCTTCTTCTCCTGAACATCTGTATATAGCGCATTGGGGAGTGGAGGTTGATCATCCTGGCCATCATCATAAGATTAAATTTTAGGATTACAAGATTTATACTTTACATTACGCTCATGCTTTTAAAAGTAAAACTTTGCAATCATTTTATTTCTCAAATATTTACAAGGACAAGTTTTCTTACAAAGATTTGAGACTAATATAATGAGTCTTATTCATCATAAAAGAAAATCCTAGGCTCAACTAGACATGAGACTAGAGCGGTCCACATAGGTGAAATATGGGGGTTCTGCCTTGGTAGACTCTGGATTGGGCTGTGTCCCAAAACAGCTACTCTGTGTGCAGGTAGGACCTGCATTACTTGGTCATCTACCCAGCGGTCCTATGGTATATGATTCCCATCTATGGTCATAGAGTTGTCGGGCCTAGGATACCCACAAATTATTGCCATCAGGGCATTCCGTCCTCCCACTTTCCACCAACTCATGCGTCAATTTGTTTTCTAATTAATCGTACCACACTGTTTGACATAAATAAACAAGTTAATTAATTAAGGCCTTATACATTGTTCATTTAAACAATCTTTATCAATGATACACAATGCTTACAAACAAAGGATTTCAAAAAAATAGATACAATGTTCAAAATTATTCATAGCCAAATCCAGGCTCTTTACTTTATTCTACCAATGATCTAGAATTTGGCCTTCCAACCTCTATACACTGGGCAATCCCTAAGGGACCATACACCTCATCATCGGTAGCTGGTGGGGGACTCAAGCCGGCATGTCACCCTTTCAGGCTCCATCGCTTGATCCTCCCACCATTTAGAGGGATGTCTACACGCTAGGGAGGGCTTATTCACTGCACTAGCCTAGGCCCGTAGAACTAGGTAGCATCACAATACTCGCCTCCATGGTGAAATCTCATTCTCCCAATGGTATGAGGGATACCTTGGGTTGAATTTGGGCCTCGCTAACATGACCGCTCGGCTACACAAACACGAAAACAGGGTTAGCATTGAGGCAGGGAGAAGATGTACCTGTACTTCTTAACTCAATCAAGATAACAATTTATAAACTAAACTATAGGGTATGATAGATATTATCACTTTTCTTGAGAAAACAACAATTTCACAAAAAATTTGGTATAAAGAAAAGTGGCATCTTCTTTGTTAATTTCTTAAAGTTAACATTAAAGATTAATAAAAAATCTCTTTTTAAACGATGACCAAGCTAATCTGGCCATTAATTCTTTGTGGGGCTCCCAAGGGGAGAGATGGGGTGGCATCTGGAGCAAGATCTCTAGACTCTTTGTTGTGAGCGTCTCTCAGACGATATTTTGGCGCTTTCGTGAAGGAGCCATTCTGTCCGCCTTCTTGTAGCCCATGTCATTGTGCGAATCCAACGCTTTAGTTGGATCACAAATTGGAGCTTGTTTGCTCAAGTTATGAGCAAAAAACTCCTAGGTGTAAACCACCTCTAAGAGCCTAAAAGTCCTTACTAAAGTCACCGCTAATAATGGGGGAAGTGTCCTTAAATTGGATTTGTAGGGGAGAAGGCTGCACCTAGAGGGAGAGAAAGGGGGAGTCCTCCCTTAAGTCTATTCACACGGGTGGGGGGGGAGAGAGAGAGAGAGAGAGAGAGAGCACCTAAGGACACTCCACCCTCAAGGGTGAAAGGAGGCAAAAATATTATGCAGAGGGCTTACTCGGAGATGGGCAAAAATGGCTTGCTGGAAGAGGGGTGCAGAGGGCTATCGAGTATAGGCCTGCATAGAGTGTCGGGTACGGATTGACGGGTACGGTCACTATGCAGAGTGTCGGGTGCAGGCAGAGTAGGGTGTTGGGTGTCTCGACAATGAGGTGCTAGGGGTTTATATAGGTGCAGGTACGATACGGGTATAGGTGCAGGGAAAGGAAGAGCAAAGTGTGGGTGCAAAGAACGGTGTACGGCAGTGAAAGTACACCGACCTGTGGCTTGTATAGGCATGGGGAAAGGAATGGTACCTGTGCGTGGGCAAAATCTATGGTATGCATGTACCTTCCGGGTAAATCTGGCTGTAATTATCACCCAATCATGTTCTCTATGCGTATGATCAAATTACACCCATGCAAGATGGAGGTCGCCATGACCACTTTGTCTCATTTAGTTCACCAAGTCCACACCTAAAGCTGGAGCCTTGCTCAACATTTTGAATACAAAGTACCTTTCACTTGGCAACCCTAGTATAGGGAACCTACTTCCTTGAAAGAAATTATACATTAAATTCTTAATAATAGCAAGATAGCATCATAGCCTACCCCAACAAGAAAAACCTTATTTCTTTCATCTCTAATAATAATTCTCAATCAACAACCCAAAATAAATCATTAGTACACAAAGAACTACTCCAACAATTTTTATCTTCTTAACATATAATTAACAAGGGTACCTTCGATTCTCCACTAGAGGAGCCATTTCTTCCAATAAACTAGTTAATTCAATGTCCCCAACTATAGCATCTTCAACCCTCTCTTCTTTTAGCACTGAAGACATTATTAATTCTTCGGCTATTGTCATCTGAACCTTCCTTGTTCCAACACTCCTATCTCCTTGAAGAGCCTACTGAACTAAAATTCTGGTTTTCTCAATGGGTAGCTTTAGATGACCCTGGTTGTACTACATGCTTATGTTTCCCACAATGAATCATTAATCTTATATAACACTCATTCAAGGGCATGACATAATAGATTGAACATTAGCATGTCATAATGCATATAGATAGCAGGTATCTTTGTAAAAGTGACAAATCACCTTACTATGTCCATTATTTGCAAACCATACCCACTGCTAACTTCCTAGCCAATGAACCCTTGATGTAGACTTCATTGTGAATGCCAGTATTTTGATAACTTAGGCAAGTAAGCCTCCTACACTATAACATTCCTAGGCATTGGATGACCCTCACAGTGCCATCAAATGATTGTCTACTTGTATTTGTTCTTGTCCATGGGTGGCCATCATATTTTTTCTCCATTGAATCCATGCTTGTATACCCTCCAAATGTTGGTGGGAACTCCAATAACACATCTCCATCATACTGCCTAGGTATTTCACTAATGGTCATTCTATGCTCGATCATGTTGAGACGACATGCTTACATAACAAGCTTGATGGAGGTAATTGGCTAATGATTGGTACAATTCTTTGGAATGTATTGCATCTCAAAAAATCATCATCTTCCCCTTTCTTGGTGTTATCTACTAAGATAGTAGGACCAATAGGATGCTCCCCTTGCATAGTCTTCATAGTAGCTACACCATATTTGTTCCTTAGAGCTGGAATTTCCACTACTTCATCCAGTGAGGAGGGATTGCTATCATCATCTGAAGAGGACTCCAAGACAATAGATGAAGGGATGTTAACCCTTAGGGTTAACACCTAGGCTGACATGGAGCTTCATTGATCACTCTAGGTGTCCATGATGCAAATTGCATACATTGTATTATCTTTTGGGTGTTACAGATTGCATACATTATCTTATTTATTGGATGCACATATCCTAAGGTATTTTTCTTAGGTAATGGGAATGATGGGCTTGCCCACACCTCATTGGTTGTATCTTATGTGACTCTCCTATGCTTGTCATGTGGCATATGGATAGCCTTGATTTTGCCATATAATAATAGCATGGGTGAGGGATAGCTCATTCCCTCTACCCTAGAGTTGGAATCTACTCTTGTGTCTCCTCCTAATGAGAGCATGGGCTTGCTCTTGTGCAAAGCCTTCTCTCAGTGTTCCCCTTTCCTGTTGAGATTCAAGCTCGATGTCAACTTGTGCCAGCTGCGCTATGTGCTGGCATGTTAGGTAGGAACATATGTGAGACATAAATGACCGCATCCAGCTGGTCATAGCATGTGGACATTAGCTAGGGTTAGCTGTGTGTGGACACAACACATAGTGTGTGTTGTATATTATGGATTATGGCTTTATGCATTGTGTGAGAAGGGAGATGGCTTTCCTCTATGGTTAGGGTTTGCAATCTATATTAGGGTTTGATCCTCTGTGTGTGTCCTCTCCCTCTACATGTTTTTCATCATGGTATCAGAGCCTGGTGCTCTCTATTTAGGGTTTATGAGTGAGTGAGAGAAGAGGGAGAAGAAGCTGTGAAGCTTGCCATTGATGCTGTGAAGCTTGGAGCACACCGATTTCTATTTCTATCAAATCTGAGAGCTTGGCCTACCGGGTAAGGGACTACTAAACACCCTTGAGCGGATTGTAGGCGATTCAAGCACAAACAAGGCAAATCAGGGTTGCCCAAAGTGAAAGAAAATTCTGGTTTTTTGCAAGCTTTCCATTGGAGCTTGAAAGCAGTGATATATTGTGAAAATAGATGTAATCTGGAAAAGGAACATGTATGTGACAAGGATTAATGTATTGGCAACTCATGTGTAAGCCCTAAATTGAATTTGGAGCCAAGTTGGTGCACTTATGTGAGAGGAAAATCACTGGTTTGAACCCTTCACAAAAACAGAGAAATGATGCTCATTGTGGATGCAATTAAAGCTAGGTTTTTGTAAAAATCACTCAATTGATGGATTAAGTACATGCCTAGGAGTGTTGGGCATCCATACCTATCTTCAAATACCTTTATAAACTCACCAATTCTCCTCAGGAGCAGGCGGCGCAGACTGTCATGAGGAAACAGTGCAGTTTTTCATCTTTTTGCTAAGTGGAGGCCAAAAATCAAGTCTTGTGGTTGATAAATTCCAAAATCTTCTTAGCAATTGTATGATACATACACTTGAGAAGGATGCTATATGTTTGGTCGAAGCAATTATGCATTATAGAGCTAGAAATGAGCTAATTAAACAGACTGTCAACTGTGATTAGTGAAAGAGAGGGTGATTAATCGGCTAATTACTCTCTCATCTTAAACAATTGGTCTAATTCCTTTTACATGGAGTTAGTAGAAATCAATGCTAAGCTAATGAATGCATGGTCTCTCAATTTGGATAAGAATCAAAGGAATTAGAGCAATTTTACTACTGGTCTTTTCTGGTTTTACTGGTTTTTCTCACAACAGAGAAGGTGATTTGATAAATTTGGTATGTACGCATCTTGGTTGGTGCTGATATGCAACATTGAGCTTGTGTAGGTGTCAATGCAAGTTATCCACACTTGATTGAACCACTACATGTCAATTTGAATCCTTGGAAAGCGTGCCAAAACAGGGTACATTGGACTGCGTATGCCAGCTCATTTTAGATGCAATCAATTTGATTTTCTACATCAAAAGTGAAGCTTGCTGAGTACTTTGGAGTATTTGGAACACTTATTAGAGTGTGGTTGAGCTGAGGAAGGCTCGGGTACAGATTTGGACATGTGCGGAAGGTGCATTTGCATTGAGCAAATATGTCAGATAACCCAGTACAAATTGTGGGTGAAAAGTTGGATAGGAAGAACTTCCAGGCATGGAAGTACAGGATTAAAAGCTTTCTGAAGGGAAAAGGTTTTTGGAACCTTGTTACAGGTGCGGAGCCAGAGCCCAAACTACCGCGACAACCTACACAGCAATAGGTTGTAGCTCATAAGCAATGGTCAGAAAGAGTATACAAAGTTTTGCATTACCTGTCTATATGTATCTCGGATGCTATACTCATACATATACATGATGTTGAGAATCCCAAGGATGCATGGGATACATTGGTAAAGCTGTTTTGATACAGACACTAGTGCTCGCAAGTCTCAGTTGAGACAACAGATTCATAATGTGAAACAGAAAGGAAGGAGCATCCATGATTATGTACAAGAGATAAAGAAGTATGCAGATGCATTGGCAACAATCAATGCCCCCATGCCTGATGATGATTTGGTAGACATTACCTTGCGTGGTCTTAGCAACAAGGAGTATAAGTCTTTTGATACATCTATCTCGGTTCGGAGAACAGGTTTACCAGATTTTGATGAGTTGGTTTCACTCTTGCTTGTTGAGGAAATCAAACTCAGTGACTCTTTTCATGATGCATCTACTAGCCATGAAGACACTTGCGACATGAGAGTGTGAGCACTGGGAGTAGTGCTGTGGATAAAGGAAAAAAGAAGGTTGAAGGAATTGGCATTACAGGTTATGAGTCGTCAAGTTCAGAAAGTTTGGATGAGGAACTTGGCATACCAATTTTATGCACACGTGGTGCAAGGCAGGATAGATATGTGCCTCCACATGCTAGAGTGATAGGTGTTCAGAGTGATCCGCATGCATTGCGGAGATCCCAAAGGGTAAGATATCCAGTTGACAGGTTGACATACCGTGATTTTGCTATGCATTACGCATATATGACCTCTTTGGTGAAGCATGTGGAACCTACATGCTATAAAGAAGCTATTGGGAAGCATGTATGGGAGAAGGCAATGGATGTTGAGATGGACGCTTTGGTTCATAATGAAACATGGGATTTCGTTGCCTTACCACAAGGCAAAAATGTCATTTGGTTGCCTTACCACCCACAAGGCAAAAATGTCATTGGTTGCAAATGGGTTTATAAGGTAAAATGCAAATCAGATGGTTCCATTGAGCACCATAAAGTGCAGTTGGTAGCTAAGGGTTATGCACAAACCCAAGGCTTGGACTATGATGAAACATTTAGTCCAGTTGCAAAGATGGGAACAGTGAGAGCAGTCATTGCTATGGCTACAGCAAATGGTTGGGAAATGCATCAAATGGATGTGAAAAATGCATTTCTAAATGGTGATCTACAAGAGGAAGTTTATATGGCATAGCCAAAAGGATATGTACACACAAAGTATCCCACTCATGTATGCAGATTAAAGAAAGCATTATATGGTTTGAAGCAAGCACCTTGTGCTTGGAGTGATAAGATAAGCCGATATCTTATCTCCCTTGGATTTTAGGTTTCTTCAGCAGATTCTTCACTCTATGTGAAGAAAACAGATCATGGGATTGTCCTACTTGTCATCTATGTGGATGACTTGATTGTCACAGGAGATCATGCTACAGATGTTATGCATGTGAAGAAGGCATTGAGTGGGTAGTTTGACATGAAAGACTTGGGTGAATTGAGATATTTTCTTGGGATTGAAGTTATCAAAGACCATGCACGTACATGGTTAGTGCAACACCAATATGCATTGGATATGTTGGCAAAATATGGGATGACATGGTGTAAGCCAATGAGTACACCTTTGGAGTAGAATGTGAAGCTGCGGGCTGATTTTGGTGAAGAGTTGGATGATCCATCTATGTATAGAAAGATGGTTGGCAATCTTATTTACATGACTATCACACGCCCGGATCTCAGTTATGTTGTGGGGCTAGTAAGCCAATTTATGTAGAGCCCCAGAAAACCTCATTTGGATGCAGTGAGACGCATTATGCGATATGTAAAGACCACTGCACATTATGGTCTTCTTTATGAGCATGGTAAAGGCTTGGATGTACATGGCTACACAGACGCAGATTGGGCAGGTAGCTCCTATGATAGGAGCTCTACCAATGGTTATGCCTATACATTTGGAAGTGCAGTGGTGAGTTGGAGTAGCAAGAAGCAACCTACTGTTGCTTTATCTAGTAGAGGCTGAATACAGGGGTGCAACCATTGCTACATGTGAAGGAGTATGGTTAAAGAGTATCTTGGCTGATTTGGGTGAGCCTATTGATGGCAAGGTTGTCATTCATTGTGACAACATGAGCAGCATATAGTTGGCCAAGAATCCAGTTTTCATGCGCGGACCAAACACATACAGGTCCACTATCATTTTGTCAGAGAGAAAGTGTTGGATGGTATAGTGGATTTGCAGAAGACTGAAGAGCAGGTGGCCGACATCTTTATTACAAAGCCACTTAGCAAGGAGAAGTTTGAGTACTTCCGTACTATGTTGGGAGTATGTGGGATGAGCTTGAGGGAGAGTGTTGAGAGCTTTGATAGCCCAAGCTCATCTACATCTTCATCTTTGGCAGTACATCATGAGCTTGAGAGGGGCTGTTGAGATTCAAGCTCGATGTCAGCTTGTGCCATCTGCACTATGTGCTGGCATGTTAGGTAGGAACATGTGTGAGACATAAATGACCGCGTCCAGCTGGTCATAGTGTGTGGACATTAGCTAGGTTTAGTTGTGTGTGGACACAACACATAGAGTGTGCTGTGTATTATGGATTATGGCTTTATGCATTGTGTGAGAAGGGAGATGGCTTCCCTCTATGGTTAGGGTTTGCAATCTACATTAGGGGTTGCTCCTGTGTGTGTGTGTCTCCTCTCCCTCTACCTGTTTTTCATCATTTTCCTATTATTAGTTTTTGTGAGAGAGAGAGTGTGTGTGTTGCCAGTGTGGAAGATCCCTTTTGGCACTTCTTCTTGCCATGTAGCTAGTGATGAGAAGGTGTGAGGTTGTGTTGCAAAAGGGAAGTTTGTATGCTTGACGGTTTGCATCTTGCTTGGAGGAGGATGGGAAGAGTGCTATGGTCTTCTCTTGGGTTCATTGCATGTAGGATGGTGAGAGAATTCTATGTGTGAGGTTGTGTTGCAAGAGGGAGGTTTGTGTGCTTGAGGGTTTGCATCTTTCTTGGAGGAGGATGGGAAGAGTGCTATGGTCTTCTCTTGGGTTCATTTCATGCAGGATGGTGAGATCATTCTTTGTGTGAGAGCCCTTAACCTTATTATTGTGTCTGGGATTGTTCATGGTATTGGAGAGAGATGTGTTAATGGATTTGTATAGTTGTGTTGTTTGTTCCTTTGTTCATTCCATTCATTAGGGTGTTAGGTAGTGTAGGTTTTCTCAACCCTTGCTATCTCTTCAATCTCATCCCCAAGGGCTTGTGTGAGAGGCAAGCATTTGGGACCCAAGCCTCTTCATTCATACGGCATGCAAACACCTAGGAGCACAAAAAGGATACACATTGATTCTACTTGGGGATTGGTTTTTGAGGAGGAAACAATATCTAGAAACGGAACTCCACCAACCACTCTTGGGTTGAGATAAAGCTAATCTTCTCCGGAGGCCAAGACATCAACAAACAAGAAGAAGCAATCACACAAATGGTATCAAAATTTAAAATTTCAATTCCTTGTTCATCATTGCAAAAGTACATTTGAAGGACTTGACTAAAATACCTCCAACTCATAAACTAGATCATGAGATTGAGATAATATCTGGAACTTAATAAACTACAATAGGGTCATAAAAGATGGTCATTCCAGAGGTGATTGAACTCGAGGAATAATTGAGGTAACTTTTGGAGTAGGTCTTTGTTCGACCCACTGTATCCCCACGAGCACCTGTGCTTTTCCATAAGAAGAAGGATGGAACTCTTAGGTTATGTATTAACTATTTGAGATTGAATCAATTAACCAAAAAAAATAAGTACTCCATTCCCATGATAAATGAGGTGTGTGTGTGTGTGTGTGTGTGAGAGAGAGAGAGAGAGAGAGAGAGAGAGAGAGAGAGAGAGAGAGAGAGAGAGAGAGAGAGAGAGAGAGAGAGAGAGAGAGAGAAGGGCCACCTTTTTGTCTTCGCCGCCCGCTGCCCTTCAAGTTAGCCATTGCAAGATGCAGACATGTTCTCAACAAGCAGCTATCAATGGGGAGAGGAAGAGAGAAGAGATCTGCTAACTCTGAGTTTTTTGAATGAGATAGTGCACGTAGAGAATGCATACAAATAATAATAATTACCCAGCCACTTTCAGTTATCCCCCCCCACTATCTTTTCAGCTATGTACATTTTCTTTTCTTAGTTTTCAAAATATTTTCATTTTTTTCCCAATTCAAAGTTCATTTCCAAGTTGCAAACCACAACCCAAAAACCACTATTTCTACTGGTCCAAAGTGTACCACCTTACCATGCATATACTCCTCTAGCATTGCCTTATGTGACCAAGTTATCTTCATGCCTGGATCCCCTGAGATTGGAAGAATCTTGTCCACATTTTGCCGTATCAAAAGCACATATCTTAGCCAACTCCATACGTATATCTAAGCTAGTCTTCTCTTGTTCAAGCCTTCTAAGTTGGGCTTACTCTTTTCTCATTCTTTCCTTAACCTCCAGTTCTCTGGAAGTGGGGAAGTATATTGTCTTCATTCTTTGGCTACTTATAGGATCCTTTCATATTCTTGGAGTATATTTTGCCATGGGTAGAGGGTTTCTCATCCCTGGCTGTAAGATTCCTCCCCAGCCCCTCAAGATGTCTAGTTTCTTCCCCTATAATCAATCCCCTTTTTAGAATAATAAAAGATCTTTTTTCTACCTGTTTGGCCTAGAGAGAGAAAATATTCTAGAGAGGGGTAATTCAGTTTTTAGAAATCTTTGGATGGAAAAATATCCTTCTTATTAAAATAAATTCCCCCCCCCCGAAACCCGAAACAGATCTTTACTCAAAAGGATCTCAATATGAGAGGCAAAGAAGATGGATGTAGACTCTTTAAGTGTTCAACTTTGAGACTAAGTATAGATCAACGCAAGAGAACATGGTCGTAGATGCACTTCGCATAAAAACCTCCTTATGTGAGATAATTGTAATTTCCAATCCCTTAACCCACTAAAACTAGGGAGAAAATTAGATTAGATGAATTCTTTACTCTTATCGTTTCTTGTAAGTAGGAGAGGAAGACGACCTAGGAGATGAAGCAAATTTAAGGATATAAGTTAGAAGACTGGTTGTACTTTAACAACCAGGGATATATATGTTCCTGAAGATGGAGATTTAAAGAGAAGAATATTGAGTGAGGCTTATGACAACCCTATAGACTTATATGTCAGTAAAGAAAAGTGTCTTTTGGCCCAAACTCAAGTGGGATGCATTGCATCATGTATGTCAATGCTTGAACTCCCAAAACCAAAACGTGAAGGCCAAAAAAGAAAAAATGCCAGGAAAGTTACATCCCAATGTAGAGACAAGATTGTCCTAATGCCATAAAATTGGTCTAACCCACTAATTAGAGGGGAAGTCTCTAAACGTATGTTGGAAGAAATGGATCATCAAATATAATCTATAAAGAAAATATTAAAGCTGCCAACCACCAAGATAGAATAATATGTTGATTTAAAAAGAAAATATTAAAGCTGCCAACCACCAAGATAGAATAATATGTTGATTTAAAAAGATCTAGTAGGAAATTCAAAGAAGGTGACATGGTTTTTCTTCGTGTATGACCCAGAGAAGTTATCTCTCCTTAAGGAAAGGATGAGATATTATCGTAGACGACTGTAGAGCTTATAAGCTTCTACTTTCCTTGTATTTGAGAATCCACAATCTCTTCCATGTTAGGATGTTGAAGAAGTAGTTCCAGATCCTATCACATTTTAGATGATGAACAGATTGCTCAAGTAGAACTAAAACTGGAAGTAATCTTAGATATCAAACAAAGCCTCTTAGAAATAGGATCCTAAAAGAGTATATGGTTAAGTGGAAATGTTTCCCAACCAAAGATTCCACTTGGTAGAGAGAGGAAGAATTGATGAAACTTTATCCTGTATTCACGAGATGAGGACATCTTAGTTTTTTAAATGGGGAAGAATGTAAGATACCTCTTACCATGTGAGGGTACACCTTTTTAGTGATGCATATTATTCTAGAGGGAGACTATAGCAATAGGGAGAAAAGTGTCGAATTAATGAGGAAAGCTCAAGACCCTGAGAAAATAAAATTAGGTAAATGATTAGGGTTAATGTTGAGTATATTGGGTTAAGGTGGTGAGTGCACAATTTTATTGACCCTCACAACACATGAGAAGGGCTATTTTTCATTAAATGTAAGAGCTAGTTACATGAAGTAGAGGTATTGGCATGAGAAATAATGGATGGTTGCAAGCACAGTAAGCTCTAGGTATATGAGATATGGTGGGCTACCAAACATGAGTTAACTAGAGGAGTATGTGGAGTATCTAGCCATCATTTTCAACAATATAAAACCCCTATCCCTCTAGAAATAAATGAAATTTTCAAGAGGAGGAGAGAGAGTGCTTTTCATTATTTTCAATGCCTACACTTTTATTTTCACCTAGTACAATCATTATTTTGCACTTTGGATACCTCAATTGCACATCTGCAAGGATTTGGGAGTACTTCTACACCTAGGGAAGGTTCGAAAAAACTTATGTACTTGTAGGGAGCAATGTAGCACATCTATTTTATCTTAGGGTGGTCTACTCTAACCTCAAAGCTAGGCTAATAGGTATAATTAACATATACATTCAAATATTTACTATTTTCTAACTATTTCTTGTATATGAATGGGCTTGACCATTTTAGTTTATTTCTTGCATATGAATGGGCTTGACAATCGACATCTTCATTCAATTTTTAAATATTTTTTATCTATTTCTTGCATATTAATGGGATTGACCATTTAATTTAATTTAAATTAATTCTCAACCTAGTTAATACATAATACCCTAGGTAGGTCTTTCTACAGTCGTGGCTTGAGGAGTGAGTGGACGTGGCTTCATAAGTGAACGGCCATGGTTTTATGAGTGAATGGCCATTCTCTTCCCTTGATTTGTTTTTGGGAGGGCACCCTATGAACATGTTTTGTACCCTGAGACTCTGTGGTCAGCACCCCATTGCAAAAAGGCTCTAGGCTGTGTGACCAAAAAGACATAAACAGTCTAGTTTGACCCTTTTTCTTAAGGGAATATAAACTAGATTAAAGCTTGAATATTATGTTAATTTCTGAGAAGGGATAAGGTCTCTGCATAGATCCCAAAATAGAGATCTAATTGACTTTTATTTAGCACATTAGCCCCAAGATTATTATTTTTAGGACCATATAAAATTATGTGTTCTATTTTGTATACCTAAATTAATCCAAGCTAGGGTTAGGCTAAGTTGAATTAATTCGGCCTTAGGATTGGGATTAATAGTATAGGTTTGAATCAATAATAGGGTTTGGAAAAGGGATTAAAGAAAATTAGACTTTAAAGTGCCTTGAAATGATTGATTTTGAAATTGGTAAATTAGATTAATAGTTATATAAGATTTTTTGAGAGAGAAAGCAATTAAGGGCACATATGAAAACAATATTATCCAAGATGAGATGTGCAAGTCTTGACCTTAGTTTTTGGAAATAAAGGAGGAATAAAAGACCCATGTGAAACCAATTTATTATTCATACACCTTGTTTAAATTCATAGTTTAGCTCTCCAGAAATTAGTGAAGAAAACTATCCAACCCTAGGAAGAAAAAGGGAAATAGGTACTTAGAGTTAATTAAATCTGATGTAGATTAAAAAAATGGGCAAGGAAGAATCTTAGATTTACTTTAGACATAATTTTTATGATGAACCTAGAAGATCATAGAGAAAAAAGAGTTGTGAGCTCTTGAGAAATATGGGTGTGACCCCAAGAAATACCTTGAGAAGACCTAGTATACATATGGTTGGAAGAATTCCTCGACTTATTTGGAGTTTTGATAGGATAGCTATGATGTCTTGACCGGATACTTATTTAAATAATTTGACAAGATAGCTATTTATCAAACTTGCGATGGTTTACGCTACTTCAGTTATCTACATGATGCATGTACTTTCCAGAAATCATGTCTTGAAACAATTATTTATAAATTATATTCATGTGATATATATGTGTTGTTTGTTTATGGAAGCTTGTGAAAGCACACCATGGGTTCATGGATTACCATATGTGGATATCATCCAACATGGTACATCACAAACAAAGGTGGTCATACATGTGACCTTGACCCCTCTCATTCGAACATGGGTGTACTCCTCGCACATTTGGTGTGATGGGACAAGGAAGCAGATCTACGTAATTCAGGCAAGGTAGTGACTAGTGCTATGGGAGTAGACATATGTGGTGGGACACTAGTACTACTGTGTTAGGTTCTAGGATAGGTGATGGGATTGGTAGAAGTAGCTACTAGGATAGTGGGGATTTCAAACTATGGTGAATATGAGACATGTGGGCTCCTTCATACACTGATCCAAATAGAGATCCAGGAATGATCGTGCTCAATGGTGTATGCTCTCCTATCTAAGAAATCACGATCATGGTGGTGCAAGGAGATATATTATGATGTTGTGACATGTGATTATGATTATTGTTTGGACAAATAGATGCATAAAAGGATTTTTATAAAAGTGTTATTCCTACTAAGGTTGTCTTTATGCCTAATTAGATGCGTAAAGAATCTTTATATCAAAAAATTAAAATTCTCTTACATTCTATAAATAGATGTGATGAGATGTGATAGGAATCAAATAGATGAAAATGGATGGGTGGAAGTGATATGTATCAGATAAATGAAATTGGATGAATGGATGTGATGTACTGTGAATTATGATGTGAATGAATGTATAGGATGTGAAGGAATGTGATGGCATGTGAATCGTGATATGAATGAATGATAAGGGATGTGAATCGTGATATGAATGAATGATAAGGGATGTGAATGAATGACGGCATGTGAATCGGATGTGAATGGATGATGTGGTTTGATGTGTGAATGATGTAGCTTAATGTTGATGGATATATGGATGATGTGGTTTGATGTGTGAATGATGTGGATTGATATAGATGGATGAATGGATGATGTGGTTTGATGTGTGAATGATGTAGATTAATGTAGATTGATGTATGGATGATGTGGTTTGATGTGTGAATGATGTAGATTAATGTAGATTGATGTATGGGTGATGTGGTTTGATGTGTGAATGATGTAGATTAATGTGGATGGATGATGTGGATTGATGTATGGATGATGTGGTTTGATGTGTGAATGATGTAGATTAATGTGGATGGATGTATGTGGATTGATGTATGGATGATGTGGATGATGTGGTTTGATGTGTGAATGATGTAGATTAATGTGGATGGATGATGTGGATTGATGTATGGATGATGTGGTTTGATGTGTGAAAGATGTAGATGTGGATGTGAATATATAAATGAGAATGTGGATGTGGAGGTATGAATGCAAATGTGGATGTATGAATGTGGATGTGGATACGGATGTATGAATGTGGATGTGGATATGGATGTATGAATGTGGATGGAAAAATGGATGTATGGATGTGGATGTGGATGTGGATGTGGAAATGGATGTATGGATGTGGATGTGGATGTATGAATGTGGATGTGGATATGGATATGTATGTATGAATGCGGATGTGAAAGTGGATGTATGGATGTGGATGTACGAATGTGGATGTGTATGTGGAATAATGAATGCGAATGTGTATGTGAAATGATGTGATGTCGATATGAGTGAATGGATGAGATGTGATGACATGTGAATTGGGATGTGAATAAATGATATATGATGTGAATGAATCTGATGTGATGAGATGGAAAATGATGTGATTGGATGAGAATGAGTACACATATGAATGGAATGTGGAATAAGTAATGTGGACTGATGAGGGATAATGTGGAAAGACGAGAGTTAATTATAGAAACTGTAATTGTGACCTATTTGTAAATGACTGTTTTATGTCAAGAATGCTGGGGAAGCATTTTGACCGTCTTGTGATTAAGGTCGTGGAGACCTAACTGATAAAGTTGCAATAGCTGACAAAGAGTCAACGGAGGACGTCTCGCATAGCATGGTCTGTCGCGGTCTTGACCAGCCTCGGTTCGATTTAAATGGTGAGCTTCCGGTACAGTGGATGAGGGACCAAGGAAGCAGCCTATGAGTGAAGCGCTAGGTGACTTGCGAAGGATCCTAGAGGGTGCTGACCATACGGTGCTCGGGTTCTGGGTCGCCGAAGATACCCACACGTGCGTAGTGGAAGATATTGGAACAAGGAGTAAGAGTTGTTTTCTGAAACTGGGCATGGATCTGGTTGATTGACCTTGCTGGTCCTCAACAGATGAGTCCATGGCTCTTTTATATGGATCTGTTGGTGGTTGATCTTGCTGATCTTCAACGGAGATTCCATCTTGATTTTATAAGTGATTATATTATCGGGTACTATGAGCTAGGAACTATTGAGAAGGCCCCTGAGTGGATAGGTGGTGAGTGTTCTGGTTGCCAATGATGCCATAGATACTCCGATGAAGGAATGATTGGAAATTAAGATTCAACTGGATATTTTGGAGGATTGTGATCAGTGACACTATGGTTTCATTAAATGATTGTTTTAAAGATGGTTGAATCTGTGAAAAAGGCAATTTCATATTGGGTGTGTAAGTGGCATGACTAATGTTAAATTTGCATGAACATCTGGCTAGGGGGCCTGGGAACTCTTTTCCCTAGTACCCGGGAAAAAACCTAACCAAATTCCTAATTGGATCCCATCACTACAGTGATTGGGCATGGGACTGGAGGGGGTTAGGCTGGACTGATGGATCCGTAAATCGAGACTCAATTTCTGTTTAGTTCGATAGATGAAGTAAATTCCGAACAAAAATTGTTCTGTGGAAAAGAATCAACGGCTATGCCTCTCAATGAGGAAAAAAGCGTTGGTCTCTATGATCCAAGTACAATCTTTTTCCCTGATCAGACTATGGCACTTACGGGTTTGGTCAGATGAGCTCAGTTAGTTAAGGCTTTTGACTACGTTAGAGTAAAATTTTATCCTGGAGGAATCGCCTGTGATTTCTGGGCAAGGGAAGTTTTTCCGAGTTCGGTTTTGGAAGAACCGAGGAATTAGTCACCTGTCCGGATATCCGTGGGGGGTGAGGCCCTGAGTGTGGGACCCTGCCTCGTGCAAGAAGTGCTACTTCCGCTGCTGCTGCTAGCACCCCTGAAATTGTTGCACGGTGGGGACAGGGATCTCACAGCTAGTATCAAAGCAATATGACTAATAAGGATCAACCAAAAAGCCAAAAATGTCAAAAATTTATGAAGTAGCAGTATAAGATCAGAATTGTGTGATGAAATTCATACAAATTGTTATTTGAACTGAAATTCATACAAATTGTTATTTGAACTGAAATTCATAAATTAGTAATTGGGTCTTCAGATGGAAGTGCCACAATTGCATGGAATCCCTGACTTGCTTGAGGCCTAGACATGATGGTCTTTACCTTATAATTCCAAGGACCGTGACTACCCGTATATACCGAGGGTATAACTGCAGCTCTTTACTGGCAGTATATACGAGTAAATCTAAGACTTGAAATTATAAGCATTAATGCTATCTAGATGATGAATTCGAATGTGGTTGATATGATTTTTAAATTCTGGTTGTGAACTGATGAGTTGATTTGGATTCTGATTGAAAAATGATGATTCCTGAAATTTGGTTGAAATGTAAATAAGCCGAGCAAAACCACAATGAGGTTAAATGGGACGAGTCCCTGTGATGATGTTCATAACTGGAATGATGTTAATAACTTCAGCAAATCACTATGAGATTAGTGGATTGTGCTGGCAGATTACTACTGTTAACTTTTGATCAGTGGATCAAGTTAAGGGTTGATAAATTAAAAATCTAAAAAATTAAAATCCCCATGGAGGACTATTCAGATGGAAAAATTCAGTCTGATGGACCATTATTGTGTTAAAGATATGAATGAGATATTCTGAATGAATTTTTATTTGATAATGCGTTCTATATGAGTATCTTTACCCCATGATTATGTGGGGAGCCGACCTATTTAAAGAACCCCAGAATCAGTTGAATCAAAAATCGGATTGAATCATAAATAAAGAAACTTAACAAGAATTTTCGTATTGATAGGAACATGGATCGAGGTCGTCGTGGTAGAAATGTTAACCCCTAACTCGATGAAGAATAGCTCAACCTGGATGTTTGTAAAACTCTTCATAGTTTGCAGCGTGGATGTTTGTAAAACTCTTCATAGTTTGCAGCCTGGTCCCTTCAAGGGTGAAGGGGAACAATTAGGTGAAGTTGTAGAAAAGTTTATTGAAGCCATGGAGGAATACTTTGATGTAACTGGCTACAATGAGAGAAGCAAGATGGCTCTCGCTAGGTTAAAGATTGTGGAAACGGCCAGGGTTGCGTGGAGGAATCACTGCGAGACAAACCGTCTCGATCGAAATACCCAAACCTGGACTGATCTCAAAATTTACCTAAGGACGAGGTTCTGTCCTCCCTCGAACTAAACAGAAATTGAGTCTCGATTTACAGATCCATCAGTCCAGCCTAACCCCCTCTAGTCCCATGGGTTAGCCAACCGCCCAACCTCTGTAGTGATGGGATCCAATTAGGAATTTGGTTAGGTTTTGTCTCGGGTACCAGGGAAAAGAGTTCCCAGGCCCCCTAGCCAGATGTTCATGCAAATTTAACATTAGTCATGCCACTTACACACCCAATATGAAATTGCCTTTTTCACAGATTCAACCATCTTTAAAACAATCATTTAATGAAACCATGGTGTCACTGATCACAATCCTCCAAAATATCCGGTTGAATCTTAATTTCCAATCATTCCTTCATCGAAGTATCTATGGCATCGTTGGCACCTGTCCACTAAGGGGCCTTATAATCACTTATAAAATCAAGATGGAATCTTCGTTGAAGATCAGCAAGATCATCCAACAGATCCATATAAAAGAGCCATGGACTCATCTGTTTTGAGGACCAGTAAGGTCAATCAACCAGATCCATGCCCGGTTTCAGAAAACAACTCTTACTCCTTGTTCCAATATCTTCCTTGATGCACATGTGGGTATCTTCGGCGAGTCGCGACCCAGAGCCCGAGCACCGTATGGTCAGCACCCTCTAGGATCCTTCGCAGGTCACCTAGCGCTTCACTCATAGGCCGCTTCCTTGGTCCCTCATCCACTGTACCGGAAGCTCACCATTTAAATCGAACCGAGGCTGGTCAAGACCTCGACCGACCATGCTACGCGAGACGTCCTCCGTTGACTCTCCGTCAGCTGTTGCAACTTTATCAGTTAGGTCTCCATGACCTTAATCACAAGACGGTCAAAATGCTTCCCCAGCATTCTTGACATAAAACAGTCATTTACAAACAGGTCACAATTACAGTTTCTATAATGAACTCTCGTCTTTCCACATTATCCCTCATCAGTCCACATTACTTATTCCACATTCCATTCATATGTGTACTCATTCTCATCACCAATCATTAGGGGAAGGTTGAGGTCTATAGGGGCCCTTTAAGATGCCATGTGATTAAAAGGTTATTAAGGAAAAGGGCCAATCATGTGATGCCATGTATACAAAAATGTTGGGTGTTTAAAGGTGGTCAAAAGATTCTCTAGAAGATGCCTTTTTGTACTTTTCATTCCCAAAAAAGTGGGGGGGGGGGGGAGTTTTTGAAATTTTGGACATCCATAACTTCTACATATGAGCTCAAAATTTGTCGAAGATTAGAGATCCAGAATCTACTCGGTGAGCTCCCTCCATAGATATGTCACATGATATGGTTTTGCCCACTCAATTTTAAATTCAATTTTGGTGGCGGGAAACTTTGAAATTCAAGCTTCTAGCCATTAAGAGAATAAGAAGGTATCTAAAGTCAAAGAAACTTAACATTTTAACAAAAAGTCATTAAAATCATAATATGGCAGCTTAAAGGCCCCCTATAGACCTCAACCTTCCCCTAATGCACATCATTTTCCATCTCATCACATCAGATTCATTCACATCATTAGCTCACTTTTTGGATCTAGTTGAAATAGGAGAGAGGAGAGATAAAAATATCTCATTATTTGGGAGTTTAAAACTCTCCCACACATGTGAATTAGGTGCCTCCTTCATGAGGGAAATTCCCCCATACTGAGGTGTCAAAAATGCATCATTTTTTCTAAATATCTCTCTTTTTTAACTATTAACCTTGTACTTAGTCAACTCTTCATCTTATGTAAGTATTTACTCATTTTTGGGGGGATTTTCTTCATTTCTTCCATTTATCTCCTCCACACATTTGGATGAATCTGATTGGCTCCTCAAAACCTTAATTTAAAATTTTTAGAAAATCTAGACCCCCAGGATAAGGCCTTTTGAACAGATTATAATTTATTTCGAATGCACCTTTTGAAAATCTTTTTGAACTTCTGTTTTGGGGGAACTTATTTAAATATGAAGAAATATTTTTCCATCGAAAAATATCAAAAATCTGAATAACCTCTCTCTAGAATATTTTCTCTCTCTAGGCCAAAACAGGTAGAAACAAGATCTTTTATATTTCTGAAGAGGGATTTGACTACAGGGGAAGATACTGGACATCTTGAGAGGCTGGGGAGGAATCTTACATTCTATCCCACTTAAAAAACGCGAGATGTCCTCATCTCGCAGGTGGAGTATGATCTCTTTCATCTTCTTCAATCACTTCTTCTTCTTCTTCTTCTTCTTCTTCTTCAATCACTTCCAACGTTACTACCTTGGAAGTGGACGGCCGATCTGGGAACAACCCTTTTTTTATGAATTTCATCACACAATTCTGATCTTATACTGCTACTTCATAAATTTTTGACATTTTTGGCTTTTTGGTTGATCCTTATTAGTCAAATTGCTCTGATACCAGCTGTGAGATACCTGTCCCCACCGCGCAACAATTTCAGGGGTGCTAGCAGCGGAAGTAGCACTTCTTGCACGGGGCAGGGTCCCACACTCGGGGCCTCGCCCACGTATATCCCGACAGGTGACTAATTCCTCGGTTCTTCCAAAATCGAACTCGAAAAAACTTCCCTTGCCCGAAAAGCACAGTTGATTCCTTCAGGATAAAATTTTACTCTAACGTAGTCAAAAGCCTTAACTAACTGAGTTCATCTAACCAAACCCGTAAGTCCCATAGTCTGATCAGGGAAAAAGACTGCACTTGGATCATAGAGACCAACGCTTTTTTCCTCATTGAGAGGCACAGCCGTTGATTCTTTTCCATAGAACAATTTTTGTCTGAAATTTACTTCATCTATCGAACTAAACAGAAATTGAGTCTCGATTTACGGATCCATCAGTCCAGCATAACCCCCTCCAGTCCCATGGGTTAGCCAACTGCCCAACCACTGTAGTGATGGGATCCAATTAGGAATTTGGTTAGGTTTTGTCCCGGGTACCAGCAGGGAAAAGAGTTCCCAGGCCCCCTAGCCGGATGTTCATGCAAATTTAACATTAGTCATGCCACTTACACACCCAATATGAAATTGCCTTTTTCACAGATTCAACCATCTTTAAAACAATCATTTAATGAAACCATAGTGTCAGTGATCACAATCCTCCAAAATATCCGGTTGAATCTTAATTTCCAATCATTTCTTCATCGGAGTATTTATGGCATCGTTGGCAACCAGAACGCTCACCACCTGTCCACTGAGGGGCCTTTTCAATAGTTCCTAGCTCATAGTACCCGGCAATATAATCACTTATAAAATCAAGATGGAATCTCCGTTGAAGATCAGCAAGATCATCCAACAGATCCATATAAAAGAGCCATGGACTCATCTGTTGAGGACCAGCAAGGTCAATCAACCAGATCCATGCCCGGTTTCAGAAAACAACTCTTACTCCTTGTTCCAATATCTTCCACGATGCACGTGTGGGTATCTTCGGCGACCCAGAGCCCGAGCACCGTATGGTCAGCACCCTCTAGGATCCTTCGTAGAGGTCACCTAGCGCTTCACTCATAGGCCGCTTCCTTGGTCCCTCATCCACTGTACCGGAAGCTCACCATTTAAATCGAACCGAGGCTGGTCAACCATGCTACGCGAGACATCCTCCGTTGACTCTCCGTCGGCAATTGCAACTATATCAGTTAGGTCTCCACGACCTTAATCACAAGACGGTCAAAATGCTTCCCCAGCATTCTTGACATAAAACAGTCATTTACAAAAAGGTCACAATTACAGTTTCTATAATGAACTCTCGTCTTTCCACATTATCCCTCATCAGTCCACATTACTTATTCCACATTCCATTCATATGTGTACTCATTCTCATCCAATCACATCACATTAGATTCATTCACATCATATATCATTTTTCACATCCCAATTCACATGTCATCACATCTCATCCATTCACTCATATCGACGTCACATCATTTCACATACACATTCGTATTCATTATTCCACATTCACATCCACATTCGTACATCCACATCCATACATCCACTTCCACATCCGCATTCATACATACATATCCATATCCACATCCATACATCCACATCCACATTAATACATCCACATCCACATCCACATCCATACATCCATTTCCACATCCACATCCACATCCATACATCCATTTTCACATTCACATTCATACATCCGTATCCACATTCATACATCCACATCCACATCCACATCCACATTCATACATCCGTATCCACATCCACATCCATACATCCATTTCCACATCCACATCCACATCCACATCCACATCCACATTCATACATCCATATCCACATCCACATTCATACATCCGTATCCACATCCACATCCATTTCCACATCCACATCCATACATCCATTTCCACATCCACATCCACATCCACATCCATACATCCATTTCCACATCCACATCCACATCCACATCCATTTCCACATCCACATCCACATCCACATCCACATTCATACATCCATATCCACATCCACGTTCATACATCCGTATCCACATCCACATTCATACATCCACATCCCCATTCGCATTCATACCTCCACATCCACATCCACATTCATACATCCACATCCACATCTACATCATTCACACATCAAACCACATCATCCATACATCCATCCACATTAATCTACATCATTCACACATCAAACCACATCATCCATACATCAATCTACATTAATCTACATCATTCACACATCAAACCACATCATCCATTCATCCATCTACATCAATCTACATCATTCACACATCAAACCACATCATCCATTCATCCATCTACATCAATCCACATCATTCACACATCAAACTACATCATCCATATATCCATCCACATTAATCTACATCATTCACACATCAAACCACATCATCCATTCACATCCGATTCACATGCCGTCATTCATTCACATCCCTTATCATTCATTCATATTACGATTCACATCCCTGATCATTCATTCATATCACGATTCACATGCCATCACATTCCTTCACATCCTATACCATTCATTCACATCCTAATTCACAGTACATCACATCCATTCATCCAATTTCATTTATCTAATACATATCACTTCCACCCATCCATTTTCATCTATCTGATTCCTATCACATCTCATCACATCTATTTATAAAATGTAAGAGAATTCTAATTTTTTGATATAAAGATTCTTTATGCATCTAATTAGGCATAAAGACAACTTTAGTAGGAATAACACTTTTATAAAAATCCTTTTATGCATCTATTTAGGCATAAATTCAATTTTAAGGAAAATAACACTTTCGAATTAAAAATAAACCTTTTATGCATTTTAATATGCATAAATTCCATTTTAATGAGAATAACACTTTCAAAATAAAAATAAATCTTTTATGCATCTATCTATGCATAAATTCAATTTCAATGAAAATAATACTTTCGAAATAAAAATCACTCTTTTATGCATCTTTCTATGCATAAAATCAAAATTGATGAAAATAACTCTTTTGAATTAAAAATAAAATTCTTTATGCATCTATTTATGCATAAAGTCAAAATTGATGAAAATCACTCTTTCTATGCATAAAATCAAAATTGATGAAAATAACTCTTTTGAATTAAAAATAAAATTCTTTATGCATCTATTTATGCATAAAGTCAAAATTGATGAAAATAACTCTTTTGAAATAAAAATAGATTTCTTTATGCATCTTTCTATGCATAAAATCAAAATTGATGAAAATAACACTTTTGGATAAAATAAATTCTTTATGCATCTTTCCATGCATAAATCCAATTTAGTAGGAATTACACTTTTAGAATAAAAGAATTTCTCTTATGCATCTTCCCATGCATAAAAACTACATCCAATGAAAAATAACTCTTTTAAAATAAAAACTTTCTTTTATGCATCTATTTATGCATCAATTCAATTCTGATGAAAGTCACACTTTTATAATAAAACAATTTCTTTTATGCATCTAATTTATGCATAAAATCATTTATGATGAAAATCACACTTTTAATATAAAAAAATCTTTTATGCATATGTTTATGCATACAAATCATTTATGATGAAAATCACTCTTTTAATATAAAAGAATTTCTTTTATGCATCCATTTATGCATAAAAATCATTTATAATGAAAATAGCACTTTTAATATAAAAAATATCTTTTATGCATATGTTTATGCATAGAAATCTATTTATGATGAAAATAACACTTTTAATATAAAAAAAATCTTTTATGCATATGTTTATGCATAGAAATCCATTTATGATGAAAATAACATTTTTAATATAAAAAAATCTTTTATGCATATGTTTATGCATAGAAACCCATTTATGATGAAAATAACACTTTTAATATTAAAAAAATATTTTATGCATATGTTTATGCATACAAATCCATTTATGATGAAAATAACACTTTTATAATCAAAATAACAATTTCAATATGCTTCCTTCTATGCATAGAATTTAATTCTAAAGAAAGTAACACTTTTTTTAATAAAATATTTTTAGTATGCATTTTTCTATAACTAGGATGAAAAATAACACTTTAAGAATACATATACGATGGGAATTACTCTTTTTGAATAATAAAAGGTAAAACTTATTTTACACAATTTTTAGAAAATTTTGCCATAACCTCCTTTGTATGGCTGACCATTTTTCAAATTTTAACTCTCTAAAATCAACTAGAATTTCACCAAGAGTATTTAAATCATTTTAATGTAAACATTTTCTACTTATTTAAGAAAAACATTATGAAAAACTTGATTCTATCCATTAATCATTCATCTAGGGTAAAGAAGGGTTGGATTTACTAAAGAAGAGAGGGGAATGCCTTTTCAATGAGGCATAACATCATTATTCACTTTAAAGAAGATAAAAATCATAAAATGAAATAGAAAAGAGAAGAATCTCCAACTTACAAGGAGAATTTGAGAGCTTTCCTTTGGCTTTGATGGTTTGAGGGATCTACTCTTGTTTGAAACAAGAGTGGCCACTAATCTTTAGAAGAGGGAAGGTCAAAAACTAATGAATTATGAGTAAATTCACAGTTTTTTGCTCTTGGGAGAAGCAGGGTAATAGTGCAAAAACACTATTAAGCTTTAACAAAGGAGAAGGCTTCTATTTATAGGAAAAAGTGAACCTCTAACCAAGCAAACTGATTCTAGAATTTTCCAGATCAGTTTGGTCAATTTTTGACCATTTTTAGGTCAATTTAGCTCACTTTTTGGATCTAGTTGAAATAGGAGAGAGGAGAGATAAAAATATCTCATTATTTGGGAGTTTAAAACTCTCCCACACATGTGAATCAGGCGCCTCCTTCATGAGGGAAATTCCCCCATACTGAGGTGTCAAAAATGCATCATTTTTTCTAAATATCTCTCTTTTTTAACTATTAACCTTGTACTTAGTCAACTCTTCATCTTATGTGAGTATTTACTCATTTTTGGGGGGATTTTCTTTATTTCTTCCATTTATCTCCTCCACACATTTGGATGAATCTGATTGGCCCCTCAAAACCTTAATTTAAAATTTTCAGAAAATCTGGACCCCCACGATACGACCTTTTGAACAGATTATAATTTATTTCGAATGCACCTTTTGAAAATCTTTTTGAACTTCTGTTTTGGGGGAACTTATTTAAATATGAAGAGATATTTTTCCATCCAAAAATATCCAAAATCTGAATAACCTCTCTCTAGACTATTTTCTCTCTCTAGGCCAAAACAGGTAGAAACAAGATCTTTTATATTTCTGAAGAGGGATTTGAGTACAGGGGAAGATACTGGACATCCTGAGAGGCTGGGGAGGAATCTTACAGTATTGAAGTGTGTGGGCACCTGTTTGGTCTCTTCTGTGTCCTAGCGCTTTTTTCTTCTACTAGCCTTTTGGCTTCTTTCCCCCGCCAGTGCTAACTTCTTATTGGTGCATGCTCTGTGCGTAGAGCGACAAAGATTTTTTGGTTCAAGTTTGGGATCAACAGGTTCCATTGGCTTTGGGTTGGTCGTGTAGATCAAAAGGGAGCTATTGGCGAACTCTTTTTGCCATATTTGGTTGAAGTGGTCATGTGATTCAACTTTCCCAACATACTTTTGCCAGTGGGTGTCTGAATTGTTAGGGAAGACATATCGTTCTCGCCTAGGGAATCCATCGAGCTTGTGAGTCATGTGGGAGCATGTTTCCCTTGATGGTTTCGCTTTAATGGCATGTTGAAGTTCTTGAGTGGCAACATTAGGCGCCCGTTATTTTAAGATGGTCATCCCCTAGATCTCTGAGATATTCAGCTACCTGGTTTCCCTAGTGGGGGTAGAGCTACTACAGTGGGTGCTACTGCTTGTGTTGGCCTCTATGGACGTGACTGGAATGGGAGCTCTCTAGAATATACCTGAGCTTCTTCAGCACGTCTCATGTTGGAGACTGACGGACATGGCTCAAGGTAGGTGTAGTAGGAGGCTCGTCTTCTATTTGTGCGTGGTAATCCCTAACCAATTCTTGGGCTGCCAAGAGTCTTTCTTCCTCCTCTATGGGGTTAGGATATCTGGCAAGCTTTTTCCGGGCTTGGGCGGCTGAGCATAGCACATCTTCCTCTTCTGATGAAGAGGTTGATGCATGTGTTGTCGTGCCATCTTCCAAACCACTTTTGATAACTACCTAGCTATCACCCTTTGTTTTGCTGATAGCAGTTCGTGACTTCGTGATTGCCCCATCTTTGGAAATATGTGCAACAGAGGGTGGGACGGGGTCACAAATGCGGACACTCTATGATGGTATGGTTTGCTCGACAGATCAGACACCATACAAGCTCCCTCTTTGGATAGAGATGGGGTGTTGGCCAACCCAATCCCGGCCTTGGCCAGCTCATTAATGCAGTGGCCAACTGCTCAACTTGCTGTCCAGATGTGGACTCTTTGCTCTTTCTATCAAATTTTGTGTTGGTTGTCTTGAATGAGGCTTCTGATGTACCCTCATGGAGTTCTCGAGAATGTGTTCCCTTGAAGTTGTCCTCAAAGTCCATAGCACTCCTATAGCATTGCTCAAAGGAGGTATGGGCCAAAGCATACAATGAAATGTGTAATGGTACGTCATCTAGACCTTCTAGCAATATTCCTATTAATCTCTCATCAGAGAACTTGTCTCTGGCACTACAGTGGGAGTGGAGATATCTGACTCTATTGATATAGTCTCGGATGGTTTCACCATCCCTCTATTTGATGTTGTGCAACTGCTCCACCGGACTCCATCTGATACCTTGGTGAGAATATCCTACCTTGAAGGCCTATTTGAAGGCTTCAAGGTGGCACTTTCCTCACATTTCAAGGACCTAAACCATTGGCCTGCTTTACCGTCTAGGGTGAGGCCAAAGTAACTCACCTTTATTTGATCTTCCACATGGCCAAAGGCTTCACTGATTTTGTTGAACATCTCCAAATGTGGGATGGGGTCTCTTATCTCATCAAATTTAGTGATTAGCTTTGAGATGTTTGCGGGTTTATTCTGCTCTAATTTGGGTCTTGTGCAAGTTTCACTGGGGCTAGGGGCATGATGCCGCAGCCACCCCCCTCTCTATTTCCATGGCTAATCTCAACATTTCTGGTGTTAGCTCTGCCATGGCTGGAGTGAGTGTTGGAATGATCGGAGGAGGAGCGAGGCCAGGGGGATAATAGACCATTGGAGGCCCTTGTCTTATGGGTGGTATCCATGTGGCCCCATGTGGTATCCGGGGTATGCTCCCTGTGTGGTGGGTACTATTGATATACGTGTGGACTGGGCTGGGTAGGCCCTTTCTCTCTGGTAGTATGATGTTTCTGGTCCTTGGGAAGATGGACCTGGCACTAGGTTTTGTATGGGTCTTTGGGCCCTGTATGAATCATCCACTCTTGAGACAAGCATGGCTCTCCAGACTTGTGGTTGTCTGGGTCTGATGGCTTTCACTCTACCCTATTTCCACTCTAGGATCTAGAGATGGTGTGGGCTCACTTTCTTGTTGATGTTCCATACCTCTCGCCTTGGGCTACAGCTCTTCCAACTGTGTGTTTCCCAGGATAAAGTTGTAGAGCCTCGAAGCAAGGCTTCTCTATAAATGTGTGGGAGAGGTAGGATCTTGCTCTTGGACATGTGTTCTATCCATACACTAAGCTTCGGGTTCTCTTATCTCGAGGTCAGGAGTTTCTCGTCCCATATTGCTGGGATGGTCTTCACTCTCTCTGGTGCTGTCAAAAGACGAGCACCGTTTGGCTCCACACGGACTGATGGGTTTGACTTTATGAGCGAGGGAGCTGAGAGAGAGTTTACATCGTAAAAAAGAGGGTTGCTTTGCACCAGCTTACCAAAACGTAGGTGAATGGAAGTGTGGAACTACTGTGCAGAACCCCCTATGAATATATGCTTTTTTTTGGGAAATGGTATGGCCGTAAGCTTGGGGATGGTACAGGCATACACTTCGAAAGGGAACATGCGTACTCTTCTCAGGGAGAAAATGGCATGGGCGTACAGTTCCTGGACATGAGTGTGGCTTCAAGAAGGAACAAGCATGCGCTTTTGGATGGAGAAGGTATGGGCATGGTAGGTGAATGGTACGAGCATGGCAAGTTTGCCACGGGCGTACACTTCAGACATGACAACTGGTCCGGGTGTGGCACAAGTGGAACGGCCGTACGATTTTTGGAGCTGGGGCAAAAAAGAATGACACAGGCGTGGCGAAACTGACACGGACGTGGCAAATGAGAGGAATACTTAGGAACGGGCCTTTATTTTGGGAATGCAGTTGTACCCCCTTAGTTAAATGTAATTTATGCCCACTTAATACAGACATTCTATTTTTAATGCTAACTACCACATTCAAGGCTGAAGATTTCCCAAGATTTGGCCAGAGAGAATGGTATGGGCCTGGCATTTGCCACACGGCCATGGCCTATGAATGGAACATCCGTTCGCTTCTCAGAAAAGCATCCAGAAAGGGATTTCCACCATGTTTCCTCCTCTAATTCTTGCAATTTCGGGTATCTTCCCAATGTTTTTTAGGATTTTTAATTTGATAGAGAGCTAGAGCTAGTCTCAAGCTATCTATTGATACCTACAATGCTTAAAGAAATCTAACTAATTAAGGTTAATTTGCTATTAAGCTATGGTTCAAACTTAATGAAAGAAGAACAAAAAATAGAGAGCTAGAGCTAGTCTCAAGCTATCTATTGATACCTACAATGCTTAAAGAAATCTAACTAATTAAGGTTGCTATTAAGCTATGGTTCAAACTTAATGAAAGAAGAACAAAAAATAGAAAATTTGCCTGAATGTCAAGGGCAAAGATTGAACGCTTACTTACTTCTCCCGCACTCAATGAAGATGTCAATCCTCTAATGCTCCGATTGACCTCCATAGCTCCATGGAATCACCATCATACAAGAAAAAACAAGATCAAACACAAGCAAACAATTGGTGGATTTGCACTCCAACCAGGCCAAATGAGGACTCTAGCAAATGAAATAAGTGAAGGACCCTAAGCTAAGTACAATCCCTGGCAGCGGCGCCAAAGATGTTGATCCTAACATAATACCTTCCACACAAGAGATAGGGAGAGAAGAAGAGAAACAACATGCAAGGGTTAAGTTCATAAATGTGTACTTAGCCAATCCTAATGAGGGTTAACTCCTCGATGTGAAGCCGCTAGGGGCTCACTCCACCTCTGCTTGTGTCACCCAAATCGAGATTCAAGAGCTAGGTAGAGAGCAAGAAGGAGGGAGCTATGGAAAGCTTAACCTTCACTCCATGCCGCATGCATGCAAGAGGGACTTTGGTAGAGAGAAAAGAGAGGGGAGAGGAGAGAAGGTTCACCAACCCTAAAATTAAGTGTGTATCTTGGCCGTATGTTTCACTAACCCTAAAATCCAAAGCGTTAATCTTGCAAACCCTAAATTGCATGATTAACCGAACCTCGATCGAGGTTATAAAACCGAAAATTTTTTTTTTTGCCCCATTGTCAGAAGTCGTTTTCACTCTCCTTGCTCTCTTGATTTGGATTAGCATTAGTGGGCCCATTAGCATTGTTTTATAGCTTCATTAGTGCTACTTAGCACTAAGCATTAAACCCTTCACATTGGACCCTTCACATTGGACCTTTGTGTTAGGCTTAGGTTTTAGCATGGAGTCACACGAGGAGGGCCACGAGGAGGGCCGCTCATCTATTGTGGACCTCATCGCGGAGATAGACCGTGAGTTAGCGGCTATCCGTAGGAGTGCTAGAGACACACCGTCTACATTACATATTGTGGCAGACTTGGAGGCGATGCTTTCGTCCCTTCGTAGCCTTCACCATATTGTTTATGTAGATGAGTGGATAGCCCACCATCGCACTACTCCTGTGTCACATGGCCTGACATATCGTGAGGTCTGTGATCTTGCTCCGATTAGGGATGGAGCCTACTTAGATCTTTTCCTCGATAGTCGTGGGATGAGGCCTGGGGCGGGCAAGCCCCTTACTATTTTGCGGTGTTCGCATCCTCGTATGGCAGCACATATCTATAGTATGTTGCCGCATATGGGAGGATGCCGAACAACCGCCAGATTCCCATATACTTCACAAAGCAATTATATGCGGAGTTTGTCTTAGGGGAGGAGGTGGATTACACTAGCCATCGGCCGGGTGGTGGTGCTGGCTGAGGCTGTCTCTAGGACCAGGGTAGGCGGCCTCCACCAGCCCTTTGTGTAGCTCCTACTACAGATCCTTCATTTGTGCCTATGTCGACAGTAGAGGCTCTTGGCACCCAGGTCGGCATCGACGTACGGAGTACCACAGAGAGCATCCAGCACGTGGTGCGCCTGTTCTCACAAACGATACCGACGACAGATGTCGAGGTATTTACATATTTATTACTTCTTAAGTTTTTTTAGTCATTTATTTACATGTTTATATGTACTTTTCTATATTTTTACATGAGCGGCATGGTTGATTGTGTCACGTAGGGTCCCACACCTACCACTGAGAGACTCACTCAGGAGTTGGTAGAGGCGAGAGCGGAGATTGACTACCTTAGAGCTGCATTACAGACGGCAGAGGCAGCTACTGCAGAGGCACAGGCATCTGAGAGAGTCCGACATCCAGAAGGTAGGTTTCTCTTGCACATAAAAGAGTTATAATTAAGGTCCTAAGTTATAAATTTCTTTAAGTAATACCTAATGAGAGAGACTAATCAATTATTTTTATGCTTTACTTTTTTGCGTAGGCTCGGACCGAGGTAGAGAGCTCTAGAGCTGAGGCACAGCATCACTAGATTATGGAGCGGATTGCCCAGCATAGGGCAGAGCAGTTGATGCTGCATGTTCGAGAGTTTCGCAGATCCTCGGACGTGACAGTGCCTTACCTATCTTTATATCCACGGCCTGTTAGAGAGGTTTTTTGACGACCTCTCCCTCAAGATGCACCACCCTTCCTACGTGATGCGTGCTGCGCTTTATGTATCGAGGACATTGATACTACTGGTGGATATGCCCTGGGATGTGGACATTTTTTCCATTTGTCTTGCATCACCCAGGAGCTAGTGCGGTTCTCCGCATGCCCCTCTTGCTGTGCACGCGTCGACCTAGTGACATACAGAGTTTTGGGCATTGATGATCTTCACCCAGGCCTCGTTCGAGTAGATGCTAGGACTAGTAGGCCTATTGATTTTACATCAGCTATTGACTTGGGACTCGACGCCTTCGATGATAGAGATCAGGAGCCTGAGGTGCCTCCAGAGATTGAGTGGAGCTCACATGAGTTTGATGCATACCAGAGAGTCCTACATGAGAGCCAGATCATAGCATATGAGCGCGTGGGGGGTGCTGGTCCTAGTGGCACCTCGGTTGATGGTGCTAGCAGCAGTGCTGCTTCTCATGAGCAACGTGTCCTTACAGCAGAGGAGCTTACATGAGCAGAGTGGCAGACACGTACCATTGCAGATTATAGATTTTGGGTTTACAGACAGAGACGACTTGCATTAGCACGACGTAGAGAGAGAGAGAGGGCTATAGCAGCTTTTGGGACTCGTGAGCTCTCGAGTACACCGGCACCAGCTCACGATCCTGCCTTTGAGGTAGACCTCCCCGCAGACATTCGACGACCCCCGCAGCCAGCACAGCCTCCTCGACGTGCACAGCAGCCTCGACGTGCACGTCGACCGACAGTTAGAGATGACGATTTTGATTGGGTTGTTGTTGATAGTGACTAAACTCAGACTAGCTGGGTTAGCTCACTTACATTGTACTTAGATTAATGGGCAGTGACTAACCTCAGACTAGCTCGGGTAGCTCATTTTCATTCTGATGTACTTATTTGATGTTTATATCATTATGAGTTTTTTCATTATTGAGTATCATTACATTTTAGTTGATGTTCTTGATTTAATTATATTTTTTAACACTTTGGCTATCATATTGTTTGTTGAAAATCTCCATGCCATCGTACCCAAACATGCTCCGATGGGTCACCCCCACATGCTTGCAAAGTTTGGTCAAAATCGGAGAATGTTTGGATTGGTAATTAGCGCCCAGTGCGGATTTTTCAAGTCTCTTGGTGCTTAAGAGGCCACGAAAAATCCGGGCCTTCCCCATACCATCGTACCCAAAAATGCTCCGATGGAGACCAAACTTTGCAAGCATGTGGGGGGGACCCACCCCCACATGCTTGCAAAGTTTGATCACAATCGGAGCATGTTTGGATTGGTAATTAGCGCCCAGTGCGGATTTTTCAAGTCTCTTGGTGCTTAAGAGGCCATGGAAAATCCGGGCCTTCCCCATACCATCGTACCCAAACATGCTCCGATGGGGACCAAACTTTGCAAGCATGTGGGGGGGACCCACCCCCACACGTTTGCAAAGTTTGGTCACAATCGGAGCATGTTTGGATTGGCAAGTAGCACCCAGTGTGGATTTTTCAAGTCTCTTGGTGCTTAAGAGGCCATGGAAAATCCGAGGCTGGTCGCTGAGCCGCTGGAACCCTCTGCAACAACAAGATTCAAAAATAGGCTCCATAATTCTCCACATCCTTTCAACCTTGCTGTAACTCCTGCAGGCCCTCTAGGATTTGCGGCATTGTCTTCTCTTTCCTGAATCATTTGCAAAAATGCCTGATGTACCTCATCATAAGTCTGAAAGTGATCCACTGGATACTCTACCAGCCATCTTGCTGCTTTACCCTGCAACGTTGTCTCAAACACCGCCTCCTTATGTGTGGCATCCATTGCCCTAGGCACTTTTAATGCATAGTGTTTATCTCTCCGGAAGCAGAAATAATTATCTTGCAACTCATGATGGTGAACCACCAAGTATCCGACTATGCCTTCTCGGTGAGTCAGATTTCAAATTTCGTCTTCTTACCATGCAGGCAACAACTGAGCTCTTCGACGCTTGGTTGAGGGCACCGATTCATCCTCACTCGTTTGCGGTTCCCCATCGGCTGCAACACCATCGTGCTCCGTAGCACGAATTGGACTGTTGTGGATTGCGGCCTCTTCGACGACGTGGTTCATCAGTACTACAGGGAACAATCGATGAATGGTGGTCCTTGAGAACGCGTGCGCATGAAATCACCAGGGATCTAATGATCATGGTCGCCATGTGTTATCTGTCATAATTAATTGGTAAGATTAATACGGAAAAGCAATGTTAAACATAATATGTGATTATAGAGAAACAATCGTCAAGAATATAATCTGCTGCTTATGCACAACACATACAGAACATGGCAAATAATTGCACAGAGAAATCATAGAGGAGATAACTTCACTTGTTTACTCATGTGCTTCTTACAATTTATAGTAGCAGGTGTACAAGCACCGCTGCTTGACGTTCCAATGTGAATGGTTACGACTATTCATTAATTGTCCATATCGACGACTGCCCAATACACCATCTATGGCTTTTTCTTAGGTTCTTGTGGCTTACCAGTCACATTTTTAATGGTTACTAACTTCCATGTCCCCACCTAGTCTCGATCTTACGGTTTGATTTAGTGAGAGAAGGTCATAGATTTGGTTTTGTTTTGGTGGGCACCCATACCTACTTTGTTGCTTGACATGGTAGAATGGTGTGCTGGGGACTCGTTTTTGTCTCCTATCTCTCTTACCACTTTTCACGACTGGTTTAGCCATGGTGATTGGGGTGATTGTGTTGGATAAATGTAATCCCAACTTCTTAGTCCAAATTAATATGTGGTTGATAGGCTAGTGGTCAGTGGTTCGTGTGTAAAGCCTACAAATGGTTGGTGCATGTTGTTCATGCAACTCATGCAACTAAAAATAGGACAGAGGAGTCTCTAAATAAGGTACAAGTTGTGATCAAGTGATTATGTAAGTTTGGTTCATATCTAATCACAATTAGTGTCTTCTTGTGTTAATCTCATATCAATTTTCTGCATATACCAATTTTTGTCTCTCGTATTCATGATGTCTTGTACAATCTTTGATCCACCTTGAGTATGTTTTGATCAATCTTTATAGCTTAGTTACCATATCCAACATTTGGTATCAGAGCTTGACTCAATTAGGCTTAGTTTATTAGAAAAAACCCTAATCAATTTCTTAATCACCATAGCCAGTTTTCTCAGTTTGAACCACATGCTGTAGTTTGATTCCATGTGTGCACCTGAGTGGATGAAACCCTAATATTTTGCTATAGGATCTTAGCTTAGCTCCCACGCATGCTACAACTCCAAGCTCATCGCCTAGTTTGATTCCATGTGTGCACCTGAGTGGATGAAACCCTAATATTTTGTTATAGGATCTTAGCTTAGCTCCCATGCATGCTACAACTCCAAGCTCATCGCCTAATTTTGACGCAGCTCAGCGAATTTTGAATCGCCATCAGCGCAGAATTTTGAATCGCCATCAGCGCAGCCCGTTTCTTGTTCAGCGCAGAAATTTGCCTACGTCGCTTCGAATTGAGTCAATTGCTTTGAGGTGATACAAGTCCATTATGTGAAGATTCATCAGCACACAAAGTTTGGAGGCATATGGTCCACTATAGCAGCTGCATGCATCATTTTTCCAGTCGCCCCTTTTCTGCAGTTTTTGCTCCAACTACATGGTGATACCTATTTTGATTTATATTGATGATATTTTTACTATTTGGGCTTAAATCATCTATGTGAGCAAGTTCTCAACATTAATCTCATATTTTATCATCATGAGTTTCAAATTCCCCGACAAATTCAATGGAACTGGGTTCCATACGTGGCAAATCAAGGTGAAGGGCTACCTCATGAGAAGAAAAATCTGTGGAGTATGGTCAAGCCACTTACTGAAGATGAAGCAGGTATTTCTGCTGCAGTTACAAGAGCTACAACGGCTGCACTTCAAGAAAAAGATGAACAAGCACTTGGTATTATCATTACTACTTTAGAAGATGATTTTATTCATTATATTGATGATGTTGAGTCAGCTATGGAAGCTTGGGAATTATTAGAACGTACTTTTGGTGCAAAGGCAAAGCATTCCAAGATCAGTTTGAAGATGCAACTCTTTGATCTAACCATGGAGAGTAATGAAAATTTAGCAGCTTTGATTAACAGGTTGAAGAGCTTAATGACACAGCTGGTTTATGTTAAATCTCATGTTCCTGAAGAAGATGCTATTGCTATCCTGCTTAAAAGCTTACCTTCAAGCTTTAGACAAATTGTGATGGTACTTAAAGAGAAGGAGCCAGTCCCTTCTTTGGAAAGTATCATAAATTCTTTGCAGGAAGAAGACAAGAAGATTACAAAGGATGTGATAGATCCTTATGCATATACTGTTACTACGACATCGGCAAAGAAGAAGTGTACTATTTGTGGTCGTACAAATCATCTTACTAAGGATTGTTTCTCCAAACATCCTTGTGAGTATTGTGGAAAGACGAATCATCCATCCTCAAAGTGCTACCAAAAAGATCAAAAGCAAGCAAAGGCACATGTGGTTGAAGAAGTCAACCAACAAGAAGAAACAAATCTTTGTTCTAGTCTCAGTATAAAAGATGTAGATGAGGAGTATGTTTTTTAGATTATGTCATGTATGTGGTTGAGTCAAGACTTATGTTGTTCCAACTTGACGAGTTGTAGAGGAGAGTACACTACCCTATGTTGTTATTAAGGGGGGACTCTTACTCATTGTGTCAAGGTTTGTTAGACTTGATTCATGTTTTGTAAGAAGTTGGTCTTAAGGGGGGATTGTTGGATAAATGTAATCCCAACTTCTTAGTCCAAATTAATATGTGGTTGATAGGCTAGTGGTCAGTGGTTCGTGTGTAAAGCCTACAAATGGTTGGTGCATGTTGTTCATGCAACTCATGTAACTAAAAATAGGGTAGAGGAGTCTCTAAATAAGGTACAAGTCGTGATCAAGTGATTATGTAAGTTTGGTTCATATCTAATCATAATTAGTGTCTTCTTGTGTTAATCTCATATCAATTTTCTGCATATACCAATTTTTGTCCCTCATATTCATGATGTCTTGTACAATCTTTGATCCACCTTGAGTATGTTTTGATCAATCTTCATAGCTTAGTTATCATATCCAACAGATTGGTGGTTTCTAATAAGGTTTTTAAACAAAGGGCCTTGCCCCATAGGATTTCTTGACTTGCATAGCCATATTTTCTTTTTCATGTCATAGTATCCCTATGCTTTTAACACTATCGTGATGAACATGACGCTATTGGCTCTTAGAGTTTTACTATATGGAGTAGGATTTGGGCATATTCTTGTCACACTTGTTGATTCCCTTTGGGGTACTTGTGCCTTATCCCCCCTCAGTAAACACATCAATTATCAAGAGTTTAGGTGGGTGGGTTGAGTGACAGGAAACTATCTGGCCCGGTTTGGAGTGATGCTTTGGGTGCAAGAAGACATATAACATTTTGGATGGTTGTGGTTGCTCAAATTTGATCTTGTGGTTGGGATATCCAGTTTTGTGCTCGAGAAATATTTACTCTTATAAGACACCTCCTCTTATAAGACTCCTGTAGGCATGATAAAACCTTAAGATCAAGGATTAGTGGAAACATTAAATTTCAAACTCTAAAATCTCCTATGGTTCTTGCATGCACACTTTTATCTTTTGCTAATGTGGGCTCTAAATTTGGCTTTTTAGTTTCATCCATGTCTCATATGAGAGAAAATTGTGACTTACACCCCAAGTCACTCTCATTACGAGGAGATTAGTAGTTTTTGCTCTCATAGAGAGTCCTACTTTGAGTTGCACATGCTCTATCTCAAGTTCCTCTTCCTCAGTCAGGGTTAGAGTAGCCATGTTTATTTGGAGTGTCAGTCCACTTTGTTTTACCTTGGCTTGAATTGCCCTCACCTTGGCCTCTTCTTGTGCTTCTTTCTTGAGTCTTTCTTGTCTTAACTTTTCTTATTTCTTTTTGTGTGCTTGTTCTAATATGTCTTGGGTTAAACGCCCATAGTATTTCTTAAGTTTGCTACCATTTATGTAGCCTTACATCTCAATGCCATTAATGTTCTTGATATGCAAGGTGCACCCTGGTGGGGGGGTGAGTTGTACAACTCTAAATGGTCCTAACCCTCAATATTTCAGTTTTTTCCTCTTGGAAGAGACAACCCCATACATAAGTGCTAGTTCTCCTTCTTGTAGCTCCTAGATTTCAGGTTATGATCAAACCACCATTTGTGTCTAAGTTTTTCTACTATTATGCCATGTAGAGAAATTACTCTAGTCTCATCAAGATTTTGGAATTCAACCAACCTTACAACATTCTCCCTTTAGATGTTCTTTTCAAAGAGCTATCCTCAATTAGGGTACCAAATATTCCATAGGCATCAGCTCTACTGCCTCAATTCCATAGGCGAGCCAAAAAGGAGTTTGTCCTGAGGCTTGTCCTGAGACTACCTTAAAGGAGTTGGTCTTGGCTTGTCCTGAGGCTACCTTAAAGGAGTTGGTCTTGAGTTTGTCATGTGGCTACCCTATGGGAGGTCCTATAGGCCCACATCAGCTACTACTGCCTTAATTGAGGCATCAGTTGCTACCTCAATTCCATAGGCGAGCCGAAAAGGAGTTTGTCCTATGGCTACGTTAAAGGAGTTGGTCCTGGCTACCTTAAAGGAGTTTTCCATGTGGCCTGTAGTAGGAGGTCCTATAGGCCCACATCAGTTGTCATGTGGCTACCCTATAGAAGGTCCTATAGGCCCACATTAGTTGTATTTTGCCTACCTTATAGGAGGTCCTATAGGTCCACATTAGCTATCCTGTGGGTACCCTATAGGATGTCCTATAGGCTCACATCAATTATCATGTGCCTACCTCATAGAAGGTCCTATAGGCCCACATTGCAACAACTTCTATTAGCTTATTCTCCCAATTGTTTTGGTTAGCTTCCATAGTCTTGGTCAGGATACCATAAAGGACTTTATTAGTACTTTCTACCTACCCATTAGCTTGAGGGTAGCAAGGTGTTCACAAGTGTTCAATGACCTTGTTGATAAAATTATAGCCCTTGTCATTGACTAGCTCTAGGAGACACCCAAATCTGGATATGATGTGATTGTATAAACATTTAGTAGTGGTACGAGCATCTTCCTCTCGAGTAGCTTTCACTTTCTGCCCATTTTGTGAAATAGCCAGTTGCCACAATTATATATCGGGCTTGCGTTTATTGTGCACCTATACTAATGGGCCCAACAAAGTTTATTCTCCATTTCTCAAGAGGTTATTACACCAATGATCGAAACTAAAGGCATTTTGTCTTGTTTGTGGTGTGGGGAATGTTAAAGCGCTAACATTCATCACAGTGTTTGACAAATTCCATGGCATCACCAAATATAGTTGGCCCCCATAATCCATCTTGCAAGCTTTTCCTTGTCTCGTTACTTCACCTATAAAATGTTCTCCAACGATTCCAGGATGAGACTTCTCTAGAATGGTAAGGAATCCATCCTCCTTGCTGACACATCGTCTCAACACATGGATGATCTTTTCCTAGGTTATACAATTGACTAGCTAACCGATAAGGTGCGACTAACTTATACAATTGACTATCTAGCTAATAAGGTGTGACTAGCTTATACAATTGACTAGCTAACTAATAAGGTGCAACTAACTTAATAAGTCATCGTATCTTATCCTTGTTTAATGGCTTGTCCTTTGGAGATCCATATGAAGTTACTAAATGATCCATGGATGATCTTTACCTAGCTTATACAATTGACTAGCTAACTGATAAGGTGCGATAGACTTATACAATTTAACTAGCTAGCTAATAAGGTGTGACTAACTTAAAAATTTGACTAGCTAATAAGGTGCGATTAACTTATACAATTGACTAGCTAACTAATAAGGTGTGATTAACTTATACAATTGACTAGCTAATCAGGTGCGATTAACTTAGCTAGCTAATAGGTGTGATTAACTTATACAATTGACTAGCTAACTAATAAGGTGCGACTAACTTAATAAGTCATCGCATCTTATCCTTGTTTAATGGCTTGTCCTGTGGGGATCCATAGATAAGTTACTCAAAGATTTCTTCACTTCATTCCAATACCACATCTAATTTGAATAGAGAAACATCCGATAATTCATCATGAACACATCGATGGCAACTTCTCCATTAGGTACTCTCAACATGTGGTCTGCTAGTACATGTTATTGTGAACCTTTCCTTATTATGAATTATAGTAAAGTAAAACTCCATTAATAGCCAATAACCAGCATAATTTGCCTAGTCATTGTTGCGAGGTTTGTTGACAAGATACAATAAATCCTAATCATCCACAAAGAAGATGAACTTATTAGCCAATAGTGTTTGTACTTTTTCACCACATAGACCATGGTTATTTCTTCTCTCTTAGCTATGGTATAATTCATCTTGGCTTCATTGAGCTAAGGACTCACAAAGCTTATTGGGTAATCCAACTTATGCTCCCTTGGCTATGCTAGAACACACCCAATTACAAAGGTTGATGCATCGATATGCACATGGAACACAAGGTCCCAATTTGGTGGTCTCAAGATGGGTGCATTGGTTATTGTCCTCTTGAATTCATTGTAATCCTACTGTTGACACTCTTTGGTCCATTCAAATACAATTAAAAGCTTATACAATGGCCTAGCAATATCAGCATAGAACACGATAAACCTCTAGTAATAGCCTATGTGTCCCATAAACCCCACTGAAATCAAATAAATCTCATAGAGATGTCTCGAGAGGAATTTGAGGCCAACCTGTAACATGTATAGCAAAAAGAAGCTTGACATAAAGAAGGCTAGGTTGGAGAATGAGAAGCAAGGTATTGTAGCTCTCTAATAAAGCTATATATAATCCTTCTCTTCGGCCCTTGGGATTGCATCTTTGATTTAGGTCTATTACATATGCATATGACAGTCCTACTTATGTGATAATGTGTATGTTTTTTGGTTATTACTTATGTTTGCATTTTTTGCATGGGAAAATACGCTATACACATAATGCAAGGCAAGGCTATCTTGACATTGATCTTGAAATGTAATGTTCACTATATGTAAATTGAAACATGGTGTTGATTAAAAAGTTTCTTTTGGTTTTCATGGATTTAGCATTCATTTATCTCTAGATTTTTAGACCTTGTTTGAATTTTCAGCCATGTAATGTGTTATGGGTGTAAGGTTATTTGAAATACTAACTTGCTATACTAACCTATACAAACATGCTACAGGGTGCTCTATGGTAACATGTAGGGGATTATGATGGTATTTTAATTATTAGTTCATCTTGATTGTTTTTTCATTATGTTCCCTCTTTCCAAGTGCTCAATTTACAACATAAAATTGATGGCTTTAAATTAGTTGTTGTGAATGATTGTTAACTCCATTTTGGGCTTAACCAAGGTACTCCCTATTACAAATAGGAGTTACATAATTAGTGTTATGTAATGGTACTATAAAGCATTGTATATATTATGAGAAAAGCTAGCAAAATGACCAAGCTTAGTAGATTAGAGTTAAGTTTGGGCGCCGCTAGTGTGAATAAGGACTAGTTATACATAAGTGACTTTCTCAATGAAAAAACACAATCCCCCTTTGTGCCATTGAGTCTTGCCTATCTACTTGCTCTCTTGTGCTCTTGTCCTATGTGTGTGATAGAGAGAGAGTTGAGAGTAGAGTGCATGAATCTTGGTGTATATGCCTCTTCTTTATTGTGAGAGAGTGAATGATTAGAGTGAGAGAGGTGAGTCCTTGGTAGCGAAGTAAAGCAAACTTCTTGGAGGTGACAACAACAAGGAAACGATTTGGGAGTTTGGAGCTAACAAACATGGGTGGAGCTTGGAGGTCAAAGAGATCATAAGCTAGAAACAAGGTGAGAATCCTATGAGACGGTTGTAGTCTATTTCATTCTTAAGAGTTCTTAGAGAGGAAAAATTGTCCATAGCATTTTTGGCACCACTGCTAGGGATGTAATCTTGCTTTTTCCATCTCGTTTGAGTGCTCTCCTCCTTCTTTGCCTGCTATAGAGTAGAGAAAAGTGTGGTTAATGTTTGGTTTTAGTGGAAATATTAGTGTGTGAGTACTTGGATAACTTGGGAGTGAAGAATTTTAGTTTGATTTTTTGAAGTTGTTTAACATTCTACTTTTTCACGTGAAAAACTAGTATGTTGGATTTTTTATTTTTTTCTAGAAATCATAAAAACATAAAAAATAATGTTGTTTGAGCTTTGTTGAAAGTTTCATTAGCCACCATGACCAATAGACTCAAACTATACCATATGAGCAGGTAATAACAAGATTTAGGCCCTTAAAATTAAGATCAAAATCAATTTTTGTCTATGAAAAACCATAAATTTTCACACTGATTAAAAGTTCCCAAAATCACATCGTGATTTGCAAGATTACATTTCTAAAAATAAAAAATCTTATCCTCTCATCATTAAAATATTTTTGTATGAAAAACTCATTTTTTTCACGATCATGACTATCTTAACTTTTTTATGCATGATTATCTCGATTATCTCGTAGATATTCATATCGTAAATTTCTTGAGAAAATTAAGTTCAAATATTTTCATCATATAAGGCCGTAATCCCACTGGCTATAAATATGTGAGTTCTTCTTCTTCTTTCATTATCTTTCCCATTTAATCAAGTTTTTTGACTTTCATCTTCAATCGTTTGTGCACGTGCCTGCACGCCTGCTACTACACACGCCTTCATCACCATCGACATAGTCATCTCTAGGTAGGAGCATCATGATTCCCTTGCATCCTTCTTAAGTATTCTTCATGTATATCTTACCATAAATGCTTTATTGGTCATCACTAAGTAGGTATGGGGTCAATGTAATCTTCTCTCTCACCTTCTTCCCCTCCCACCCCTCTAATTGAATGCACAATCACTTAATGAGAAAGACCTAGAAACACTCTTTCTATCCCTCAATCTCAATATCTCTTGTACATAATTGCAATCATGTCGTCTGCATAATCACGGTCCTCAATAGCTGGACTCCATAATCATGGCCCTCAAAACCTTACCAACACAAAAATTACCCCTTATATATTGTCATTCAAGGTGCCAATGGTGCTCATTCATGCCCAATCAATTCAATTTATCACTGTGATTCTATAGTTTACAAAATCATGACCGTGGTGATTGACATCACCAATCATGGTACCAAGTCATCAGTCATGCCTACATAATCATGCCTATGACTACCACATCATCAGTCATGCCTACATAATTACAGTTGTGTATCCACCACCGCATCAACCAAATCAAGGGCAAAAACATTTTATAATGCTTCAAGTGCCTAAAAATCATAAAATCCCATAGTGTTACACTGTGAAGTTTTTATGTGCAATCACTCATGGTAGTGATTGCCATGATATTACCAATCACGGAGGCATAATTCCTCTCCACCTCATTATCTAACAACTCCAACAATCCAAGGACTACCCAAGATCCTTTTTAAAGAAGAATATTCACAATTCTCTCACTGTGATTCTATAGTCCGTAGAATCATGCTCGTGATTACCACATACTAATCATTGTGCCACATCACTAATCACAGTTACACAATATGCCATGATTGCCATGTCATCTTTGCAAAATCACGACACCACTCATGACTACATAGTAATGAAAAAATATTCATTATGCATAGATCTAATTCTTAATCCTTGATCCTAGAAAAACATAGGGTTTGTCAGACCGTAATTCTACAGTCTGTTGAATCATGGCTATGACTATATTTCTAGAGAGCTACAATTCATCCTCCACTACCCTGATAGTTATGTGCTAATAGATATACTCTAACAAGGAAAGTGACTTCCCTCTTTCTCTTTTGATTTCACAACTAACACTTTGGACCCCGAGGAATGCTTGGACAGCCAGCCAGAGACCAAACCTACTACTTATTAGCAGAGCAAAGTCATGAAGTCGTACATTCCCACGTCGACCCAATCTTGGATCTCCAAGCACAAGAATATAAGTGGATCATTATCAAGGGGAATATTTTACTTAAACCTCATCTCATGCGCCAAGCACTTTTATAGATAACCCCTTTTGATCCCACCACTCCAATACAAGCAGATGTATATGCAATGGTTCCCTAAGCAGTAGGTTTACCATATCCTTAGTCAGGGATTAGCTAGAAGAAAGCTAGAAGCAAGAGAGCTTGGGTAGTTGGATCAACCGGAATCATTGTGGTCAAATGTAACAAGAAGCTCAAAGCTCGCCAACCCATGGCTTGCTGATTTGCTTAAAATCTGCATTGTAACATTCATGCTTATAAACCATGGAAGTGGGAGCATTTAGTAGAGTCAAGGGGAGGCTATGAGGAAATCTAGGTGGACACTGACCAGGTTCTAGTGTGGACAACTTTAGTATCCAGTGGACAACTTTAGTATCCAGTGGACAACTTTGGTATCCAGCCAAACTGGAGGGTGTTGACCATTCCTTGCCATAAAGGAATATGCTGACATCTATAGAGCATCCCCATGGAACCTTTGCATTGACCCCTTGTACATGCTAATAAAAAGAAGGTTCACTATAAGAGATTTCAAGGAAAGGCAGGCTTGGGATTCAAACATCCTATATAACTTTCCTTAATTTGAGCATAGCAAATTCAAGATTCTCAACAAACAACGCCAAGTTTATGCTCACCATAGTGCATGCATGGAAGGCAATCCTAGATCCAACTATCATAGCCACTATGTGGTTTTTCAAGCTAATTATTCTTCGCATTGATATCTAGGATGACTTTTTCCACAGCTACAACTACAAGGAGATGCGCTTCGATCTCAACACAGGGCATTATGATAGTGGTATCATGTACTACTACCACCGGCTACACTGTCTGCCCTCATACATGCATACTACTTTTGAGGATATGATCGACACCAACTTCTCAAGGTTGCTCTACTTTCTTCACCAAAAAAACTCTTTGCATCCTCTAGACCAAAAAGAGCCACCACAAAGAATATCTAGGGCAATAGTCCATAAGGCAATACATTCCGAGGACAGAATCTCCAATAGGTAAGGGGGGATGTTAACCCCATTTTGAGGTTAACCTAGCACAATAAGTGTCATGAAATAGCACTATAAATGTTATAATTATGAGATTGGCTAGCAAGGCCCAAACCTATGTATCTTTTATCATTTAGCTTATCTTTATTTAAGTTTTGGATGCCCGTGTGAATAAGGCCCATATGTATAAATAACAAGTTCTCATAATACAAGAGATAATCCCCCTTTGTGCCAATTGAGATTAATCGTATCTCCTTGATCTCTTGTGTCTATGGTGTGAGAGAGGGAGTTGAGAGGAGAGAGAGCTTCATTCTTGGTGCATGTTCCTCTTATGCTTGTGTTCATGAGTGTGAAAGTAGAGAGGAGCAAGTATCCTTGTATGAGGAGAGGAAACCTCATGGTGAAAAATTGAGGAAAGAGGCAAAGAAGTGGAGCTAACTACCACTAACATAGCTTGAAGTCTTCAGAGATACAAGCATGGATGCTGACAAGTTTCCCATTACGTATTAAGATAAGAATTATCTATTACAATAGGGAAGGGGTATTATAGCCTATAAACAAGAGCTATTTTATGCATGAGCTATGCATAAAAGATAGATCTTTTCTCTTATATGCATAATGAGAGCTATGCATAATCTTTCTATGAGCTATGCATAAAGAGAGCTCTCTATGTGCATCTCTATGTACATAGCCTCTCATGAGTTCTCTCTATGTGCATCTCTATGTACATAGCCTCTCATGAGTTCTGTATGAGCTCTCATAAGCTATCTTATGTATAATGTTCTTCATATAACTCTTGTTTCTTTGATATGTAGATTTTCCTCCTATCTTGCATAATGTCACATTGCTGGTACAGCACGTGGGAGCTCGACCAGATGCGGAGTCCATATGCTAGGGCATGGATGGTGGGTGCATCCGAGATCAAGGGGTGAGGGCACCCAAGTTGGAGCACTTGGGCAGCCGGGCAGGCTTATGGGTGGGAAGGCACCTATAAGTGCCTAGGAGTGGTGTTTTTCCACATTCTCCTCTATGGTTGGGTGGTGACTATAGATCTTGGCCCTGTTTGGCTATGGTGGTGGTTACCACAATGTAACATTAGTATTAGAGCCGGTGTAGACCTCTCTCTCGCTTCTTCTCAGACGTGATCGAGCTCCAGAAGAGATAAGCTTTATCTTATCTTGTTTATCTTTGAATGTTTTATTTTTTTATCTTGCATTTTTTCTCAGTGTTTCTGCCTGCCTGTGTGTGTAAGAGGATAAGGTGGTTATGGGCAGACTAGGAATAAAATCTTTCATCACTTTCAACACTATGATTGCTTGTTTCTCATTGCTTTTCTACTACAGAAACATTAGACTTTCCTGGTCTTCTAAAGCTACAAGGAAAGCTACATTTTCATCATCATCACGGCATGCATTGATATGGAATATCCAACAGGCAGCAATGACAACATCAAGGGAAAGCCCTGTTTAAGGAGGCTTAGTCAGTGATCTGCTTCTTCCCAATAGAGCATGTATGCAATGGAAGCTCCTGCTAGTCCTGATCTTGCAAGTGCTCATGCTACTAAGGTCAGGACAGGCGCTTGCCCACATGAACCCATAGGCCAGCCGGCCCACCCAAGGGCAGATATAGGAGAAGCATCTCCTTTTCTTCACAAACCCCCTTGCAATTTGTGCATGTATTCTGGATAAGCATGTAGATATGGCTTTTTGTATGGGTGGGTTGTTAGTGTGTGTATGTACATAGATTTAAAAGGGCACAGTACAATCAGAATTGAAGGAGAAAATTGGTGCACACAAAAAATGCAAAAATTGTTGTAGCCATTAAAGGCATTCAAAGGACACCCAAATATTGGTTGTTACACGTGCACATATAGTCGTGACATGTAAAAGGGTAGCGTACAATCAAAATTGTGTGTACATACAATCAATGGTTGTATGTACACACGATTAAAAGGGTAGAGTACAATCAGAATTGAAGGAGAAAATTGGTGCACACAAAAAATGTGAAAATTATTGTAGCCATTAAAGGCATTCAAGGACACCCCAATGTTGGTTGTTACATGTGCACGCATAGTCATGCATTGGCAAGGTTTGAGTGGGATTTGAGTAATCATGTATCCCATGTGTGTGCATTTGGGTACCCGGGATAATACGAGAGAGCAAGTGCAAGTTTTTGGTATAGAGTGAAAAATTTTAACGGCCGTAACTCATCCGCAACATCCATGACAATGGTTGGCACCTTTGGGTGTTCATTGGCGATTAGGAATTTTTGTTACTCTTTGGTGGGTGTGACAGGTCTACTCCAAAAAGTTATCATGGCATATTACAATTTTGTGTATGCAAACGAAGATTTTACAAATTGAAGGATGGATATCTGAATGTGCTTTTAGTCTCTTTGTTACTCTTTGGTGGGTGTGACAGGTCTACTCCAAAAAGTTATCATGGCATATTACAATTTTGTGTATGCAGACGAAGATTTTACAAATTGAAGGATGGATATCTGAATGTGCTTTTAGTCTCTTTATTCTAATTGTTGATCATAGCTTTGTCAATTAGTTTTTATTTTTTGCAAACACCTGTTGCAAATATTATGGCCAAGGAAATGTGCTTGTATGGGTCTAAATTATGGCCAAGGGATGTTCAGGGGACTGCTTTGACCTAAGTAAGGTTGCTTTGCATTTGTTTACAAGCTTCACCATAGACCAAAACAAACTAACTATTCTTGTTAGATATTGACGTGAAAACATCTTTGGGTACATTAACAATAGTGGCATTTTGTCATTTAGCAACCATGCTGCTGGGCTAATTTATAGCCAGAGTGTATTATGCTTGGTCCGTAGAGATGCAAGCACTTGTGCATGGCCGTAGAGATCAATTATTCTAAGATTTGTAGTAATCTTAGAGTGAGGTCCATAGTGATCTTTCAATTTGGAGTTTACCAAAACTTGGATGTTCATTATGTTAACCGTCTGATTGTTCGACCTGACTTGATATATATTATGGAGCTACTCTACCCACCTTTGGATCTTGTCATTTCTCCTTTCGTTTGATAGGATAGGAGTGTCCCTAATAGGTCTTGCTCTAGAAGCTACCTTGTGAGACTTCCCCATACTTTGTGTTGCAGTGCCAAAGGTTTTGAGTCAATCTAGATGAGCACTTCATATAATAAGTGGCTCGAGCATCTTGTTAAAGATAGCTCGGTGGATATTCCAACTTGAGAAGGGTGTATCCCCACAAGTACGGAGTTGCTTGTAAAGAGTACAAAAGTTACTTAGCCAAATTGAGAAAGAATTTGGTATTTAAGATAGACGAGATAAGTGGCGAAGTCCAACTTTACCAAAAGTTATAAGAGGATTCACTTGTACAAATTTGTGTTTTGTAATATGTTTATGACGTGTATATAGGACCCATTATTTCTTGTTGTCATTAGTTATAGTTGGGTAGTATATTGCCACCTACATCATGTAGGTAGTGCATTGCCATTGTAAAATGAGGAGGAGGCAAAAAAGATTTGTTATACATCGAACTTCATATTTGTATTGAACACAAATTGAATGTTGTGTTATTCATGTCAAAGTAGTCTCAAAGTACAGAGATTGATTTTGTTTATCCATCAATGTAAGATGTGTTGGAGGCATACCTAATCCACATATCGTAGCATATGTATATATAGACTAAATAAGTGATAACAATTTCTCATTTATTGCTTTATAGTAAATCATTTTCCATAATTGAAATGGTTTACAATATTGTTTCACATAGTAGAGGTATCCAATGAGACCACACTTGTAGAGGTGTGTTTTGATGGTGCTATTAGCTTTTGGATATGACCATAGATAGCTCATAAACATGTCCGTAGAGACATGGTTGGCCATAGAGACATAGATATGTATTTCCAAGCAACCAAAGTGGTTGTAGAAGTAAAGACGTGGATAGTGATGTATCTACTTGTGGGCTGGGAGTGGTACTCTCATTGGTGCACGTTACTCTTGATTTTCTAGTAGTGCATAGATGTTATACATCGCATAGATGATTTCTATGTGGAAATCATCTTCATTGTTGCAAGATGTGTAAATTGTTCTTGGAAGAACTCAAGAACTTTTGGAGAGAGAAAATTGTAGCTTTCCTTAAACTATGTGGTCAATTCAACTTTACCACATTATAGAACAATTTGCTAAAGACTTATAACAATTGTGAAAATTTGTTGAATTAAAGTCCATGTGGTTTCTAACCACAAGAGAAAAACATCTTTGATGTCATAGGACATGCAAAGTAATTCCTTGAATGTTGGAGCACATTCATTATGAAGTTTTTTCAGGATTTGAGAGCTTCTAGCATATACTAAAGGCATGATGTTATTCGATGCCTTATTAGCAATTTGTGTTTTATTGACATCCTTCATAGTTTGTAAGTGGCAACTATGATTTTGTGTTCTAGATGAAATACGAGTGTTGCATAATTATTTGGTCGTAGTACTTAAGGAAAATATGTGCTGTGTGTCTTGCTTTCCTTGTCGTAGTACTTAGGGAAGTTACAGGTGTAGATGACCATACGACTTAGGGAAATTATAGGCATAGATGACCATATGGTGTACATGCAGACACTTGTTTACATCTTTTTGAACCGTTTTTGCAATCGGACGAAAACTCTTCTTGAAGGAAAAAGTAAAAAGGTCAACATTTCACCAACTAATAAGATGTGAAAACATCTGAGTTTGAAAGGCTAATTATCAAACATCACTACAAACTATATGGCCTGCTCACAGATATAGTGTTGAGTAGAGCTAGAAATTTTGATAGTTATCTTTGAAGGAAAATCTTCAAAGGTTAAATATCACTCTAAGTAAGAGTGAGGTTAACCATCCATAGATTGATGGTGGTCAAACTAGAAACCCAACAAGGTTCTAGAGCATATGCTTGTGCGCATAGATGAATAATCTAGTGGAGAGGAGTACCTCTCCACTTTGGAATCTATTTTTTGTTGTTCATAATTAGATTTGCTCCATTTACATTGTTCTATGGACTCTATTCTAGATCTCCTATGGACGTAGAGCTATGCAAGGAGAAGAGTCAACAAGTTGGTAGCATAGCAAGGTAGCATAGTCTAAAAATATTTAGTAGCATAGTCTACAAATGGTTGGTAGCGTAGTCTACAAATGGTTGGTAGCGTAGTCTACAAACTTGAGTTGCCGGAGAGCTCGAGTACACTGGCATGTGAAAACAATGTATCACACCAAGACAACGTAGTTTGTCTTAAAGTTGTAGTTGAGTCCTTGGAGTTACCGCACTTCCACATGAACCAAGGAGAATTCTTCGGTTCAGAGACCGGAACACGAGGTGTATTGTGTATCGATGAGAAATTGTGGCCAAGGTCATAAAGATCGGTAAGGGCAGCCTATATCAAAGAGAGGTGGTTTGACCCTAAAAGCAAAAATCCTCGAGCATGTGAAAGTGCAGAATACCGTTCATGCCGTGAACCTTTTTTTGACACTTCATGATGCCGTGAACCACTCTCTGCAATTTCACGGTTTCAGAAACAGAGTGATAGAATCAGAAGCAAAATCAAATTGGGTTATCAAATCATAGATACATGCACTTAAGATCTGGAAAACTCATCGGAGATGATCTTACACCCGATGATAGTGCATCAAATCACCCAGGACCTTCCTATCATATAAGTGTGGGATCAGGACATTCCGCCAGCACACACCCGAGTGTTTTAAGAAACCTGACCACCGTTGTTGAAACTAGTAGCGAAGATTCCATGGAAGAAGGACTAAGATACACTGGGGAAGAGGAGAAACCACCCTCCTCCCCAACCAGGTCTAGTGGTATCATTGATATCGCCCAGGGCTTTTTTGGTCTCCAAACCAGTCATGATGAAGAAGCGCAATCTACGGGCATAGGTCCGTCAACCAATGCTGGACTCGGTCCACAACAAGAAGTGCCCATCAAACGTTAAATTCAATACTGGCACCCCCCGAATAAGACGAGACATGGAAAGTGCAGCCAAGATGGGTCAAATATTCTTCCCCATATCTGATGAAGTATAGTTAGATCTCAGAAGGAGCGAGGTGGAACAATAGCTATGATAATTGAGCTCAAGGAAACAAGAGCTCGATACTCGAAGGGCGAGAGCTGAGCAGAAGGAAACGGAAGTTTAAACCCACTCTAACTACGAGGTAAGGAACCAGAATTGGTTATGGGAAGAAGTGAGGGAGAAATTCCAAACTTGGAACCCATAAATGAGGAATCCGGAACGGAGGAAGGTTTTACAATCATAGAAGAGAAGGACAACCTAGCAAGAGTGGCGGGTGAAGTAGAGGACCGTCTGTACACCAAAAAGGATATTGAGCAGATGATCAATCACCCTATGTTCCTACCAGATATGAAACTTCTGATTCTGCAAAGATGTGAGGTCCCCCGCCCGCTCCGAGGCTCCTATCGGCAGAAGCGGCATTGGCCTCCCACGCGGGGCGAGGTCCACACACTCGGGGCCTCGCCTACGGATGTCTAGGACGAGAGGCTAGCCCAGGTGGCCCGGGCTCAGAAGACTCCCCTTGCCCGAAAGGCACGGGCAATTCTGCCAATTGGGAAAAATCTTCTAATGGGGAAAATACTCTAACGAGTCAAGTCTTAACTAGATAAACTAATCTGGCCAAACCTGAAGTCACATGGTCAGATAAAGAAGATTTTTGCACTTGGTCCATAGAATTGTGAGATCCTTGACCCCACTACGCAACGAATTTTGGGGTGCTAGCAATGGAAGTAGCACTTCTTGCGCGGGGTAGGGTCCTACACTCGGGGCCTCACCCACGGATATCCAGACAAGAGACTAAACCATCGGTTCTTCCAAAACCGAACTCGAAAAAACTTCCCTTGCCCGGAAAACACAGGCGATTCCACCAGGATAACTTTTCTCTAACGTAGTCAAAAGCCTTCACTAACTGAACTGATCTGACCGAACTCGTAAGTCCCATAGTCAAATCAAGGGAAAGATTGCACTTGGATCAGAGAGACCAACACTTGGATCAGAGAGACCAACACTTTTTTCCTCATTGAGAGGCACAACCGTTGATTCTTTTCCATAGAACAATTTTTATCTGGGATTTACTTCATCTATCGTACCAACAGAAATTTGGTCTCATTTTTGGGATCCATCAGTCCAGCCTAATTCCGTCCAATCCCATGGGTAGCCACCTACCACTGTAGTAATGGTATCTAATTAAGAATTTGGTTAGGTTGTCCTGGGTACCATGCCCTCTAGCTAAATATTCATGCAAACTTAAAACTAGTCACACCACTTACACACCCAATATGAAATTGCTTTTTTCTCAAATTCAACAGTCTTTAAAACAATCACTTAATGAAACCATAGTATCATTGATCATAATCCTCTAATTATCCAGTTTAAAGAGCCATGGACTCATCCATTGAGGACTAGCAAGGTCAATCAACCAGATCCATGCCCGAATTTAGAAAACAACTCTTACTCCTTATTCCAATATCTTCCCCGACGTACTTGTGGGTATCTTCGACGACCCAGAGCCCGAGCACCGTATGGTCAGCACCCTCTAGGATCCTTCGCAGGTCACCTAACGCTTCACTTATAGGCCGCTTCCTTGGTCCTTCATCCATTGTACCGGAAGCTCACCATTTAAATCAAACCGAGGCTGGTCAAGACCTCGACCGACCTTGTTACGCGAGACATTCTCCGATGACTCTCCGCCGTCAGCAGTTGCAACTTAACAGATAGGTCTCCACCACGACCTCATTCACAAGACAGTCAAAATGCTTTCCCAGTATTCTTGACATAAAACACTCATTTAAAAATAGATTTCACATACAAATACTGTTCCAACAATATTTCCATCTTTTCTCATTACTCCACATCCTTTCACATTAGTCCCCATCTTTTCTCATCTTTCCACAATTTTATTTTCTTCATCGATCCCTATCACATCACATCATTCCCACATTAATTCACATCCAATCGCATTATCCACGCATCAGTCCACATCATCCATACATCCATCCACATCAACCACATCAATCCACATTATCCATACATCCATCCACATCAATCCACATTATCCACACATCCATTCACATCAATCCACATTATCCACACATCAATCCACATCATCCATACGTTCATCCACATCATCCACATTAATCCATATCAATCCACACCATCCATACATCCATCTACATCAATCCACATTATCCACACATCAATCCACACCATCCATGCATCCATCCACATCATCCACATCAATCCACATCATCCATACATCCATCTACATCAATCCACATTTTTCATACATCCATTCACATCAATCCACATTATCCACACATCAATCCACATCATCCATACATCCATCTACATCAATCCACATTATCCACACATCAATCACACCATCCATGCCTTCATCCACATCATCCACATCAATCCACATCATCCATACATCCATCTACATCAATCCACATTTTTCATACATCCATCCACATCAATCCACATTATCCACACATCCATTCACATCAATCCACATTATCCACACATCAATCCACATCATCCATACATCCATCTACATCAATCCACATTATCCACACATCAATCCACACCATCCATACATCCATCCACATTATCCACATCAATCCACATTATCCACACATCAATCCACACCATCCATACATCCATCTACATCAATCCACATTATCCACACATCAATCCACACCATCCATACATCCATCCACATCAATCCACATCAATTTTTAAGCATTCCCATTCTCATCTAATCACATCTTTTTCTATCTCAACACTTATTTCCTCATTTATCCTCATCAGATCTCATCCACTTGTATCTACCCTTATATCTCATCACTTCTCATACATTAACATCTATCCAATTTATATCGCATCTTATCACATTTATTTCACATCACATCTCATTCATTCACATCCCGATTCACAAGCTAACACATTCATTCACGTCCCCTATCGTTCATTCACATCTCGATTCTCATCACATCATATCTATTCACATCCTTTATCATTCATTCACATCCCGATTCACATCACATCCCATCTATTCGCATCCCTTATTATTCATTCACATACCGATTCACATGCTATCACATTCATTCACATCCTATATCATTCATTCATATTTATCTGATTCACATCACATCTCATCACATCTATTTACCTCTCATTCTCATTACTTCTATTCTCATCACATCCATTTATAGAATGTAAGAGAATTCTTATTTTTGATATAAAGATTCTTTACACATCTATTTATGCATAAGAACAACTTTAGTGGAAAATAACACTTTTATAAAAATATGTTTATGCATCTATTTATACATAGATTCAATTTTAAGGAGAATAACACTTTCGAATAAAAATAAATCTTAAAAATAACACTTTCAAATTTTAAGGAGAATAACACTTTCGAATAAAAATAAATCTTTTATGCATCTTTCTATGCATAAAATCAAAATTGATGAGAATATTTCTTTTGAAATAAAAATAAATTTCTTTATGTATCTTTCTATGCATAAAATGAAAATTGATGAGAATAACTCTTTTGAAGTAAAAATAAATTTATTTATGCATCTTTCTATGCATAAAATAAAAATTGGTTAGAATAACTCTTTTGAAGTAAAAATAAATTTCTTTATGCATCTTTCTATGCATAAAATCAAAATTGATTAGAATAACTGTTCTGAAATAAAAATAAATTTCTTTATGCATCTTTCTATGCATAAAATCAAAATTGATAAAAATAACTCTTTTGAAATAAAAATAAATTTCTTTATGCATCTTCCTATGCATAAAATCAAAATTACACTTTTAGAGTACACAATTGGTGAGGATTACTCTTTTTGGATAATAAAAGATAAAACTTATTTCACCAAATTTTAGAAAATTTTGCCATAACCTCCTTTCTATGGCTGACCATTTTTTAAATTTTTTCTAACTTAAAATTACTTAAAAATTATCCCCAAATGGTTTTAAGCACTCTAAACTAATCAAATGTCACCTTTAAAAGAGAAACAATATGAAAAGTTTAATTCCAACAATTAGATTACTTAACTAGGATAAAGAAGGGCAGAATTAAAGAAAGAAGAGAGGGGGAAAGACTTTCCAACAAGGCATAGCATATGTTTATCATTTTAAGATAACAAAAAATTAGAAAACCATTAAGTGAATAAAGAAAAAGTAAGATTTCTAACTTACATGAAATTCTGGGAGCTTTCCTTTGGCTTGATGGTTTGAGGGATCTACTCTTGTTTGCAACAAGAGTGGCCACCAATTCTTTAGAAGAGGGAATGGTCAAAACTTAATGAATTATTAAGAAATTCATAGTTCTTAACTCTGGGGTGGAGTAGAGTAATAGTGCATAAAACACTATTAACCATTTACAAAGAGGGAGTTTTCATTTATAAGAAAAAGTGAGCCTCTAACCAAGAAAACTGATTCTAGAATTTTCTAGATTAGTTTGGTTACTTTTTGATCATTTTTAGGTCAGTTTAGCTCACTTTTTGGATCTAGTTGAAGCAGGAGAGAAGAGAGATAAAAATATCTCATTATTTGTGAGTTTAAAACTCAACCACACATGTGAAATAGGCGCCTCCTTTTCATGAGGGAAAATTCCCCACACTAAGGTGTCAAAAATGCATCATTTCTCTAAATATCTCTTCTTTTTTAACTAATATCCTTGTCCTTAGTCAACTCTTCATCTTATGTGAGTATTTACTCATTTTTGGGAGAATTTTCTTTATTTCTTCTATTTATCTCCTTCCTACATTTGGATTAATCTAATTGGCCCCTCAGAACCTTAATCTAAATTTTTTCGAAAATCTGGACCCTCAAGATAAGGCCTTTTGGACATATTATAATTTATTTCTAATGCACCTTTGAACTTCAATAAGAAGAGATATTTTTCCATCCAAAAATATCTAAAAATTGAATAACCTCTCTCTGTAACATTTTCTTTCTCTAGGCCAAAATAGGGTAAAACAGGATCTTTCTTTTATTTCGGAGAGGGGAATAATTATAAGATCAGAAGCGGAGGTTCTTAGACCTGCACACCTTAAAAGCCAGAGGGAGGAATCTTACATCTTGCCCCACTTAAAAAATGCGAGATGTCCTCATCTCGCAATATTAGAGGACAATTCATTTCCTAAAGATCTAACTGATTCATGGGTTCCCGAATTCTCTATTTGAACAGTCCGACATGGAAATTTTCACTTATACAGATTTTTAATTTGACATCCCTTAACTTGATCCACTGGGTCAAGTGTTAATAGCAACAATCTGCCAGCACAATCGACTGATCTCATAGTGATTTGCTAAAGTCATTAACATCATTCCAGCTACAAACATCATCACAGGGACTCGTCCCATTCATCTTCATCGATTTTGCTTAGTTTATTACATTTCAACCAAAATTCAGGAATCTTCATTTTTTTTCAATCAGAATCCCAATCAACTCATCAGTTCTCAACCAAAATTTAAAATCATATCAACCACATTCAAATTCATCATCTGGATAGTATAAATGCTTATATTTTCAAGTCTTAGATTTACTCGTATATATACTGCCAGTAAAGAGCTGCAGTTATACCCTCAGTATACACGGGTAGTCACTGTCCTTGGAATTATAAGAAAATACCATCATGTTTAGGCCTCAAGCAAGTCACGGATTCCATACAATTGCGGTACTTCCATTTGAAGACCCAATTACCAATTTACGAATTTCAGTTTGAATATCAATTTGTATGAATTTTATCACACAATTACAACCCTTTACTGCTTCTTCATAAATTTTCGACATTTTTGGCTTCTCGGTTGATCCTCATTAGCCAATTTGCTCTGATACCAGTTGAGATCCCTGACCCCACTGCGCAACAAATTCTGGGGTGCTGGCAGTAGAAGTAGCACTTCTTGCACGGGGTAGGGTCCTACACTCGGGGCCTCGCCCACGGATATCCAGACAAGAGACTAAACCATCGGTTCTTCCAAAACCGAACTTGAAAAAACTTCCCTTGCCCGGAAAGCACGGGCGATTCCACTAGGATAACTTTTCTCTAACGCAGTCAAAAGCCTTAACTAACTGAACTGATCTGACCGAACTCGTAAGTCCCATAGTCAGATCAAGGGAAAGATTGCACTTGGATCAGAGAGACCAACGCTTTTTTCCTCTGAGATGCATAGCCGTTGATTCTTTTCCATAGAACAATTGTTATCCAGGATTTACTTCATCTATTGTACCAACAAAAATTTGGTCTCATTTTTGGGATCCATCAGTCCAGCCTAACCCCATCCGTCCTATGGGTTAGCCAACCGCCCGACCACTCTGGTAATGGTATCCAATTAAGAATTTGGTTAGGTTGTCCTGGTACCAGGGAAAAGAGTTCCCATGAAATTGCCTTTTTCTTAGATTCAACAGTCTTTAAAACAATCATTTAATGAAACCATAGTATCACTGATCATAATCCTCTAATTATCTAGTTGAATCCTTATTTCCAAACGTTCCTTCATCGGTGTACCTATGGCATCATTGGCAACCAGAACGCTCACCGCCTGTTCACTCAAGGGTCTTTTCGATAGTTCCTAGCTCATAGTAACCAGTAATATATTCACATATCAAAATGGAATCTCCGTTGAAGATCAGCAAGATCAACCAACGGATCCATATAAAATAGCCATGGACTTATCCGTTGAGGACTAGCAAGGTCAATCAACCAGATCCATGCCCGAATTCATAAAACAACTCTTACTCCTTATTCCAATATCTTCCCCGACGTACTTGTGGGTATCTTCGGTGACCCAGAGCCCGAGCACCATATGGTCAGCACCCTCTAGGATCCTTCACAGGTCACCTAGCGCTTCACTCATAGGCCGCTTCCTTGGTCCCTCATCCACTGTACCGGAAGCTCACCATTTAAATCAAACCGAGGCTGGTCAAGACCTCGGCCGGACCTTGCTACGGGAGATGTCCTCCGATGACTCTCCATCAGCAGTTGCAACTTAACAGATAGGCCACGACCTCATTCACAAGACGGTCAAAATGCTTTCCTCGCATTTTTGACATAAAACACTCATTTAAAAACAGATTTCACATACAAATACTATTCCAACTACATTTTCATCTTTTCTCATTACTCCACATCCTTTCACATTAGTCCCCATCTTTTCTCATCTTCCCACAATTTTATTTTCTTCATCGATCCCTATCACATCACATCATTCCCACATCCAATCGCATTATCCACGCATCAGTCCACATCATCTATACATCCATCCACATCAACCACATCAATCCACATCATCCATACATCCATCCACATCAATCCACATTATCCACACGTCCATTCACATCAATCCACATTATCCACACATCAATCCATATCATCCATACATCCATCCACATCATCCACATTAATCCACATCAATCCACACCATCCATACATCCATCTACATCAATCCACATTATCCACACATCAATCCACACCATCCATACATCCATCCACATTATCCACACAATCCACATCATCCATACATCCATCAACATCAATCCACATTTTTCATACATCCATTCACATCAATCCACATTATCCACACATCAATCCACATCATCCATACATCCATCTACATCAATCCACATTATCCACACATCAATCCACACCATCCATTTTTAGGTCAGTTTAGCTCACTTTTTGGATCTAGTTGAAGCAGGAGAGAGGAGAGATGAAAATATCTCATTATTTGTGAGTTTAAAACTCAACCACACATGTGAAATAGGCGCCTCATTTTCATGAGGGAAAATTCCCCACACTAAGGTGTCAAAAATGCATCATTTCTCTAAATATCTCTTCTTTTTTAACTAATATCCTTGTCCTTAGTCAACTCTTCATCTTATGTGAGTATTTACTCATTTTTGGGAGGATTTCCTTTATTTCTTCTATTTATCTCCTTCCTACATTTGGATTAATCTAATTGGCCCCTCAGAACCTTAATCTAAAATTTTTCAAAAATCTGGACCCTTAGGATAAGGCCTTTTGAAGAACAGATTATAATTTATTTCTAATGCACCTTCTGAAAATCTTTTTGAACTTCTGTTTTTTTGGAAAAAATTATTTTAATAAGAAGAGATATTTTTCCATCCAAAAATATCTAAAAATTGAATAATCTCTCTCTAGAACATTTTCTTTCTCTAGGCCAAAACAGGGTAAAATAGGATCTTTCTTTTATTTCGGAGAGGGGAATAATTATAAGATCAGAAGTGGAGGTTCTTACACCTGCACACCTTAAAAGTCGGAGGGAGGAATCTTACATCCTACCCCACTTTAAAAACGCGAGATGTCCTCATCTCACAATATTAGATGACAATTCATTTCCTTAAGATCCAACTGATTCTGGGGTTCCCTATAGTCTGGAGAACCCAACAGAATCCTGGGATAAAGATCCCTTATATAACACTCATCATCAGATAATAATTCACTCAAATTGTAACATTCAAATCCTTATCACAATAATGGTCCATTAGATCGAATTTTCTATTTGAACAGTCCGACATGGAAATTTTTAATTATACAGATTTTTAATTTGACATCCCTTAACTTGATCCACTGGGTCAAGTGTTAACAGCAGCAATCTGCCAGCACAATCCACTAATCTCATAGTGATTTGCTGAAGTCATTAACGTCATTCCAGCTACAAACATCATCACAGGGACTCGTCCCATTCATCTTCATCGATTTTGCTTAGTTTATTACATTTCAACCAAAATTCAGGAATCTTCATTTTTTTTCAATCAGAATCCCAATCAGAATCCCAATCAAGTCATCAGTTCTCAACCAAAATTTAAAATCATATCAACCACATTCAAATTCATCATCTAGATAGTATTAATGCTTATATTTTCAAGGCTTAGATTTACTCGTATATATTGCTAGTAAAGAGCTGCAGTGGGTCAAGTGTTAACAGCAGCAATCTGCCAGCACAATCCACTAATCTCATAGTGATTTGCTGAAGTCATTAACGTCATTCCAGCTACGAACATCATCACAGGGACTCGTCCCATTCATCTTCGTTGTGGTTTTGCTTAGTTTATTACATTTCAACCAAAATTCAAGAATCTTCATTTTTTTTCAATCAGAATCCCAATCAACTCATCAGTTCTCAACCAAAATTTAAAATCATATCAACCACATTCGAATTCATCATCTGGATAGTATTAATGTTTATATTTTCAAGTCTTAGATTTACTCGTATATACTGCCAGTAAAGAGCTGCAGTTATATCCTCGGTATACACGGGTAGTCACTGTCCTTGGAATTATAAGGTAAATACCATCATGTCTAGGCCTGAAGCAAGTCAGGGATTCCATACAATTACGGTACTTTCATTTGAAGACCCAGTTACCAATTTACGAATTTCAGTTTGAATATCAATTTGTATGAATTTTATCACACAATTACAACCCTTTACTGCTTCTTCATAAATTTTTGACATTTTTGGCTTCTCGGTTGATCCTCATTAGCCAATTTGCTCTGATACCAGTTGAGATCCCTGAACCCACTGCGCAACGAATTCTGAGGTGCTAGCACAGTGGAAGTAGCACTTCTTGCGCACGGGGTAGGGTCCTACACTCGGGGCCTCGCCCACGGATATCCAGATAAGAGACTAAACCATCGGTTCTTCCAAAACTGAACTCGAAAAAACTTCCCTTGCCCGGAGAGCACGGGCGACTCCACCAGGATAACTTTTCTCTAACACAGTCAAAAGCCTTAACTAACAGAACTGATCTGACCGAACTCGTAAGTCCCATAGTCAGATCAAGGGAAAGATTGCACTTAGATCAGAGAGACCAACAGTTTTTTCCTCATTGAGAGGCACAGCCGTTGATTCTTTTCCATAGAACAATTTTTATCCGGGATTTACTTCATCTATCGTACCAACAGAAATTTGGTCTCATTTTTGGGATCCATCAGTCCAGCCTAACCCCATCCAGTCCCATGGGTTAGCCAACCGCCCGACCACTGTAGTGATGGTATCCAATTAAGAATTTGGTTAGGTTGTCCTGGGTACCAGGGAAAAGAGTTCCCACGCCCCCTAGCCGGATATTCATGCAAACTTAAAACTAGTCACACCACTTACACACCCAATATGAAATTGCCTTTTTCTCAGATTCAACAGTCTTTAAAACAATCATTTAATGAAACCAAAGTATCACTGATCATAATCCTCTAATTATCCAGTTGAATCCTTATTTCCAAACATTCCTTCATCGGGGTACCTATGGCATCATTGGCAACCAGAACGCTCACCACCTGTTTACTCAGAGGTCTTTTTGATAGTTCCTAGCTCATAGTAAGCGGCAATATATTCACATATCAAAATGGAATCTCCGTTGAAGAAGATCAGCAAGATCAACCAACGGATCCATATAAAAGAGCCATGGACTCATCCGTTGAGGACCAGCAAGGTCAACCAACCAGATCCATACCCGAATTCATAAAACAACTCTTACTCCTTATTCTAATATCTTTCCCGATGTACTTGTGGGTATCTTCGGCGACCCAGAGCCCGAGCACCGTATGGTCAGCACCCTCTAGGATCCTTCGCAGGTCACCTAGCGCTTCACTCATAGGCCGCTTCCTTGGTCCCTCATCCATTGTACCGGAAGCTCACCATTTAAATCAAACCGAGGCTAGTCAAGACCTCGGCCGACCTTGCTATGCCAGACGTCCTCCGATGACTCTCCATCAGCAGCAGTTGCAACTTAATAGATAGGTCTCCACGACCTCATTCACAAGATGGTCAAAATGCTTTCCCAGCATTCTTGACATAAAACAATCATTTAAAAACAGATTTCACATACAAATACTATTCCAACTATATTTTCATCTTTTCTCATTACTCCACATCCTTTCACATTAGTCCCCATCTTTTCTCATCTTCCCACAATTTTATTTTCTTCATCGATCCCTATCACATCACATCATTCCCACATCAATTCACATCCAATCGCATTATCCACGCATCAGTCCACATCATCCATACATCCATCCACATCAACCACATCAATCCACATCATCCATACATCCATCCACATCAATCCACATTATCCACACATCCATTCACATCAATCCACATTATCCACACATCAATCCACGTCATCCACATCATCCACATTAATCCACATCAATCCACACCATCCATACATCCATCTACATCAATCCACATTATCCACACATCAATCCCCACAATCCATACATCCATCCACATCATCCATACATCCATCTACATCATCCATATCATCCATACATCCATCTACATCAATCCACATTTTTCATACATCCATTCACATCAATCCACATTATCCACACATCAATCCACATCATCCATACATCCATCTACATCAATCCACATTATCCACACCATCCATACATCCATCCACATCAATCCACATCAATCCACATCATCCATCTACATCAATCCACATTTTTCATACATCCATCCACATTATCCACACATCCATTCACATCAATCCACATATCCACACATCAATCCACAATATCCATACATCCATCTACATCAATCCACAGTATCCACACATCAATCCACACCTCCATCCACATCTTCCACACCAATCCACATTATCCACACATCAATCCACACCATCCATACATCCATCTACATCAATCCACATTATCCACACATCAATCCACACCATCCATACATCCATCCACATCATCCACATCAATCCACATTATCCACACATCAATCCACACCATCCATACATCCATCCACATCAATCCACATCAATTTATAAGCATTCACATTCTCATCTAATCACATCTTTTTCTATCTGAACACTTATTTCCTCATTTATCCTGATCAGATCTCATCCACTTGTATTCACCCTTATATCTTATCACTTCTCATACATTAACATCTATCCAATTTATATCCCATCTTATCACATTCATTTCACATCACATCTCATTCATTCACATCCCGATTCACAAGCTAATACATTTATTCACGTCCCTTATCGTTCATTCACATCCTGATTCTCATCACATCATATCTATTCCAATCCTTTATCATTCATTCACATCCCGATTCACATCACATCCCATCTATTCACATCCCTTATTATTCATTCACATACCGATTCACATGCTATCACATTCATTCATATCCTATATCATTCATTCCAATCCCGATTCACATGCTATCACATTCATTCACATCCTATATTATTCATTCATATTTATCTGATTCACATCACATCTCATCACATCTATTTACCTCTCATTCTCATTACTTCTATTCTCATCACATCCATTTATAGAATGTAAGAAAATTCTTATTTTTGACATAAAGATTCTTTACACATTTATTTATGCATAAGAACAACTTCAGTGGGAAATAATACTTTTATAAAAATCTGTTTATGCATAAATTCAATTTTAAGGAGAATAAAACTTTTGAATTAAAATAAATCTTTTATGCATCTTTCTATGCATAAAATCAAAATTGATGAGAATATTTCTTTTGAAATAAAAATAAATTTCTTTATGCATCTTTCTATGCATAAAATGAAAATTGATGAGAATAACTCTTTTGAAGTAAAAATAAATTTATTTATGCATCTTTCTATGCATAAAATGAAAATTGATGAGAATAACTCTTTTGAAATAAAAATAAATTTCTTTATGCATCTTTCTATCCATAAAATCAAAATTGATGAGAATAACTCTTTTGAAGTAAAAATAAATTTCTTTATGCATCTTTCTATGCATAAAATCAAAATTGATGAAAATAACTCTTTTGAAATAAAAATAAATTTCTTTATGCATCTTCCTATGCATAAAATCAAAATTACACTTTTAGAATACACAATTGGTGGGGATTACTCTTTTTGGATGATAAAAGATAAAACTTATTTCACCAAATTTTAGAAAATTTTACCATAACCTCCTTTGTATGGCTGACCATTTTTCAATTTTTTCTAACTTAAAATTACTTAAAAATTATCCCCAAATGGTTTTAAGCACTCTAAACTAATCAAATTTCACTTTTAAAAGAGAAACAATATGAAAAGTTTAATTCCAACAATTAGATTACTTAACTAGGATAAAGAAGGGCAGAATTTAAGAAAGAAGAGAGGGGGAAAGCCTTTCCAACAAGGCATAGCATATGTTTATCATTTTAAGATAACAAAAAAATAGAAAACCATTAAAAGAATAAAGAAAAAGTAAGATTTCTAACTTACATGAAATTCTGGGAGCTTTTATTTGGCTTGATGGTTAAGGGATCTACTCTTGTTTGCAACAAGAGTGGCTCCCAATTCTTTAGAAGAGGGAATGGTTAAAACTTAATGAATTATTAAGAAATTCAGTAGAGTAACAGTGCATAAAACACTATTAACCATTTACAAAGGGGGAGGCTTCATTTATAAGAAAGAGTGAGCCTCTAACCAAGCAAATTGATTCTAGAATTTTCCAAATCAGTTTGGTCAATTTTTAACCATTTTTAGGTCAGTTTAGCTCACTTTTTGGATCTAGTTGAAGCAGGAGAGAGGAGAGATGAAAATATCTCATTATTTGTGAGTTTAAAACTCAACCACACATGTGAAATAGGTGCCTCCTTTTCATGAGGAAAAATTTTCCCAAAAATGCATCATTTCTCTAAATATCTCTTCTTTTTATTTTATTTAAATTTTAAGAGAAAATTTAGTTAAAGTTATCTTTTTGTATAGATAAGATTAAATGATGAAAGAGGAATTCCCACCATATTGGAATTCAAATGTTTAAATGAGAAAAGTGGAATTTTTAGCTTAATGGAATTAATGGATATTTTTATGTAATTTTTAAGAAGAATTTTAAGTAGATTTAATTTATGGTAAAAGAGGAATTCCCATGATAATTGAATTGCACTCATTGAAATGAGAAAAATAAGGATTTCAAGTTTATTCAAAAAAATAGGTATTGATATTTTACTTAAAAGAAGAATTTTTATGATATTTAAGAAAAGATGGATTTGAATTAAATTTTAGTGTCAAAAGATGAATTTCCACCATAATTCTACCTAATGACTTAAGGCTAAGAAATTATGTGGCATAAAGAATATCTTTGGATATTTAATTGGTAAAATCACTAAATTGATATTTACCCAAAATCTAGATGTTTAATGAAGGGAATCCTTGTAGAACTAAACTGAATGAATTTGGTTAGACAACGTGAGGGACGGACAGTAAACCTAATTGTCCTTCTCTCCATCTGAATCAGATAAAAACTTCGTGACCAATTCTAGTTACTAAATTCAAAGAATAGACTACCAAAACTAATCTACTTTTTCCTTGACCAAACTCACCAAGAATCTAGTTGGACAAATGGACAAAATGATGGGTAGATTACTCTCATGAGAGATCAAGGATCCTCATTATGGAACTGGGAATTACAAAAAAAGGGTTTTTGGTACCGATCTCAAACTAGAATTTTACTTGCATTGGAACCTCTGTTTTTTCAGTCAAAGGACTGTTTTACGCCAGAATGCTAGAGGAAGCATTTGGCTTATGTTTTTCTAAGAGGAGGTTCGTTGTTGGAACAGCTGGTGGGGAGTCGTCAAGGGATGTTGCTCGCGGCAAATCCTGCAGAGGTCTTGACCAGCCTCGGTACGGTTAAAATGGTACGATGGGCGAGGACCGACAAAGCGGTCCCCGAGTGAAGTGCTAGGACACCTAAGGAGGATCCTAGAGGGTTCTGACCAGCGATGCACCGGCTCGCGGTTGCTAGCACACCCATGCGTACATCGAGAAAGATTTCAGATAGACAAAAAGGAAAGATTTTTGGGAACCAACTTTTGATACTGGATCTCATTTTGGTTGGCCAGCTGGTCTTCAACGGAGAGTTCAAAGGATACATTTTTGTAATACAATGGACTCGGAATTTTGAAAAATGATGATCAGAAATATTATGATTTCTATTGAAGGATTGTTTTTAAAGCCAGTCGAATCTGTTATAAATGGAAATTTCATATTGGGTGTGTACGTGGTATGCCTACCTTGATTTTTGCATGAATCGCCGGCTAGGGGGCTTGGAAACTCTTTTCCTCGGTACCCGGGCAAAAACCCAACCAAATCTTTATAAAGGAATCCCACCAATTCAATGGTTGGGTGGATGGCTAACCCAAGGCTGGATCGGAGGATTCCTGAGAAACATCTAGATACGATTAGTTACGTTAATTAGTTTTAAATCCTGAGAAGATCTTGTTCTGTGGAAGGGGGTCATCGGTTGTGCCTCGTAAATGAGAAAAAAAGCGGTGATTCGTGTAAGATTCCTCCCTCTGGCTTTTGAGGTGTGCAGGTGTAAGAACCTCCCCTTCTGATCTTATAATTATTTCCCTCTCTGAAATAAAAGAAAGATCCTATTTTACACTGTTTTGGCCTAGAGAGAGAAAATATTCTAGAGAGAGATTATTGAATTTTTAGATATTTTTGGATGAAAAAATATCTCTTCTTATTAAAATAAATTTCCCCGAAACAAAAGTTCCAAAAGATTTTCAGAAGGTGCATTAGAAATAAATTATAATCTGTTCAAAAGGCCTTATCCTAAGGGTCTAGATTTTTTTGAAAAAAAATAGATTAAGGTTCTGAGGGGCCAATTAGATTAATCCAAATGTAGGAAGGAGATAAATAGATTTAAATATTTGGATTCCAATATAGTGGAAATTCCTCTTTCATCAATTAAAATTTATCTATGCAAAAAGATAAATTTAACTAAAATCCTTCTTTAATTTTTAAATAAAATATGCATTATTTTAGCATCACAATTTTTCTCTTACTTCATTGGAGTACATGGATTTCCATTGTCATGGGGATTACTCTTTTAACATAAAAAAGGATTACTAGAAATTCCTCTTTTTCGTAATAAACTATTTATGCATAAACATAAAAATTAATTTTCCATGATTATAATGAGAATCATTCAATTAATCTAGGATGATTAATCCTAGAATATGGTAGGAAGTCCTCTTTTCATAATATAAATGAAAATGATTTATGTGTTTATTTTACAGAAATTTTACCATAGCTCCGCTACTATTACTGATAATTCTCAAATAATTGGAAAGCATAAAGTTTAGAATTATTCATGTGATTAGAATAACCACTAATTGGATCATTATCCAATTATGGATTGATTCTTAATTTTACTATAAATTAAATAGCATAAAAGTATTAAAAAGCTATTATTTTGGCCTCCAATTAAACAAGCATAGAAATTACTTTTAGATTAGAGAAATGCTTCATGAGAAGCTTCATTCGAATTGAGAATAGGTCATAGGAATGACCATTCTTTGGGGGAGAGAGAGAGAGAGAGAGAGAAATTCTTAAAAACCATTATAAATTAAGCATAAATGGAAATTTATGTGTTTCTCCATTACAATACATTAAAGAACTTCAATAGTATTCAAAAGCCATTCAAATTAATGCTTCTCAAGCTTGAGAAGGGTTGAGAAGAGAAACATTTGGAGATTTAAGAAAAAGAAGACAATAATCCACACTTTACCTCCTAAATTACTTGCGCGGGCTGTGTTGTCCACGCCTGTGCAAATGCCATTAGGGAAACTGTTACGCAATTCACTAAAAGAATGGGTAGAAGGCGGACTAAATCCAGTCGATCCTATAGATGAGACTCTGCCAACCTCTGGCAAAAAGAACCTTGAGACACACAAGGAAAACGTGAGTCGTTAAGATACCAGTTTATCAACTGGGACATTACTACGAAAGTACGAAAGACGATGACACAAATGCTACAATCCCGATTCATCATAATGGGTACTAGGCACTGGCTATCTTGGATGGTGGGGTAGGGGTTAGCATCATCACAAAACGTTACTGTCTGGGAAAACTAGGGAAAACTTGATCTAAAAAAAGTAGATCTAATCGTTAAAATGGCTGACGGAACATCTTCGAGGCCCATTGGACTTCTAGAGAATGTGAAATTCAGACTCTTTACGTTTCACTACCATCATACGTTTGTGGTCATGGACTTCCTGCACCAACCTAATTCATATGACATAATATTGAGGAGACCCTTCATGAGGGAATCCAAATTGGTCAATGATTGGGCCTTAGATCACGTGTATGTACGTAGGGATTCGTAAATTTTAAAGATTTATTTGAGAACGTGGAAAGCACACCCCATGGAAGGGCCAGTTATTCGGTAATGATTAGGTCACAACGGAATGGGCCACCTCTATACAAATATGCCAACCCTCGGTGAGAGATTCCAAGGAAGAAGAGGAAATGGAAATGTATGCATCACTTCCTCCTCCGCACTTCAGTGAAAATTGGATGCATGTGTTGGCCACCATAGATGTGATGCAACCCAATGGGACCTAGTATGTGGAATCTGGAACCATCCCCATGACCTCTATATGTATGGTTAATTGGTAGAACATTGATGAAGCATCAGAAGAGGAGACATCGAGTTTAAAAGGGACCATAGCACAAGGCCGTACCAGTGCTCAACGCCTCAGACGGTGGCAAAAATAGAAACGATATATAGCTCGATGAAATGCCCTATACAAAGAAAATCCATAGATCCCCAGCAGGCTAAGATACCTTGAGGCCACTAAGGTGCACAATGAGTTCTCCAAGGATTGGGGTGAGGAGTTGAGTAAGATATTGCTGGAGGGAAGACACAAGGAGAAAGTCGCCCTTCAAGAGTTAGAAACACCCAAGCTTACAAATGTTGGGTGCCGAAGATGCAATAAAGCCTTGGCAGAAGAAGAACATGAGGCTAGAAAGACCATGGCTAAAACCAAAAGTGAAAACGAGGACAAACTAAACTTGCTCTCAATCCCTGACCTCTTCAAAACCTATACTGTGGAAAACGGAAAGTGGTCCGACTGACGGGCTATTGAAATATACAAGTGAATGGGTGTGTGCGGGAACAAGCCCTTAGTAGCAAGATACTATAAAAGGGAGTCTGTAATTAAGTGGGTAGCAGTGAAAAGGTGAGAGGAATCTACTGATGAGAGAATCAAGGGTAGCATGAGTTAATATAGGGGTGTGGAAAGATTCTAGGAAAAAGTTGTTAAAACCCTAAGATCTCTCTAGATAATTGTTATGCAAAAACATGCATAAATTAGGCATAAACTCATCCACCCGACCATCCTCGAGCCCAATGGATGCACACATGAATTATAATGAAATACATCATACCTTTACCTTGATGTCCCATACATCAAGAGGTATAACTCCAATCCAATAGCATGTAGCTATAGTGTGAAATGGTAGGTGAGTAGTTATGATTCTCTACACAAGATAGCATAACATAACCTAGCCTCAAGCTAACATCAAGAGACCATAGCCTTAGCCTCAAGATAACATAGCCTTGGCCTCCCAAGCCTCCCTTGAGTGTGTCCCATGCCCCTTTTATATAGGAGGGCCCTCAAGTGACTCTTGACTCTCCATTTCCCATGTGTGACCGACCCTTGGATGCCTGACCCTAACCTTAACCCTTAAGGTTAGTCCTAACCCATGCTCCACTAGAGCTTGTTCCTATGCTCCCATGCTCACAAGCCTAATGTGGGTTAGCCTCCTAGTATATGCACACATAATGTGCATATAACATACTTTCCCTCTCTCAAAACATTATACTCTTGCAATGAAAAGAAGGAGAACTGCGCTAAACAATCTCAACCGACTCCCAAGTTGAATCCTCTATTTCCCTATCTTTCCACCTAATTTTAACCTCAAGGATTAGTCAACTACAAAGTTTTCTTTCCCTGAATTCAAGTACCTTATTAGGTTCATGTGGAACATAGGATAATTCTTCGACTTCAATGAGTTCTTGAGAAGTAATTATGTTATCCTCACCTCCCAGTTTCCCTTTCATATGAAAGACTGGATGAACTCTAACATGTGGAGTAGTTTAAGTTCATACGCAACCGTGCCAATTCGATGTATAACTCAAAATGGACCACAATATCCAGGAGATAAATTCGAGCATTTTTCTATTGACAAAGTCAAGAATCTTTAGGAACATTATAATAAACCAACGCTCCTGGTTCAAAAGATCGAGATGAGCATCCCCTATCAGCATAAAACTGTGCCCTATCCTGAGCACTCTTGATAGAATCCCAAGCTTCGGTCAGCATTTCCTACATATCACGATTTTTTGAAATTTATAATTAACCTCGAACGCATTTAGAATATGAACGGTCAAAAAATTTCGAAATCCCAATGGTTTTCCCGGAATACGAAAAGCCAATAATTTCGGGAAAATGAAAAGACAAAAAAATCGGAATGTGAAAGCCCAAAAGTTTCTGGAATCCGAAAGGTCAAAAGATTTTCCAGAATTTGGAAAGCCAAAAGGTTTCCCGGGAATGCGGAAAGCCAAGAGATTTCAAGAAAATAATTTCAAAAAAATTCCAAAGAATTTTTTTTCTCAAATTCCATATTTTCTCATAATTTCAGGCTTTTTTTCAAACTTTTTTGAAAAAACTTCAAAAAGCTCTTTTTTTTAAATTAAAAAAACTCATTTTTAAAAAAAATAAAAAAAAATCAAACCTTGATAAGCTTTATTAAAAAGCTTATGAAATTTTTTTAAGAGGGGAGGCGATTTTCGCCCGTAGGCTGCGCTGCAACCTCCCTCTCGCGTGCGCCAAAAACCAAGAGAGAGGAGACTCCCTCTCTCCTCTCTCCTCTTCTTCTCCATTTCATTCTCATCTCTCTCACCACCCCTCCTCTGTTATATCACAGAGAGGATTAAGCTATGATTAAAATACCTTAATCATAATCAACATTTAATTAATCTTTTTAATCATAATTAAATTTTGATTATGATTAACATTAATAAAAAATATGCTTTTTAAAGAGGTGTTTATACACGCAAGAGGAAAAATAGAAAGAAAATTCAAAATTGAGAGAGGAAGAGGGTCCCACGCACACGGGAGAGCATTTCATGCATCAACATGCTGCCCCTACTGCATTTTAGCAAAAAATCGACAGAAAATAGATAGAATATCATGCATAAAAAATATATTTTTAACCATAAAAATACTCAAATAATTTTAAAAAAAATAGAAAAAAATTTCTTAAAACTATAGAAATTTAGGGAATCTATTCTACCAAAAATATCAATAATAAAATATGTGGTATTTTTATAAAAATTTTCATTAATGCTTAGTTTAAACTATAAAAAATAGAGAAAAATAGCATTAAACTCACGAAATTCTCCCGCAACGTCGATTTGTCCATTGAATAGTAGTAACACATGTTCCAATCATCATATCAATGATCCACGTGCAAATCATCAACACAAATCAATAAAATAATATTTTTTATTTAGTAAATATTAAAATTTAGTTTAAAAAATACCAAAAAATACAATAAAAAAGAAAAAATAACAACAATTAACTAGAGATTGCTCTGATACTGCTGTTAAAACCCTAAGATCTCTCTAGATAATTGTTATGCAAAAACATGCATAAATCAGGCATAAACTCATCCACCGACCACCCCCGAGCCCAAGGGATGCACACATGAATTGTAATGAAATACATCATATCTTTACCTTGATGTTCCATACATCAAGAGGTATAACTCCAATCCAATAGCATGTAGCTATAGTGTGAAATGGTAGGTGAGTAGTCATGATCCTCTACACAAGAGAGCATAACATAACCTAGCCTCAATCAAGAGACCATAGCCTTCAAGATAACACAGCCTTGGCCTCCCAAGCCTCCCTTGAGTGTGCCCCATGCCCCTATTATATAGGGGCCCTCAAGTGACTCTTGACTCTCCATTTCCCATGTGTGACCCTTGGATGCCTGACCCTAACCTTAACCCTTAAGGTTAGTCCTAACCCATGCTCCACTAGAGCTTGTTTCCATGCTCCCATGCTCACAAGCCTAATGTGAGTTAGCCTCCTAGTATATGCACACATAATGTGCATATAACAAAGGTACCCCCACATATAGGGGAGGTGGCACAAATCAAGGAGAAATCAGTGGGATTAGATGCTTGGCATCTTGTGGATGTAAAACCTATAAATTGAGAAATTGACCTAATGAGAGATTGCTGGTTTTTGAGTATCGATGCCTACATTATCCTATTAGATTAATTGTAAGATTCCTCCCTCCAACTTTTGAGGTGTATAGGTGTAAGAACCTCCCCTTCTGATCTTGTAATTATTCCCCTCCTTGAAATAAAAGAAAGATTCTGTTTTACCTTGTTTTGACCTAGAGAGAGGTAATCCAAAATTGAGATATTTTTGGATATAAAAATTCTCCTAGTGTCAAAAATGATTTTCCCTGAAATAAAAATTCAAAAAGAACTTTCCAATGTGCATTTGGAATTAATTAAAAATAAGTATAAAGGACCTTAGTGTAAGGGTCCAGATTTTCAAAAAATTTTGGATTATGGTGGTCCAATTAAGGTTCTTATGGACCAATAAGATTAATCCAAATGTAGGGAGAAGATAAATTGAAGAATTAAAAGAAAAACCCCCAAACATGAGTAAATACTCACATAAGATGAAGAGTTGACTAAGGACAAGGTTTATTAGTAAAAAAACTATGAGTATTACTAAAAAAATGAGATATTTTGGGTATAATGATTCAATTTTGACACCTTGGTAAGGAGAAGAGAGCTCTTCAAGGAGGCGCCTATTTCACATGTGTGGTGGAGTTTTAAAATAAAAAATATTGTGATATTTTTATCTCTCCTTTCTCCTAGATCAAACCAAATCAAAAGGGAGCCAAACTAGGTCCATAAAACACATAAATTTCTATTTATGCTTAAATTAAATATTTTTTTTAAGCATGTCTCTCCTATGACCTATTCTATATTCAAATGAAGCTTCTCATGAAGCAATTCTCTAATCTAAAGTAATTTCTATGCTTGTCAAATTAGAGGCCAAATAAGTGGCTTTTTAATGCTTTTATGCTATTGAATTTATGAAAAAATTAAGAATCAAGTCCATAATTGGATATTGATCCAATTAATGGTTATTCTAATCATAGGGATATTACTAAACTTTATGCTTTCAAATTATTGAGAATTATCAATAATAGCAGAGCGAAGCTATGGGGTAAAATTTTTAGAAAAATTAACACATAAATCATTTTCATTCATAATATGAAAAGAGGACTTCCTACCATATTCTAGGATTAATCATCCTAGATTAATTGAATGATTCTCATTATAATCATGGAAAATTTGATTTTATGTTTATGCATAAATAGTTAATTAGGAAAAAGAGAAATTTCTAGTAATTCATTTTTATGTTAAAAGAGTAATTCCCATGACAATGGAAATCCATGTATTCCAATGAAGTAAGAGAAAAATTGGGATGCTAAAATAATGTATATTTTATTTAAAAATTAAAGAAGGATTTTAGTTAAATTTATCTTTTTGCATAGATAAATTTAAATGATGAAAGAGGAATTTCCACCATATTGGAATTCAAATATTTAAATGAGGAAAGTGTAATTTTTAGCATATTGAAATTAATGGGTATTTTAGTTAAATTCAAAGATAAAATTTAGATAAATTTATTTTATCTATGAGAAATATTTAAATGTTAAAAGAGGAATTCCTATGACATTTGGAATTCCATCATTGAGATGGGAAAAGAGAAATTCCTAGTGCCATATTGGAATTAATGAGTATTTTAATTCAATTCAAAGTTAAAATTTAGATAAATTTATTTTATCTATGAGAAATATTTAAATGTTAAAAGAGGAATTCCTATGACATTTGGAATTCCATCATTTAGATGGGAAAAGAGAAATTCCTAGCATATTGAATTAATGGATATTTTATTTTAACTTTATGAGAAATATTTGATGATAAAAGAGGAATACACATGACATTGGAATGCAATTAATTAAATGCAAAAAGAGGAATTCCCATGGTATTTGAGATCCAAGAAATTAAATGAGAAGAAGAGGAATTTTTAGTATAATTCAATTTATGATTATTTATCAAAAGTGGAAATATGGATAGATTTGATTTCTGTAAATCCTAGGTATGAGGGATACCTTGGGCCGACTCCACACCTTGCTAATGTCGCTGACTAACTACACAAGCATAGGAATGGAGTTAGTATCAAGGTAGGGAGAGCAATGACTGTGTTCGCCTGCTGCCTGTTGTTCGTTTAGTTTCTCTTACCTCTTTGCTCTCTGCTGAGCTTTCATTGTTGGAGCTTCATGAAATTAGCATGCCTTTAGCTAATTTTCTCTTTGAAGCTCCTTCTCTAGTCGTGCTCGCCTTCAGCTTCTCCCATCTAGCACTAGTTTCCACTCATCCTCTCTTCTTGCACCTCCGTGCTGCTCACATCGCTTCTTATGCTGAAGGTGCATAGCTTTAACGTTACCAACTTCTTGCTTCTTTGCAACTTTCATGGAAACCTCCTTGAGTCGTTATATCCATATTTTGTTCTCGGATCTACTCGTTAAGTCTTATCTTCGTGGAGTCTTCTCTACACCTCCATGAGAGCCTTGCTTTATTTGTTGTTTGCTGCCATCGATGTCCAAGTCTTCCACACATGCAGCTTTTATTGACTGCACTTCTTTGCCTCTTGAACCCCTTGCGTGAGGTTCACATTGACCACTAACATGGCCATAATGAGCTCCTAACATGCATGCTACTGGTGTGCATGCTAGCAAGCGTGTTTTCATTGGTCTCTCACAAGAAACAATAGGTGAAAAACCATTGTGAAAGTCTTCATTGCTTCCACACAAGTTTGCTCATCTTCCATGAGTAGATCTGTAAGAATCACCCCTTTTGGTGTTTCAACCATGGGCTCCATTCCTTAGCCCAAACTTGCTTATCTACATTTGGACAAGATGCACCTCATAATACTCTTTGCTCACTTGCAAAGAACCATGGGATCCATTTCCTCCATGAGCGACTCCCAAGGGAAGAGTTGGGGCCGTGGTCGGAGCATTCCCTACTTTGTCATCGTGCACGCTTCCCGAGGTAGCATTTTGTAGACGGATTACAATGGAGTCCGTTTTCTCACTTTATGAGCAAAAGACTCACCCATGGAAACCACCTCTTAGAGCAAAAGTGTGCTTGCTTAAGTCTCTTTATATAGGGAAAAAGTAGAGTATCCTTAAGCTGAAGAGCAAGGCTGGCTCTGCTAGAAAGAAGACCAGAGGGGGGGAAGAGGCGGGTTCCCCCTTAAGTTAATATTCACATGGGGGGGAGCAGTGTAGGACATCCCCTCCATGAGACAAGAGGGTTGGCTATGATGAGAGATTAGCTGGAGAGGGTTGATGGAGAGAGCTTGGCTAGAGAGGGCTGCTAGATAGAGCTTGGCTACAGAGAGTTGTCGAGGAGAGCATCCACGCACAGAGGTAGCCGTTGGGCATAGAGGGGGGTGCTGGGGCTGGGGGGTTTATATAGGGGCAAGTACGAGTACGGGTATGGGTACGGGTAAAGAGAGGGCAAAGAGGGGTGGAAAGGATGGTGTACGTGAAAGTTGCATGGGCTTGTAAAAAAGGGTGGTACTTGTAAGTGGACCAAAGGTGGGGTATGCATGTACCTTCCAAGGCAGTGGTCGCATGGGTGTCCACATGGTGGCAGCCAGTGGAGACCATATGTTAGGATGATCATTTTTTGGTCCGTGTGTGGACACCCCCCGGATAATTGAGTAGTAGATGAAGTGCTTTGATAGAATTTCCAGTATACCCAACCTCATTCTCTAACTTGACCATCGATCGTTAGATAGAGCTCGTCAAAGGGGGCCGTTGGGCCTTCGACATTCAATACCAACCATTCATTTACCTTGTGCCTTCGATCTTCAATCTTAGGATGGATTTCATTGTACGGTTGATTTATGGTGCATACTCTTTCCTACATCCTGACTTGGTATGTGTACGGTCTAGGATAAGGTCCTTTTGATGCATGTTTTCCAAGGAGGCATCTTTCAGGTGGGGACCCCTTTTTGGGGCATCGACCTCATTATGCATGTCGGAGCGTCCGATGACTCCCGAAAATGTTTTTGGTGAAATTGTTTGGGGTGCTTTCCTAGTCGGAGGGGTGCAGTCTGTTCGTCAATCGCACACCCAAACATGCATTTAATAAGGTCGGAAGTTTACTGTAATTTAACTAAAAATTTACGTAGATGCTTATTCCGGTGTTTGTTTGAGTGTTGTAAAATCTTACATTAGGGTAAAATCTTACATAGATTTTAAATTTGGACTTAGAACTTTAAGATTCTAAGTAAAAATAGCTCAATTATTAAAATGTTAATTTTTACACCATAAAAAGGACCATAATTTCATCTATTAAATGGACATACATTATTGTTGAAGATGGACATGTTACAGATCATACCAAATGCATGAGATCTCAATGTATTTTTGTAAGGGCTCTTACCTTATGCATACAGCTCTCTTTTAGCTCTATGCATAAGGTAGAGCTCTTATGCAAATGCACAGAGGGCTCTACCAAATGCATGAGAGCTCTATGCATTTGCATCATAAGGGATCTTACCTTATGCATAGAGATTTTTTTGAGCTCTATGCATAAGGTAGGGTGCCCTAATGAAAATACATAAGCGCTCTTACTTTGCATAGAGCTCTCTATGTGTGCGTAGGGCTCTCTAAGAGCACTCTATGTGTTTGTAGGGCTCTCTAAGAGCTCTATGCATTCATAGAGTACTCTACATTATGGATATAGCTCTCTTATGCATACTTGTTTTTATTTAACTCGTGTTTCTTTGATGTGTATGTCTTCCATCTATCTTGCATGGCCTCTATTACCCCTCTCCATTATCTTACGCAGCAAGCTCTAAACATAATGCTCTCTTTTGAATGCAACACCCCCAGGTGCTGTGGATGTACTTTTTTTTCACATGCATAAGAGCATCAGAGTATTGTAAGCATGCATAGGGCTCCTTATAAGTACTCATAGCGTGCTCTATGCATGGATATAGCTCTCTGCATAGGGCCCTCTATGAGCTCTATGCATACATAGAGCACCCTCTATGAGCCCTATGCATACATAAAACTCGCTATAAGGTCTATACATAGAGTGCTCTATGCAATGCATAGGTCTCTGTATTAGCTCCATTAAGTGCTCTATGCATATAGAGTGCTCTATACATAGAGTGCTCTATGCAATGCATAGGTCTCTGTATTAGCTCCATTAAGTGCTCTATGCATATAGAGCACTCTATGGAGCTAATACAGAGCCCTCTGCATTGCATAGGGCACTCTATGGAGTGCCCTATGCATAAAGTATTCTATACATGGATATAGCTCTTTATGCATAGAGTGCTCTATGCATGGATGTGCATGCATAGATTGCTCCATGCATGGATATAGCTCTCTATACATTCATAGGATGCATAGGGATCTCTATGAGCCCTATGCATATAGAGCACTCTATGGAGCTAATACAGAGCCCTCTGCATTGCATAGGGCACTCTATGGAGTGCCCTATGCATAAAGTATTCTATACATGGATATAGCTCTTTATGCATAGAGTGCTCTATGCATGGATGTGCATGCATAGATTGCTCCATGCATGGATATAGCTCTCTATACATTCATAGGATGCATAGGGATCTCTATGAGCCCTATGCATGCATAGAATACACTTTGCATAGACATAGATCTCTTTGCATTTGCATAAAGACTCTTATCTTATGCATAGAGCTCTCTGAGAGTTCTTTACATAAAGGCTCTTATCTTATGCATAGATCTCTATTTGAGCTCTTATCTTATGCATAGAGCTCTCTTTGAGCTCTTTACATAAGGTGGAGTCTTTATACAAGTGCATTGAGCTCTATGCATGCACATGGCTCTAGTTCTATGCATGCATAGAGCTCATAGAGAGGTCTCTATACATGTAGAGCTCTACCAAATGCATGAGAGCTCTATACATAATGTAGAGAACTATATCCTCTCTATGAGCTCTATGCATGTATAGGCATGTACATGGCTCTCTATGCATGCATAGAGGGCTCTACCAAATGCATGAGAACTCTATGAAAAGGTCGAGGGCTGTATGCACTCTATGGATGTTCTCTATGCATACATAGAGCTCTATGAACTCTATACATGCATAGAGCTCATAGAGTTCTCTATGCATACATAGAGCTCTATGAACTCTATACATGCATAGAGTTCATAGAGTTCTCTATGCATACATAGAGCTCTATGAACTCTATACATGTATAGAGTTCATAGAGTTCTCCATGCATGCATAGGGCTCTCTCTAGGAGCTCTATGCATGAATAGGCTTACTTTATGCATCTTTACATAAGGGCTTGCATAGAGGCCTCTCATGCATATAGATATCTATGCCTACGTATTACCTATATGCCTATGTATTCCCTCTCTACATATGCCTTAACATATGCATGTGTCTTTACTTTATGTCGTGTTGTAGATGTGGCCCGCCGGCTACTCTTCTAGGACCTTTACATGGTGTTTGCCACATGTAAGGCATATGACCGATGCTTCCAAAGATATGGGAAAAAATTCATGTCGCAAGCTGGTTATAATCTGATCCCACCATATATATCATCTCCTTCCAACCTTCAATCACCCAATTCATTTTATCCATCTACATTCCCATCTACTCATGCCAGACTTTTCCATTGGAACCTCTATATCCATGCCCACCCCTCAACCATACCATCCCCCAAAATCATGTGGGTGGGATCAAACATTAACATCCACTCATCCTCATTGCCGTTTAGGAGGGTCTAGGGCATCTCAAGAGCAAATGAGCTCTCGAAGTCGTCATTCTCTATACAATGCTTTAGAGCATGCCTTGGTGGGCCGCTAGCTCACCATCCATGAAGGATGAGAGGGATCATTCATCACGCATGATGGAGAGATTATATTACTTGAAGTCTTCTCATAGGTGCCCAAGATAATTGTTTAAAAAACCACCTACAAACCTTGGTCAACCAAACTTTCAAGAACAGCATTTATCAAATGGACCAAGCAAAAGACTAGGCACAACCAAAACATAATAGATACACTGAATACAAAGTTTTCAAATCCCACGGACCGACGCTTTGATGAAAATTGGGCTGAAGAGCAAATAAAACTATTGTGTCTCTCCAATAGGAGGTCTACAATATGCTGATGGGTGAAGCATGGTGGCCTCTAAGCATCTTTAAGCATGGTGCCTAGTCAGATTTCAAGGGACTAGAGGGCAATATAAGATTAGGTAACATCAAAATTTGAAGTCTGCACATTAATACTAGTTATCGCAAGCTTGATTTTGGTCGTGGCTGGCTCAAGCTTCTGTTTCTTTAAAAAAGAAAAATGCACATGCATCATAGACATTCAACGGTCCTCTGTTCTCTCGTCGTTCGACACCAAGTGTCGTCCATGCCCTCTCCCTCTGCATGCTAAACCCCTTTCGACTTTGCCCTGATTCCCTCTTCAGTCTTCCTGTTGAGCATCCCGGCGCTATTCCTCCTCCCCCCGAGAGGGGGGAACTTTGTTCAAGGATGTCCCTGCAGGATGTGGTTCTTGCTGGGACCTCGTCTTCATCGCATTCCACTCGCGAAGCAACTATTCCTCCGTCTCTGGTCCTGCATCAGGTGCCATCAAGGCCTCTGGAGGGCTCGCTCACTGCACTCAAGGCTTTTGCTCCTTTCTTCGTCAGCACAAAGGCCCGGGAGGACTGGGCGTTTCTGAAGGTTCTCGGGGGTCCCTTCTTGACGGCCCCCCACAGGGCCATGCTGGTCATGCACGCTCGTCTCCCCCGACTTCTTTCGCGGAAGCTGTTCGGCTGCCTTTATCAGGTCATGTTGTTCCATCTTTTCCCCCTAAAGCTGTTCGGCTGCCTTTATCAGGTCATGTTGTTCCATCTTTTCCCCCTAAAGCTGTTGATAATCCAATGATTAATCTGTCATAGAACCCTACCTTTGAGGAAAAAACTAGTGATTTTGATGTTGACAATGATGGTGCTGTAATTTGCGATGATGAGGAATTGGCAGTGTGGCAGGACCATCTGTCTTCCCACGCCCTGATTGGTCTCTGTCATGGTGCGAGACCGCCTGTAGACACCCTGAAATTCTGGATTAGATCTAATTGGGAACAAAAGGGAATCAAAGTTGCCTCTGTTCAACATCTGCCTAATGCGTACTATATGTTCCTTTTTGAAGATCAGGTAAGCTCCTCTTCTGTCATAAACAACGGACAGTGGATTATCAGAAATACCCCCATTTCTTTTTTTAGATGGTATGATTCGTTTGACCCCAAAGGACCCAAACCCACCAAAATCCCTGTCTGGGTGGAATTTACAAATATGCCAACCAAGTTTTCTATATGGGCTAAGAGGATAGGGGGTGCTGTAGGTAAGGTTCTAGGTCAAAAACCTTTTCAAGTCGTTAATCCTCAATGGGCTCATCAAATGCTCATTGAGGTTGACACCGCTAAACCCCTCAAAGAGAAAGTTCCCCTGAAAAACAGAGAGGGGCAGATTATTTATGAGCAAATTTTGACCTACAAGAACCTCCCGAACGCCTGCTTTAATTGCAATAAACAAGGGCATCTCATTAGAGATTGCCCTGATCTCCATCAACCAGCTTCTAATGATAAAACCCCAGCCAAAGAGGAGGCTTTTGTCCTGCCTCAGAGAAAACATGTGTCCAAGGCTAAAAACAACAAACCTAATTGGCATATCCCAGCCAACAGATATGCCCCCCTCTTAGCTGAGGTACAAGACGGTCTAGAAGTGCAATTTCAGGCCAAAGAGGCTGGCAGCTCAGCCCTTATAGGGGCTGATCAACCATCCCCGGGAAGGGTCCCCAACAAGGACCGTGTTTTTGTTAGTCAAGATCTTGATTCCCCGATGGAATCAGATGAGGATTTCATTGACAAAACCCAGCGTGTTGATGAAGTTTTCAAAGCCCAACTGGACGAAGAAGATGCTTCTTTGATGAAGAGGATGTCCCTCTCACCAATGAAACAACATGATGAGGAGGACTTCTCTCCCCTGCTTATGGGTTCGAAAATGAAGAGGAAAAAGGAAAAAAGCCAAGATGTCCTAAGAACCTCCGTATCTGCGGGGAAACCTTCCAAAACGAGTAAAAAATGAATTCTCTGAACCTTTTCTCGTTCAATTGTAAAGGGCTCACAAACCCGGAGAGGGCTGTGGCTATTAATATGTGGTTAAGGGACTCTACTTTTGAATTTGACCTTATCAGTCTTCAAGAGCTCAAAATCAGGGGCCAGCAGCTTCATATGAACCTTCAAAAAATCTCTAGGAATTCTCGGAGGTTTTTTACCAATCACCACTCTGGGAAAGGTGGGGCGGCGATTGGCATCCACATGAAGTGGGAACACGCCATTTTAGATGCTTGGTCTGATGTGAACCACTCTTGGACCGCTGTTAGGATGGGCAACCCTTTCAATTTCACTTTGGTTTCGGTGTATGTCCCCTGCTTGGCTAGCTTGAGAGCTACTACCTGGCAGTCTATCACTCAGATTGTGGGACCCATCTTTCTCATTGGTGACTTTAACATGGTTGAGGCCCAGGTTGACAGAAGCAGACTTCTGGGCAGTACCATTAGTGGTTATGAAAAGGTTAAATGGGATGGGTTAAAGGGGGAGAAAGATCTCTCTGATTTTTCTTCGAAAACTGGTTTCTCTTGGTCTAACAATCAAAAAGGCTCCTGTCTCACAAAGCTGCCAGATTGGACAGACTGTATGCCTCGGGGAGTTTGATTGATATGTTCTTAAAAACCAAAGTTACTACGGACCCCTCCCTAACCATCTCAGATCACATCCCTTTGATCTGCAACCTGTCCTTAGGCCAGGCCAAAGGTAGGGCTGGATGGCCCCATCTTGACCCCTCCCTCTTCCGTCTCCCGTGCATCCAACAGATGATCAAAGCCTCCATTGTTGATGCTTTCAATCAGTTCGTTTCCCCATCCAAGGGATGGGAAAGTCTGGTGAATAAGGTTCATTCTATCTGCAAGGAGTATAAGCTGCAAGTTTCTACGATCCGTCTGAATCGTAGAGTTCAAATCAGGAACCAGATTCAAGACATTTATCTGCCTAAAAATGGTGTTGTTAACCACTCTTTGATTGAGCTAAAGAACCAGCTCAGACTCGAGGAGTTGTTAGCGGCTAAGGCCACTAGATTGTGGTTCAGGGAGGTTTGGGCTGGGAAAATTGATACTCCTCACCTTAAGATGTTTGCGCTCCTTAAAAGGAAAAAAGGTAGAGATCTCATCCCTATGGTTAAGAAGCCCAATGGTCACCTTGCTTTAGATGATGTGGAAAACTTGCAGGTTATTAAGGACCACTTTTTTAACTTGTTCTCCACAGCCCTCCCTCCCTCTCACGAAGTTTTTGCTGCTAGGGCCAAAATTGCCAGCATTAGGAGGAAGGTTGTTAACCCCGCTTTAGCCCTTAAGCTTGACTCCCCCTTCACTGAAAAGGAGGTCAAGGAGGCTATCTCTCATCTCAAAAAATGCAAATCTCCGGAGGAAGATGGGATTCCCAACGAATTCTTTCTTGTTTTCAAAGATGAACTGTCCCCTCACATCCTGGACATCTGGAGGGAAGCCATGAGGAAGGGAGGTTTAGCTGAAAAGACAAATATGGGAGTTATCAAGCTGATTCACAAAAAGGATGAGAAAGAAGATCTTGGTAATTGGAGACCCATAACTTGTCTTTCGTCCCTTTACAAAGTTTTTGCTCATATCCTGACTAGCAGAATCAACCCCTATATGGATGAGTGGATCCTCAAGGAGCAAAAGGGCTTTATAAAGGGAAGGTATATTCTTGATGCTATCATTAGTCTTTGGGAGGGTATGGAGCATGCTGAGAACTCTGGTCAGATCTACATCTTCTTCAAAATAGACTTTGATAAAGCCTATGATAGAATAGACTGGTCGTTCCTCTTCCAATCCCTCCAAGATATTGGTCTCAATAGGAAATTCATAAAGTATGTCCAAACCTTGCTTGGAAATGCTTCTTCCAAGGTGGCTGTCAATGGGTCTCTCACTGGTGCCTTTCCTCTGAGGAAATCTATAAGGCAAGGCTGTCCCCTGTAACCTCTTCTCTTTGCTATTGTTGCGGATGCTCTGGGATGGCTTGTTAACAAGGATATAACTGATAATAATATCAAGGGTATTGAGATCCCCAACAGGACTGATCCTTTATGTCTACAGCTTTTTGCTGATGACACGAATGTGCTGCTCCGAAACGAAGTGCAGACTGCTGCCCACTTTATGTCCTGCCTGGAGACCTTCTGCCTTGCCAGTGGTGGCTCGCAGGTTAACCACTCCAAGACCAGCTTCAGAGTCTTTGAAGGGGTGCCCCCCCCCCTCGATCGTGTCCGCTGGTTGTAAGAGTATCCAGGATGGTGTTGTGTTCAGGCTTCTAGGAATCCCCATGGGCTTTAACATCTCTTCCAAACAAAGGTGGGACTATGTGCTTGATAAACTCAAGAATCAGGTCAAGAAATGGAGTCACATCAACACAGGGGTGGCTTCAAGAGCCTTTGTCCTCAATCACTTCATTATCCCCTCTGTTGTTTACTTCCTGGCCTGTTGGAGACCCTCTGAGACCCAACTCCAATCCCTTAACTCGATCATGGGGAATTATCTGTGGGGAGGATCTGTGGAAAGTAAGAGGATCAGCAAAGTAGCTTTTCAGACATGTTGCTTGGAAAAAGAGCAAGGGGGTCTTGGCATCATCAACATTGGTTTGTTTGCAGAGAAGCTTGCAGCTAAATGGGTGCATAGAGCCATTGTTGCTTGCAAATGAAGATCAATACCAGGATGCAACAAAAAAGATACTTAGGGCTCTTGTAAAGAGTTCCACTTTGTAGATGAATGTGGGAGAGGGCTTCACAATAATCCCACATGGGAACTTTTGAGAGTTCTAGAATTTTTGTATAAAAGGTGGCTCATTTGAGAGCTTAGACACACTTTGGGCTTAGTTCATGCAAGAGCTCCTTTGAGAGACCTACTCTCCCTCTTCTCCATAGAGGTGAAGACTCTTCTCTCACCCCATCTACATCTTTGTATGAGATAAATCTCTTCATTGAATCATTAGCAATGTCATGAGTCATTCTCATCCTCTACTCTAATCATTTTACTCTTATGCATGCTTTTAGTATTTCATTTTTGAGTACATGGATTGATTTGAAGCTTTCATGGAAGCTTGATGCTTGAATGTGTGCATGCTTGTAGGAAGATAGGAGTGGAGTGAGGTCTTTCTCTTTGCTTGAGTGCATAGTGATTGTATTCCTCTTGCTTGTATTTGTGAATGAAGGGGTGTGTAGGAATGAGGACAAGTTGAGCTTGTGTGTATGCATAGTCTAGTGTCAAGTGGTGGTAGCCATGAGCATTCTCTCCATTTGTGGATAAGCTCTTGTGCACCGGTACGGGTCGAATCCCTAGCTCCGACAGGGATGCAAATCCCATTGGATTGAGCTACACGTGGATCGTGCTACTCTTACTACAAGTGAGAGAGTTCTCCGTCTCTCCATTGGCGCCGCTGCCGGGGAGAAGACTCAAATCCAGTTGAGAGTGTGTGGAAACCACCACTATTTCCTCTTTTGGTTGCAAAACCATTGAGTGATTAGGTTAAGTTCGAGTGTGTGATCTCGGTGTGAGTAGATAAGGTTAGGATAAGAAAAAAACCATTGAGCGGTTGAGGTTTCTCCCGCATTGTTTTTATGTTTTATTGTTTTATTGCTTTTCAAGTACCGTCATTATGCTTACATTCATTGTTTTTTTGCCATTTCATGCTTTCATGCTTTTCGCTAAACATATAATTAGTAAAAAAATTAAAAAAATAAATAAATAAATGAAAGAGGTGCATTGCTAAGCTCTTCCATAGCTTATGCAAGCTCCATAGGCTCCCAACAAGGGCGAAGCCTGCTTAAGGGAGAGAGGGAAAGAGAAAGGTGAAAGGAAGAGAGGTATGTTGGAAGCGTAGAAGGCGACTTTTCCTTTATGATTTTGCTGTTTTGTTGAGAGATCTCCATCATTAGAAGCAAAGACAAATAGATCTACATATATATATATAAATCTATATATATATATATGTATATATAGATTTATATTTTTGCAGTGATGTGAAGGCTGCATCGTGGAACGGCGGTTGAAAGGAGTGCGAAGGCAGCTTTAAAAATAAATATATATATATTTATTTTTATACTTCCAACGCAGCAGTAGCTCTGTGAGGTGGCCGTGTGGCGAGGAGGAGCAGTCGAGGAGGCTGCAAGAAGAAGAGGTGTCGAAGTGTGTAGAGGCCGTTGGGCTGTGGGCTGTAGGCGGGGCTGTAGGCGAAGGCGGCCGACAAATAGAAATATATATATATATATATATATTTACGTGCAACTGAGGGTTGGCAGTAGGTGGCCGAGCGAAGATTGGAGGCAAAGCGTTGTGGGTTGTGTCGGTCAGCAGCACCGGTGAAGATTCAGCAGCTGCGAAGGCGACAAGCCTCAGCTAGCGAAGCGAAGAAAGGGCCAGCAGCTTGGAGAGGCGGCCGGCAGCGTTGCGGCAGGAGGGGTGGCCGTGTGGAGTGGAGGTGGCGGTCGCGAGGCCAACAAGCGAAGGCATTGAGGCGCAGTGGGCAGCCGGCAGAGCGTGGACAGCACAGCTGAAAGCGAAGAAGTGAAAACCGGCTGCTGCTCTGCTGTGCTGGAGACGAAGGCCGTCTGCGGGAACTCACGTGGAAAGAGAGCGAAGGCTGCGGTGGAGTACGCGCGCCAGCGAAGAATCCAGCGACAAATCCGGGAGCGAGAGCGGCGAGCGGTGCGGATAAGGTAGGTGGAAATCTTTCTTTTTTTTATTTTTTTTATTTTTATTTATTTTTTAAGTTTTTTTTGTATTTTTAAATATAAAAAAAATATATATATATATAATATCTTTTTAAAAAGAAAAGAAAAAGAAAAAGGCATTAAAAAAAAGGACAAAAAAAGAAAAGAGATTAAAAAAGAAAAGAAAAGAGGAAGAAAAAAGAAAAAAAAGAATTTTAAAAAAAAAAGAGAATAGTGGAAAATCTTTAAAAAAAATTATAGAGAGAAGAAAGAAAGAAAAAATTTAAAAAAAAAATAAATAAAAATAAAATAAAAAAATTCTTTTTATTTTTTTAGGAGTCCATATTGTGTGCATATTTTTTATTTTTTTATTTCTATAATTTTTAGCATAATTAGAGTAGATTTGCATTGTTTTAACTTTTTGTTATTTAAAACAAAAACAAAAATAAAATAAAAATAAAAAACAAACAAACAAACAAACAATAAAAACCAAAAAAAGAGAGGAAAAAACAAAAAGAAGACAAAAGAAAATTTTTTTGATTTTTTAGGAGTCTACTTTTTTGCATAATTTGTAATTCTTCATTCTTTAAATTTTTGCATAATTAGTTTAACTTGCATTTTTTAAAAATTTTTTAACTTTGTGCATAATTAGTATTTTTTAGTGTGATTCATAATTTTTGTGTTAAAAAAAGTAAAAATCATAAAAACATAAAATCATTTTTAAAAAAACATTTAAAAAACAAATAATAAAAAAATAGGTTAGATAAGTACACCATACATTTTCTTTTTTAGTTGCCTTTAGTGGTTAGGTAGGGTAAAAAAAATATATATATATATACAAATATATATATATTTTTATCAAAAAAACAAAACAAAACACAAAAACCAAAACCAAAACAAACAAAAACAAAACAAAACAAAAACACATAACAAAACCAAAACAAAATTTTGACCTTATGCACTTACGGTCAGGACGTCTGATAGATTCTGCCATAGGGCCTAGGGCACCTTCTAGAGTACCTACGCAGGAAAGTGGGACCCAATCGGTAGGCAATTTGGCAGATATTGCTGAAACCCTTTCGGAATCCCAATCCGATACCCTTTCCTCCAGAACAACTAGTTCATTGTCCATGGACAATCTAGGGCCATCAACTAGTTATCCCGTAGCCCAAAATAGGACACCCACACGATCCTTTAATCCATTTGAAGCCGATACCATGGGGTTAACATTCAATGTGAGACTCCAATATGTCTACACAAATGCTCAAGGAGCTGAGATCTTTAGGGACCCACAACAACGCTATCTTGTTAAGATCGCCGACATATTCTCAGAACTTGATAGAGCACCTCTAGTCAATGACCAGGGTAACATGTACATGGGTGGAGATGGTGTTCGCTATGAAGTCACCTACCATCCGGAAAAGGTAGACAAATTAGGGGAGCTCTCTAAAACCGAGTTCTTAGACTTATCAGAACTTTCCAGAGCAAGAGTGTCTAGAGATGATTGGCTCATCGAGCCGGACATGCCTGGACCATCCAATGCCCAGTCCTCAAAGCCATCCATAGATGATTTACTTCTTGTAGATCTAAATTTGGAAAGGGATAGGAAAGGTAAGAGCAAACTGGATCAGGGGGCTGAAAGCCAATGGGAGTTTGTACGACAAATTCCTGTGACAAAGGTCTTACAGGATGACCCACTTCAAGAGGTCTATAAGGATTCGTTAGAGGGATACTATGCCACAACAAAATCGCCAGAGCTGGATCTTCCTCTAGCTTATGTAGTGGTAGTTGAGAAGTGTGCAGGACACATGAACAGAATAGTTGATAAATGGGCCAATGAATATCGAACGTTAGATTGGAAAGAGATTAGGGAACTCACGTGGAAAGGACAACCATTATTTATGGAAGTGTTCTCAACAAATACAGCCAAACCAGGAGAGACAGCCTTTCTTGGAGAAACTGTTGCTCCTCCCCTACGAGAGTTCACTAGAGAGGGACCTTCAACATCTAAGTGGACCTCTGCTAGTAGCCCAACTCTAGCACCAAGATATTGTCCTACAACAAATGTGCGACCACCGGTCACACCACAACAACATCTTTCTCATTATAACAATCGGAGGATAGGGGAGCCAACTCGGCCTCCCATAAATGCACCAATTGAAATGAGGGTGACAAGATCTTTGGAGGGGTTTGGTGAGGCTGGTAATAGGGTACCCACACCAATTTTGGAAACATGTGGACCATCTTTCCAAAGAGAGGAACAATTCCCACTAAGAGCGAGAGGCCGTAGGCCCTATGATGAGTATTCACGACAAGTAAGGCCATCAACTCTTCAGAAATTGGTAAAGAAATATGAAGGGTCGGGAGATCCATACGACCATGTAGCAGCTTTTAGGCAAGCAGTTCGAGCTGAGCAAGTTGCTGATAAGCATACTCAAATTGAAGGATTTGGGCTCACTCTTGAAGGAAAAGCCCTTGCTTGGTTTCAGGCATTAGAGGCTTCTGACAAAACTTCTTTACGAGTTTTGGAAGAGCGATTCATTGCTGCTTTTTCTTTGATGGGAATTCAACATGACACGGTAGCACACATCTACTCTTTCAAGCAAGGAGAGAATGAGAGTGTTAGAGACTGTGTAAATAGAATGAAGCAGTACATTAATCGTTGCCCAGAAGATGAGAAGCCCGCCCAAAGTCGATTAATTTCTCTCTTCTTAAAAGGCCTCAAAAATTCGACACTGCATACACATCTCTATGCAAAGAAGCATACAAGTTTCAATGAGTGTTGCCATGATGCTATGGATTTCACCGATAACTTCAAATTCCAAGATGGTTCTGGTCCTGAGGTGAAACCTAGAAATCAGTGGGGTGATGACCAAAGTTCAGGGTCTAGCGCGCTAGTAAATCCAGACCAGATAGCTAACCTAGTACTACGGAGATTGGGACAAACCTATCGTCCACCCATGCAGCCACAACAACAGCAGCAGAGAATGAGGAGTATACTTCCTACAGGTCCTCATCTTTGTGGAGCATGTGGCGGTGACCATAAAACAGAGGACTGTAATACCTTTTCTCCTCTAGTCACAAACCAACCCACAAAGAAGTGGTGCCAAGCCTGTGCTTGGAACTTTACTCATACCACCCAGGATTGTACTCGCATTGCGAGAATGAGACAGGAACGTGAGCAGCCGAGGGGTGGAGTGGCTCCACAAATGTATCAACAATATACGAATTTTGAACGTAAGCCACCGATGACACAAGAACAAGCACGACCTGTTCTTGGTGCTCAACCTCCTGCTCCAGGGACTGCTCCTGTGAGGGTTGTCGACTATGACAATTCAAATATGTGTAGAGAATTGGTAATCCCAGGCTATGTGGAGGAAGAATATGTATCATATTCATCCAAAGAAAATATCTTTGAAAGTCCCGCATACCCAAACCAAGCACTGGTGGAGATTCAACCAGGGGAACAAAACTCTTTAATGTTGCTAGGCGGCTACCAACCTAGGACTCCAGGCCCCTCAGGTCAATGGCAGCCAAGGAAAGTAGAGACCAAACCAATGGGCCCCTGTTATGAGTGCGGAGAACCCCATTGGGCTCGTGATTGTCCACATCGCTCAAGGCAAGCATCTAGATCCAATACAACAGCACAACAGTTTCCACCAATAGAGAGATATTGTCTAGGGTGTTGTGTCGAACACTTCCCGAAGGATTGTCTGTTGAAACCACATGAGGAAGGCACCTCTCAACCAAAGGTTTCACTCAACCTTGTAGGTACAGTTCCATCCCCACCTTCATCTGAGAATGAGGATGTCGTGCCACTTAGAGTCATGACTCGATCACAGACACGAAACGCTGAAATACAGACTGATGAGACACCTCGAACTAGGGACGCAAAGACAAATCTAGTGGACAAAACCCTACAGTCCAGTAGAAAAAAGACCACTAGGAGGAAGAAGAACCGAAACAAACAAACTAAAAGTACATCCACTAGTTCTCAGGAGACCTCTAAATAAAACATACGGGATAAAACTTTTACATCCCAGGAAGTGCGTGAGGAACATCAACCTCAACCTGAGCCTAGTGTTAAACAAGATAAGGCTAGTACGACTGAGGATAGTTCTGGGGGTTCTGTTTTTGTGGATAAAGTAAATGAGACTCTAGAGGCCATCATTGATGCTCATAGAAGTCGCATTGCAGCTTTATCTGAGCTACCCAAAAAGCTTCAAGAATACCCAAACCCTCGTGAGGAGAAGATCAATCTAGCTGTACACCAGCAACTCATTAGGGAAGCTCAGTCAATACTTGAGGGACCACCACCACCTATTCCTCGGGGCCCAACCTCTCTTAAGCCAACATTAGAAACTATACCGGAAGTGTCATCAAGTAGAGAAATGAAAAGTGAATTCATTTCACAAGCTCAAAGCGAAAGATCGGCACCAAGTGACACTCCATTGAAAGAAGAAATTCTGCCATCACCTAGCCTTGTCTTCCCATGCAATGATGAAATTATTGATGCTAATGAGGACATGGCAAATGACATGTGGGCCGCTGTAAATGAGAAAATAAATGAAAACATGTCTTCTGTTAGTTCGCCTCCATTCTCTGAGGTGGATTTTACCAGAGACACGGAAAACAAATTTGGACGCCCAAGCATCCAGGAGGAAGGTCAAACAATGGTTTCTCCTAGAAGTAAGCATACAATGAAAACCTTACCGTCCTATCTGGGAGAATATGAGAACTGTTCTCAAACCTTGAGGATACCCTCCATGCATAAAAGGTTGACAAAGGAGAAAGATATGAGTATGGTGCAAGCTATTTTGTCTGCACCAGTGGCTTGTAACTTACCTTTGCTTGAATTGATAAAGCTTAAACCTGAGTTGTGGAATGATATTGCCACATGTTTGTCAGAGCAGGTATTGCTACAAAAGGGTCACCATGAGTGTACTATACACTCTGAAACAAAGCATGTAATGCCAGTTCCTATCAACAAAGTAGGAAAATTTTGTGAAGACGATCAGGGAAATGCTACCCTCCCATTAGAAGTGCGAAAAGTATCTTCAACTGCAATACTTGATAGTGGTGCAGGAGTGGGCATTGTGACAAGGTCCATTTGGGAGAAATGGGGCAAACCAGCTATTAGGAGTACAAGGATGCGCTTGCAGCTAGCAGATGGAAGCTTAGAACATCCCCTTGGGCTGCTCGAGAACGTATTGGTCACCACATGTGGGATTGAATATGAGCATACCTTTGCAGTGGTGGATTTTGGAAAGCATCCAAACTATGAAGTGATATTGGGTAGACCATTCATGCGACAATTTCAAATGATTCAAGATTGGGGATACAATTACTTGTACCTCCGACATGATTCTGTCATCACAAGGGTCAACCTAAGGAATCACTCATATCGTGATGTAACAAGGTCTCCAATAGATGAGTTTGATTCTGCTTCATCTGAGGGCTCAAAAGTTACATTGTCAGATGGGCGAGAAGATCTATGGATGTGTGGAGCCTCCTGTAGGGATTTCAACACTGAGAGACTTAAGGGTAATCGAAGTGTATCTGACGAGGCATACATTCCACAACCCTTCCCTGAGCATTTAATTGATCCATTAGAATGGAGTCATGTCCTTGCAACATTATCGACATGTGCTTTACCGAAGCCAATTCAATTTTGTGACTCAGATGGATATGATATTGTTCCTATACGAATGATTTCACTAGTCTTTACTCATCTATTTTAGTACTCATTAAAACTTTAATCAGCCCTGCACTTGTATGCTCACGTGTGAAATCATCATTGCTGATTTTTCTTTTTTTTTTCTTTTCTTTTTTTTCAATAAAGGACTTTACTTGTATCAATTGTTTTTTTTGTTGCAGCTCTTGCTACTGCCGCGCTCGAGGACGTGCGCAAAATAGGAAGGGGGGAGTGTTGCTTGCAAATGAAGATCAATACCAGGATGCAACAAAAAAGATACTTAGGGCTCTTGTAAAGAGTTCCACTTTGTAGATGAATGTGGGAGAGGGCTTCACAATAATCCCACATGGGAACTTTTGAGAGTTCTAGAATTTTTGTATAAAAGGTGGCTCATTTGAGAGCTTAGACACACTTTTGGGCTTAGTTCATGCAAGAGCTCCTTTGAGAGACCTACTCTCCCTCTTCTCCATAGAGGTGAAGACTCTTCTCTCACCCCATCTACATCTTTGTATGAGATAAATCTCTTCATTGAATCATTAGCAATGTCATGAGTCATTCTCATCCTCTACTCTAATCATTTTACTCTTATGCATGCTTTTAGTATTTCATTTTTGAGTACATGGATTGATTTGAAGCTTTCATGGAAGCTTGATGCTTGAATGTGTGCATGCTTGTAGGAAGATAGGAGTGGAGTGAGGTCTTTCTCTTTGCTTGAGTGCATAGTGATTGTATTCCTCTTGCTTGTATTTGTGAATGAAGGGGTGTGTAGGAATGAGGACAAGTTGAGCTTGTGTGTATGCATAGTCTAGTGTCAAGTGGTGGTAGCCATGAGCATTCTCTCCATTTGTGGATAAGCTCTTGTGCACCGGTACGGGTCGAATCCCTAGCTCCGACAGGGATGCAAATCCCATTGGATTGAGCTACACGTGGATCGTGCTACTCTTACTACAAGTGAGAGAGTTCTCCGTCTCTCCAGCCATCTTGTCTAATGATGTCTGGGCAGACTTACTCAAAAGGGATATTAATAAATTTTGGCTCAAAGGTAAAAGATTTTGGAAGGGTTTCTCTCTCAATGATGTTTTGTTCTCTAAGGCCTATCTCTCCCCTATAGGCAGCAAACTATGCTGTAGGATGTGGGAGTCTTGGATGAAATACAAAAAGCTCTTCTGCTTCCAAACCTTTACTAAGAGAGGTAGGTATGCCTATGCTGCTGACTCTATGTGGTTTGGGCATCTCGTATCTCCGATCTCCAATGAACAGGTCCAGACCAGTCTTTCTTGTTTCAAAGCTGGTATAAAGGTTTGGGGTGACTTATGTGACTCAACTGGCATATTAAACAGGGAACAACTCTACAATAAATTCATCTTATCCCGTGGTGGAGTTGAGTTGGTCATTCAGAGGTGTAATGCTCTTAAGGTCTCCATTCCCCCGGGGCTGATTTGTGACTGAATTACCTTTTCTAAAGCCATCTGGTGGGGCGACTCCAGTAATCTTGTCAAGTTACCTAACACTTTTCATGCAAAGAATCTGATTCTTAAGCTCAATAAGAGATGGTCCTTGGCCTGGAACAAACATCAATGGGCCTTCCGATTTAAGCTTATTTGGGCCTTCGCTCATGAAAGGAAACACGCCATTTTGGCCTGGCTGGTCATGCACAAAGCGACCTAGACCCTTGAGAAGGCCCTGAAGTTTGGACATGGGAACGGCCTTTGTCCCCGCTGTAATTCCAAGCTAGAAACTGTCCCCCATCTCTTCTTCTCTTGCCCAAACACTAGGCAATTCTTGGATATTCTGAACAATGCCTTTAAGAAAATTAGGAAAATCCCTTTGAGTTGGAAAGAAATCCTCCTAGGAGAATGCCACTCTATGGACCCCTTAACATGGCAGTCCGTCAGAATTCTGTTTCTTTGGCATGTATGGAAGCAACGTAATGAAGCGCTATATGAAATTAAAACTAATCACCACTTTTATCTTTTTCTTGACAGTGTACTCAAGCTTATCCATCAACTCCAGCCGAAAGGTGTTTCCATGGAGGTGGACCGGTGGCAAGACCTACCTTGGAGGAAATGGAAGAGATTCCATGTCTCCTCGCATTGCCAAACAAAGGAAGTTATGTTACAAGGGCTCCATCTGGAATGTCAAAGAAGGCTGCAAAATTCCGAGTTCTACGTCCAGGCTTCAGAGAGCTTCTGTGGGGTTCTTTAAGCCCTCATGGCCTCAATTTTCTGCTCATGATATTCTACCATCCTCTCAGTCTAGCTCCACTGGGGCTGGCTGGCCATTGCCTAGTGCCTCAATCTGTGATTCAAGATTTGTCTGTCAAACTGGTTCATCAGAATTGTTATGCTCATTATGTTTCATCATCCTCTCTCACGGATTAGAAGAGGGGCTGGCCGCCGAGAATTGATACATCAGGATTTTCTGCTGTAGTGTCTCTGTTGTTCCTTTTCTGAAGATCTCTACCTTTACTGATGCTGGCTGGCCGAACAGTTCATGATATGATTTAGTACAGTTTCTGCTTTTGTTTCAGGGTTTTTACCCTCATTTGCTGAAGGTTTCATCAGGTCGTCGTATCTCCCCATGGACCTTCCACATGGGAACTTGTAACCATATTATTTTCTAATATATTCCACCGTTTTAACTAATTTAAAAAAGAAAAATGCTTATGAAAAGAATTAAATAAGTTCTTTAACGTTCATTTAAAATTTTGCGTATAAAAAAGCACGGGGGGCGCGGGATGAAAGTAACCGTCACAGATTACAAGCGTGCAATTTGGTGGAAGAGCGGAGGAGTTAATACTACTTAATAGAGACGAAGACCCGATATATTGAAGACGAACCGAATTAAATGTTGCACATGCAGAACCGGTGGTAATATCATCATTGATAATTTTGATACATGTTTGGCTTTTCTATATAAATAAATCAGGTAGGCTCAATTTTAAGAATTTTGAGAATATAAATTAAAATCTTCTACAGGAAAAAAATATATACATTGTTCAAAAGAAGAGACTCTTATATTTTTCCAAAAAAATATATGCACACAAAAACAGCAAAAAATTAAATCAAGAAGGGTAGCTAGAAAATAAGAACAGGTAAACTGATAGATTTTTTCTCATAGATCTTACAGGGTAGAATACACTGACAAGGGTTCGCCTGCGCAGCAGGTGAGAGAGGCAAGTGATCATTCTGCTGAATAGAGTAGAGCACTGGATTAACGAATAATTAGCAAGTGCGAATGCATCTTGATTAATTAATTGGTGTGCGCGATATATATATATATATATATATATATATTGCCGCAGCAAATAACATGCTATAATCGGATCAATATAACCTTCTAGCCAAGACATAAGATACTTTACCCACAGCGCGCGCCATGTAAGATTGAATAGAGCATTTAATGCTGAAATTCTGTTACATTCCCACGAGATTGTTGCTTGCTGAAATTGCTAACTGTGCTGATATCTTCGCAATATATAGTCGGCAACCATGGGCGTGGAAAAACCAGGTTACACGTGTGAGCTCTCGGTTTGCCATGCAAAATGGGAAGCTCATCACTACGACCACAGCGGCGATAGCATACTGGGTTGTGCACGCCTGCGCGTGCAAACGCCCATCTGAATTGTGGCATCGGGAACCAGAAAATTGCAATACTGTCTCAACATTGCAACCGTGGTGAGATGTATAACTTGCTGATATCCTCGGCTATCCTTTGTGCATCCATGGATACACCCAGCAACCCTTTCCTTGCAAACCCAGCTGAATACAGCCCATTTTTCCCCTTCCAGTTACTTGGTAGACTTGGTTCAGGGAAGCCTTCCGCAGAAAAAAGCTCGTTGTCCTGAAAGTCCACCGGGGAGAATGTTAAATCTTTCAAATCAAACTTAAACCTAATAGAATATAATGAGCAGACTTGCGCTATCATATTGTAAACCTAATGGAATATAATGAGCAGACTTGCGCTATCATATGGTGTGAGACTGTAGTGACAAACAATCCAAAACAGGTCACGAACATTAAGCCAACTTTCACGTCCTTGAAATATTAAGAACGCTGATGGAATTGAACTATGTACCTTGAGCCAAGAGGGAACATTGCTTTTAAACCCAGTAGCGAGGACAACTGCATCAAAATCTTGATAATTAAAATCTGTAAATGTGCACCCATTCGAGGCAAACTCTTGCACGCCTGCGAGGACCTGTAGAATCGCAAAACAAAGATTAAACAAGGGCAAAAAATGTAGCAAATAATATATGAATTAAACCTCAGATGTCTGCCAAAGGCGACCTTAGTACAACGACTACGTTAACATAAAGAAAATAAGACGTGTAAACATTAAAAAATTATACTAACCTCAATACAACCTTCCCGGATTTTGGACAGAGTGCCAGTATCCAAGGATGGGGTCTTTCCTGTCTTGCTCTTCATCTCCATAGGACCAACTTTAGGCCTTTGTAAACCTAGCTGGCTTGTTTCGCCCAAGATTAACCGAGACATCAACAAAAGCAAACGATCCGTCCACCGCAAGGAGAAGATCTTCAAGAGGGCCATAGCCACAGAGAAGGTAGAAAATCCCAGCATTTCTCTTGGAAGAACGTGCACCTGATCAAAATAAAACTAATATTCATTGCTCTGCATGACATATTTAAGCAAGCCCTTCACTAAGGAGCATGCAGAAAGAGCCTTGCCGATTAATCAGTAAACGAAAATATAATATCGATTGCTAATGATAAACTAACACGCATAATTTAAGGACCATGCAGAAACAAGTTTGTAATTATCACAAGCAAAAGATCAAGGTTATGATGACAACGACGGACGATCGAGCGAGGGCATGTAACCCAACCAAAATGAAAGATCAAGTTTCGAGTCACGTAGTAATGGTTTTGTGAGCAAAACCCAAGACGATAGATTAAGGGTCGGGTAAAGTAATAAAGATTAAAGGAACATACCTCGCTCCTTACCGACAGGAAGGCTTCCGCATGATGGTTTGCTAAATCGAGAGCGACTTCGAGACCAGAGTTTCCACCACCGATTACAAGCACTTTCTTGCCTCTGAACTCTGCGCCACTTTTGTATTCGCTGGTGTGACAAACTTTCCCTCTGAAGGTGTTCATACCGGGAAAATTTGGCCACACTGGCTGTGCATTCTCACCAGTAGCTACAATAAGCCACCTTCCAACAAAGGTCCTGAGGCCCTTAGAGCCCCTGCTTTCAACTTGCCACAACCCAGTCCCAGCAGAATAGGTTGCCTCCACAACACACTCACTGAACAGAGGCTTGATATTAAAAGTCCTTGCATACTCGTCAAGATAGTCCAGGAACTGAGCTCTAGTGGGAAATGTCGGAAATGAAGAAGGAAATGGCAAATAAGGCAGCTCACAGAACTGCTTGGCAATGTGTAGCCTTAGCCTATCGTATGTCCTGTACCTCCACAGAGAACCAATGCAGTCTTCTCTTTCCAAAACAAGGCTGGAGACACCTCTTCTCTGCAAGCAGGCTGCTGCCGCAAGCCCTGCTGGCCCGGCCCCCACTATGATTGCTCCCTCAACCCAGTTGATGGAAGGGCTCAACAGTTCACAGTGGTCACTGGAAGCTTCCCCAAACAGTTCGACGAAGTTAGAGGGAACAGCCCCAACCTCCTCTCCATCCAAAGCTCTTGCACGAATGACACGAGGTGCGAGAAGGGCTGATCTGGGGTCACTCACCTTACACATGTTGGTGCAGTGTGGAGCTTCGTAGGAAAGCTGCAACACACACCTTCACTGTGTTCTCTTGAGATGCATAGGGTATTAGAGGCACCTAAGTAGAGCTACGCAGAAAGAAGCGCAAGGGAGCAATGGGTTATATAGGTATTACAAACAATATATAGAGGATCAAGAGCTACATCGGCACCAGCTACAGACAAATGCAGAACTGTGAAGGTAAGGCGCAGGGAGTGACGACGAGGGGGTATATGGTGATACCTACTGCTAGCCAGAGTTGGGCATTAGCGATGAAAAGGCCTATGCTGAGGGCAAGACAAAAATGGACGGGATAGTATGGTTGTATACAATGCAGGGAGGCCAAACGAGTGGACGAAAGATTACTGTTCACAGAAACGAAATCATAGAAGGGCGGGCGGGATAAGGCTTATTTGTGAAAAAGGGAGAGATTTAGGAGAGATACGTAACGCTAATATTTATTCTTTAACGACAAAGCGTGAGTCCCAACGGAATGATGGCCGGGAAAAGTTGTGGTTTGGCTGGCGGCCCTGATGATTGAGCATTTAATGGACTCGCCTCGTTCCGCAGTCCTGATGATTGGGAACTCATGAGAGCAAAAAGGGTAGTCGGTAGCTTTCACTAGCCAATGGCCATTGTCCTTTCTTGTAATTGCTACGTCTCAACAAGTTCCTTTTCACACTCCGCTCACAACTCCAAGAGCAGGAACCCTGCTTTAAGGAAATAACCAATCAAAACGTTATAAATTTAACGGGTCGTGGGCTCTGTCAAGAAACAAGCATGTTTTTTGTTTATTTTTCTTAAAAAAACGATGTCCATGCGACCACCACCTTTCCCGGCAGCCTTGCTTTTTGCCCTGCCCACCCTGCCCGACTGTGTAACTGGTTCGCTATACTATTCGACCAGGCTCAAAGCCTAGGAGCATTGAGCAATGCTCCAAAAAAGAAGTATTCTTAGGACTTGTTCACGCACAAGAGAGTTACCCGCATTGCTCGCAACTCAAAGCCTAGGAGCATTGAGCAATGCTCCAAAAAAGAATTATTCTTAGGACTTGTTCACGCACAAGAGCATTTTCAACCACCCCCGGGGCAAGGAAAGGGTTGTGTGTGTGTGTGGCCCCATTTTGGGTGTCTTCTACTCTATATCCTTGTGCACTCAAGACACCAGCAACCTAGGGTCACCAGCCACACTGGTGCGGTTTCAACAACCTATAGCTATTGGAAAAAAGAACAAGGTTTCAGTGTAACTAGCTTTCTTTAATCAAATTTTTATAATCTCCTAACTTATAACTAAAAATGCAAAACATTTCATCAATTTTTTTAAACACAAGATCGATGCTTTGGCCCTTTTTTAGTTTCAACCTATGCAGAATACACTAATGCATGTATTTGTAGCCCTACTTAGGGTCACGAGGCTTTCACACTTAGTGATTATACTTTGCAATATTTCTTTCAAGCTACAATTTGCTAAGCTTCACACACATATTACTTAAGGTGCTTTCAAAAGTAACTGCAGGACCGTGTGGACACATTGAGTGTGCACTTTTGTACGCCCAATCATGCACTTGACTATGTAGATTCACAGAGGCACCTGAACCATTGGCTCTAAAGTAAATTGATCTCTTAATCATACTTTAAAAAATGTGACAACGAAGCTCTCTAATTGGTTACAAATAACCCTTCATGTGTGTCAGTGTGACAAAGGTAGCTAGATATGATTCAGTGTGACAAAGGTAGCTAGATATGACAAAGGTAGCTAGATATGATTCAGATTCTCGCATAGGATTTAGACCCATGTTTCAACACCCTTAGGTTGGGTTCACAACTTTTTGCTCAAAACTTTATGACTTGGGGTGAACTTGGCCTTGTTGATGCCTAGTACCTATAGATTACAACATATCATAAAGAGGCCTTGCTGCTTCTTATCACTTGTAGACTACAACATATCATAAAGAGGCCTACCCACCAAGTGGTAGGGTGTCATAACATATCATAACAAGAGCTACCTATGTGGTAAGCTTGATGGTGTAAATTTGTCTCTTACAATTTGCCAAAAGTGAAAGGCTTTCTACCTTGTGTCTAGCCTCCTCCTGTCAAAAGCCTCTTTCCCTTTTTGGCCTTTCTTAATAGTGCATAATTCCTTAAGCATTCAGCTTTTTCCATTTAGGGAATGCAAGAGTTTGGCTATTATTATAAATTGATTAGGATTGTGCTTGTTTTACATCTATGTTGGCTCTAGTGTTTCTTCATTAGGTGCTCCAATCATGGCATTGTCATTAAAGCCTACTTAAAGGGCTTATACGATTATCAATTAGGTGAAATTTTGAATTGCAACTTTAGACTTATGGAAGAATTGGCCTGCAATCCATTAAATAAATCTCACAGTAGATTATGCTTTAAATAGAAGGTGTGGATGTTATGAAGGATGAGTTGGCCCAGAGCAATGCAGTTTGTATGTCCTTGAAAAATCAAAGATATTGAGCATAGGCTCTCTTCCATAAGTATAACAACATGCAAGAATGTAGTATCTTTTGGCCATAATCTGTGCATCCAGCTTTGACACCCCTATAGCCACTCTTAAATCAAAGTGAGAAGAAGGAGAAGGAGGAGGAGGAGGAGGAGGTAGGGACTTTTAGAAAGAAGGGCTTATCTAAGCAGAGGCCTACTTAATTGATATATTCAAACAAATAAAGATATTGAGCACAACTCAACCTCTTGTCTTGTTAGTACCTTCAGACTGATACTCGAATGGTTACCTATTGTCGTTCATGAGAAGAAGGATCATGCAAGAAGCTAGTATCTTCTAGCCATAATCTGTGAACCTAGCTTTGACATCATTATAGCCACTCTTAAATCAAAGTGACAAGAAGGAGGAGGAGGAGGAGGAGCAATGCATTTTGCATGTCCTTACATAACTCATCCTTTTCTCTTGTTAGTATCTTTCAACTGATATGCGAATGATTACAGAGTCTCTTCCACGAGAAGAAGGATCATGCAAGAAGGCGGTATCTTTCGGCCATAATCTATGAATCCAACTTTGGCATCATTGTTAGCCACTCTTAAATCAAAGTGAGGAGGAGGAGGAGAGTAGGGATTTTTAGAAAGAAGGGTTTATCTAAGAAAAAGTCTACTTACTTTACCCTAATGGGTTTATCTTAGAAAGAAGGGTTTATCTAAGAAAAAGTCTACTTACTTTACCCTAATGGGTCTTTGTAGATGGCATTAATTCCCAACTATGTTAGACATAGGAATTTATAATTGTACCTACCTTTGTAAATGGGCTTGAATTTCCAACTATGTTGACACATAGAAGTCTATAATCGTACCTTCCTTTAAAGTTTTTTAGTAATAAAGATAAAAAATATTGTTTCATTTACACATCAACCTCATTTTATAAATCAAAGTTTTATCAATGTTCCTATTTTTTAAATTCTAAAAAATGCAATTACCAGAATGGGGAGATTGGGAAATTTTTATAATCTACATAGAATAATTTTGTAGGTTTTCATAGTGTTGCTATATGCGCTCATTTTTACACTAAAACTTACATTGCTAGAGTGATGCATATTATAGTAGTTGTATCAATACATATATGAGTGAGCATATCGGTGTGCTCCGAGTATAGGCAACATACCAATGATTTGGGGCCATGGAACTTTACCTTTTTCTTTCATGTGGCAATGATATATGTTCATTAAAAATGAACCATATGTTGTAGTGACTCGTGTCAAATAAATAATCCATATATATATGTGTTATTTTGATGCCATTAAAGGGATGCAATTAGTTTGAAAATTTCCTTTATGCTAGGTGTAACTTTATATATTAAAATGTGAGGAAAGTATTTGCATGGCTCAAAATTCTATAATTGTTGGACTTCTATCTTCTCCAAGCAACCATCATAATTCTCAACATGTCGGATAGATTAGCCGCTCTCAACATGCAGGACATATTAGCCACTCTTCTTGTAGAAAAGTTGTTAAACTATTGAGAGTCGAGACTTAAAGAGGATTATTTTTCCACAATGAGGACATGGAGTGACACTATAGGGTTATCCTCCATGGCTTTTATATAATTTGTTATGATAAATTAATAATATGAAAAAATTCAAACATGTAACTAAATATAGAGCGTGCATGCGTGCGTGCGTGCACACACGAATGCATGCGCGCGCGCACACACACACACACACACACACGAGGCATTTTCTAAACACATACACACACACATGTGACATGAGGAAAGTTCTCAATGAGTCATGTGCTTCTATCTTACTAGCCCACATTTCACATGGAAGGGAGCAATGTTACATAAGGCAAGCCTATATATTGAGAGACTAAATTTTTTTAAGGCTATAAAATTTAGCATATATTGATCTAAAACCTTTGAAGGTTATGGCAAGAGGTGATACTTGTCACATAAATATCACATATTTTATGGGCATGTAAATTTTGTTCAAAATACATTTATCAATTTCATTAGACCTCTTTTTCACTTGGATGAAGCTATGTCGATTGAGAAGTTATCATGGTCATTTAGTTGTATTAATATATGCTTTAATAATTCATGTACATATAATTATACCTTGAGATAAAATTTACTAAATCCAAAGAAATGTAGCATTACTCTACCATATGCTATAATAATATTTAAATGTATGTGATGCTAAAGCATTCATGGAGTGTGCATGTCTTTCCCCCCAGATTTGGGAAAGATTTTCCTATCCCATCTTCTCAAACCACAATCATGTACTTGCCACACATTTATTACATTTTATAAATATTAGAATGGCCTAATGAAAAAGACCATGGAACGTCATTGTTTGAGAAAGTAGTATAGGGGGAACTTTCTCGTCTCTTTCTTACATCAATGTTCCATAAAAGGAGGAGGTATAAGAAAATACATGTCATTTTTAAATTATTATTATTATTTGCATAGTGGAAGTAGAATAGCATACAATAAGTTCAAGGAGGCCAGAAACCCATGTACACCACCACATGGTCCATCTCATTATTCTTATGCTCATTATTAATATGGAAGGCATGCATCTTGGAAGTAGATGGCCAAAGCTTGCAAGGTCTTTGATTGTTAGTGATTCTAATCCCTTTAGGATTAAACCATGAAAGAAGTGTTACACATGCTCTCTTTGCTCTAAAAATATGTGTACCTTATATACCCTAAATTATAGATGTTATCGTATGACTTTGAATATGCATAAACTTATTAACTACTTTGAGAAATCATGTAAAATAATATGTGTACCTTATATACCCTAAATTATAGATGTTATCGTATGACTTTGAATATGCATAAACTTATTAACTCCTTATTAACTACTTTGAGAAATCATGTAAAATAATGGTAAGTTTCATATTGAAATATTTATAAAGAAACTAAAATGGTAGGTGGGTTTAAAGAGTGAGCTAGCTTGTTGATGTAGCTGAGAGAACAGCTCCTTTATGATCATCTACAAGGGAAAGGTTGGGAAGGAGACATATTCATCCTTGCACCCCTTCATTTGTACCATTGAAATTGCTATTTAATTCAGGGTGAAGATGTTAGATTGATTGAATCAAATTCAAATTTTATATAAGCTTGAGAAGGCATGTGATGAGAAGTTAATAAATCGCACTGTACACTAGCATTATAACATCTATTCACTAGCATATACCAAGTTTGCTTTTGAACTTATTCCATGAAATATAAGGAACAAGATTGATTTAGCATTCTGTCAGAGTAGATTATGCTTCAGAAGGTGTGGATGTTATGAAGGAAAAGCCCGTAGAGAAAAGCATTTTGTATGTCAAACAAATCAAAGATAACTCAGCCTTATTAGTATCTTTGGTCTAATACTCGAATGGTTATACAGGCTCTCTTCCATGTGCATAAGGATCTGGTTCCTTTGAAAATAAAAGAAATGCCAAAGTTCAACAAGAAAATTTCAATTTCAATGACAAATAATATATTATAATCCGAATTTACAAGCCAATACTTGAAAAAAATGTTTAAAGACAATACTTAAGCTCAATCAAGATTTAGACTTAAAAATGACTACAAATCATAAAAATGTGTCAAGATTTATAATACAAATACAAATGTAGTCCTTAAAATTAAAGGCGACATGGAGTTTCAACTTGGATTTTTTTTTTGAATCACTACGAACCTGGTTATGTGAGCACTAAGTTACAAATCTGGTTATGTGAGCACTACGTATATTGCACGATAAACGAATCAGGATTGACGACTCTTTGGCAGCGAAATTGGCAATCAGGAAAGATTTCCTGACGGGACTTGAGTGCCTCGTCATCAGAGGGACGAGATTCGAGAGTTAAAAGGGAGCGTGAACGGTGAATATTTGGGGATGCGGATGCGGAGGCGTTGGTAGGCTGGGCCGGCGGCTCATGTAAGAGCGGACGCCGGGCAGCGGCCCTATACAAGAAGGGGGGGGGGGCGCAGCGAATAAAAAAAGGAGATAAATAATGATGAGTTGACGTAGACGGACTTTAATGGCCGAGAGCGCTGGTATCGAAGATTTTGGCCATTTCGATATGTGCAGACGCCTGAGGAGTCAGGACTGAAGAGGAACTCAACGAGCGAGTTCCGACTTCCGAGTCCGCCCCAAACTTGGCGGTTTCTTCTTGGCTAATAAACACCCATGTTAAAATTAATTAAAAAAAGCTCTTTATTATATTTTAATAGTGGGACGCTTGGTTGCCTATTTATGTTCAGGCCAGCACTAAACGGACTCCAGGAGCCAATCACCGCTGAGAATTGCATGTTGCGTTTTTTCCTCATCCGGTGCTTCTCCGTTCAAGTTTCTGATGAAGGGCTGCGTTTTCTGCTAATCAAGGGCTACGTTTTATGCTGTGTTTTCGAGCTTGCGTTTCGAGGCTTCTTCGCTCACTCAGGCTATGTCTGGTCTGGTTGTTTTTGTGCAGGTGAAAGATGGGGACGTAATCAGATAGACTATGTAGTATGCGGTCGATCGGTCACATGTGCGAGATGGGGAAGCAATTGGATGGACTATTTGGTCGATCGGTCACATGTGTGAAATGCTCCGACCGACGTGAGGAAGAATTCAATCGGACGGACTATTTGGTTGATCGGTTACATGTGCGAGATGCTCCGAACGACGAGGGGCACGATCCAATGGGACGGACTATTTGGTCGATCGATCACATGTGCACGAAGCTCCGATCGGCATGGTCACATGTGCACGATGCTCCGATCGATTGGTCCGATCATGCGCTTTTTAGTAGGACGAAGGTCACCGCACGAGACGTGAGAGATAACTCTCCGTCCGGTTAATCGATGCTCCGATCATGCGCTTTTTAGAAGGACGAAGGTCACCGGAGGCTCGAGACATGATACCTCTCGGAACGGCTAATTACTTCTCGGCGGGACGGAGGCCACAGGCCGGGACATGTGCGTAGGCTATCTGGCCGCTGAGATGATTTGATAACGTGGCGTTCTTAATCAATTACAAATGACCGCTACTAGATTGGCGGGCAGCGTGATTCATCATCATCATCATCATCATCAGACGACTAAGGAACAACTGTACTGTGTAAGTTATGGCGGCGTTAATTAGGATCGCTAAATTTTGTTAACCTACTAGCAGTCACCACGTCGATATTGAATGGGGCCTGACGAGGCTAGCTACCGCTTGTCACGGTAGAAAAGGTTGCATAAAAAGCACGCTTTTCGAGGACTAGTCGACTACCAGCCATTCACAATCCCCCTTTCACTCGTTGGGGGACTGGCAAGCTTGTACTCTCTCTCTCTCCCTCTCGTGCACCATAGGAGCCAATCAGTTTTGAGTCGACGCCCATTTGGCATTGTTGGTAGGGCAATTCCTCTCCGGGAACCCGCCGGGTTTGCAGAGTTTTTAGTGGGTGAGCCTAAAGGCAAGTCCCACAATACTTGGGTTCTTTAGGGAGTTCTTGGTCGCTGTCGTGCCCAGTTCTTGGGTCTTCCCAGGTCATGTTTTAAGGAAGTAGTGAAACCGTCCTCACGACAACCGAGACGACGAAGCTAATGACAAAAGCGTTTCTCTGCTCGAGTCTTAGAGATGAGCATGCTCATCTCTGACCCCGGCTCAAAAAACATAAAACATAGGAGCCAGTCAATGATAGAGTATATGACATGGTAGTCTTTTTTGAATAATACATTATCTTTCGTTTTGAGTTTTTTTTAATAGAAATTCGAGTCTGGACAGTGGAGATTGGGAGTTTTTTTAAAGAATATTTAAAATATATTAATCAATGAAGATATTTACATTAAACCATCCTTTTACAACTCTCTTGAGCCCCTATCACCATCCTATTCCAATTCACACTTGCTGTTATTCAGAAGATATTTACATCAGCCTACCTTTTACAACCTTCAAGAGCCCCCAACCTGTTCCAAATCACACTATTCAGTAATTTGCAGAGAAAGTCCCATCTTTCATTCTCCCACACAAAAGAGGATTGACTCCAAGATATATGGAGTCTTTTATCAGTTTACCTTCTTGAGTCTTGATGACAAAATGTCTCATGGTAAATTTGTGTAACTCATTCTCACATAAGTCAAGCCCCCCTTGGCAATTTTTGCAATCCCAACCAGGGCTTGAAAAAAACAGCATTGTAGCATATTGGTACCAGCCAAAATTAAGAAAAATCGGCTGAGATTTTAAGTAGTCCTTATTTTAAAGAATGACTTTTCATATATTTTAGTTATAAAACTGGCATACTGTAGAGATTTTAAAACAAAAACGACTAGATTTAAGATTTGTCCTTATTTTGATTGGTTGAAAAATATGGTTTTTTCAAGTGTTAATCCCAACATTTCAATTGAAGGGCTTATGTTAAATGTGCATTTCTTCGTGAAGAAATTGACCAACCAATGTGCATTGCTAGAAAAAAAAAAACTACAACTTAGTGTATTTTTAGCGACTAGAATTATGGAAAAAAATAACTAAGAGTTTGGATTTATTCACTATACATTTTAATTACAATATTATAGGTCCACCATTGTATATAATTTTATTTTTCTTTATAAACACTAGGACATAGTACTACTTTTTACTAAACTCTACCTGGTTTCTAAAGGAATTATCATAATTTTGTAGTCTTCTCGTGAAGGTTAACCCCCCTTGAAAGCGCAATACAACCTTCAAATTTTAGGCATGTTCATGCCCATTGGCTCCTCATTTAGTCATCACAAGGAACCTATTTACGCAAGTCATAAAACGAGGAGCCAAGGGTTTGGCTCCTCGTTTTAGCCAACCTCATTTAGCCACCACAAGGAACCTATTTACGCAAGTCGTAAGGTTGGGCTTTGGTTTCTTGGTAAAGCACACTCAAAACCACAATTTGGTTCATGGGTCAAAGACTTGGTGGTGAGATTTGACTCCCAACAATAGGTAAGAGAAATAGCCTGAAGGAAGGAGAAAAAGGTGGGAGGTGGGCACATTCTACTTGTAGATCTATGTCAGGCTAAAGAACGTAGGTTGAATACCATGCCACTAGATCTTGGTGAAGCTTGGATTGCCATTAGCCCAATCAGTGGGGTTGAAAACTAGCCCTATATGGATCCTAGTTTAGGCATCTGTTTAATGCCATAGGCCAACGATCCACTATCTCATGTGAACAAACCCAAGCTTGTTCACACACAAACCACTTGGTAGCTGGTGGGTTGGAAACATTTTTTAATTTAGGTAGTTGAACCTTGGCTAAAAATAAAAAATGTCTACTAATTAATTGCCAATTGGTTGGCAAATATAGTCAACAAGTTGGCAACAACCAAGGGAAGCATGTGGACACACTGTGTATAGCCTAAAAATAAAAAATGGCAGCTAACCAACTATAGTCAGTTGGTTGGTAACCAACCAAGGGAAGCATGTAGGCACACTATGTATGGCATGATTTTGAAAACTAGACATTTGAGCATTAGAGATCTTGACAAGTTCATTAGGGGAGTTTAACACCATTTATTTCTTATGGAAGACCACTCTTGGAATTGATCAGAATACTTGCCAAAATGCCATTTAGCCTCTCAATAGAAATTTGGCATGTGTCCTTATATGTTGACCACCAATGGTTGAGAATGATATTGCATTTGTCGTCTCATGTGAAGATCTCCTAGGTAGGCACTTCTGAGATGTGTCTTTGAATAAGTATATAGTTTTTAGCATTTTTTGAGGCGTGCAAATTAGAGGAACTAGAATACAAATTTGGTATGCGCATCTGGATGCTCATCTTGACATCTCTCTTGGTTTTAGCTTTTTCTTAAGGCGTACAAATTAGAGGAACTAGAATACGAATTTGGATGCTCATCTAGATAACTCTCCTTCTCAAGTGGCAATTATACAACTCCCCCTCAAACTCCCTATGGATAGTATTTCTTCAACTTTCAATCATAATTTTTAGTGGGATGCTTTCCCTCACATCAGGATCTCTATGTTCTCTTAAGCATTATATTAATGCTTACCTAATCACTAGAAGTGTTTGTCTTACATAGCACCTGAAAGTGCCAAGAAATATGTGAAAAGGTTTGTATCTCATTTTGGTACCCAAACCTTATACTCAAGATTAAGTGTAGTAGGATACAGATCTTGACCCATAAATAAACACAAAACAGCCAAGTGAAAGCTAAAAGGTTTGTATCTCATTTTGGTACTCAAACCTAATACTCACACGACTGAGTGTAACATGATATAGATCTTGTCCCATATAATAGCCAAACAATAGCCATGTGAAAGTTGAAATGTGTAAAAAAAACAATTTTTAAGCTTGACCTTAATAAGGTACGTCTAAGATCTATGAATTATTTGCTTATAAAACATCTTCTTAAAAATTATCACTAAAAATTTTTGGGTTCAAAAAACTATATATAAGATGTTCTTTGTAAATTTTATCTAAATAAACAAACATAAAAAATATAAGGGCCTTTCCTTATATCTCCATTTGTTTTCACTCCTTCATGAATTTCCCATCTCTCTCTCTCTCTCTCTCTCTCTCTCTCTCTCACACACACACACACACACACACATAATGCTTTCCCTTGTTTTCTAATGAGTTTAACTAGGGTGTCTTAAGAAGTTTCAAGTTTCACACAATACTTACAATCCACATTTGGAAACTGTTCTTTTCTTGGGAATTCACGCATATCTTGGCTAAGCAAGAAAAAAAAAATTATGGTAGTATGACACATACCATTCATGATGCTACATCATCTAGTTGTAAATCCCTTAACTTTGTCACATGGAAGGATTTGTGGGAATGTATTGAGTTCAACTCTCATTTAAATAGATATGGCCTCTTGAATTATAGACAAGCCTCTTCCTATTTTAAAGTTTTGTCAAACAAAATAGATTTACATTGTAGTGGTACTTATCATGTGGGTTTTTTTAAGTGTAATGTATAGGACATGATTATTTTGAATTTATTAAAATTAAAGTATACCATTCAAAACTTAGCCATTGAATGTGCTAGGCCATCAAACATGATCCTTCTCCTAGTTCATTATTGAAAAATAACTCTTGAGTTTGTTTTCTTGATGGATTTGAAATCAAAATGGAGAAAGATTCAATAAAAAATATGTTTAATGTGATCTCTTAAAAAATACTAAATCAAGTTCATTTCTTATATTTCATGGAGTAAATTCTAAAGAAAACTTGGTGTATGCTAGTGAATAGTTATAAAATAAGATAATGTAAGTGTTGAAGGGCGATTTATTAACTTCTCATCACATGCCTTCTCGAGATCATATAAAAGTTGAAGTTGAATTAATCAACCTAACATCTTACACTAAATTAAATAGCAATTTCAATAGTACAAGTGACGAGGTGCAAGGATGAATTTGTCTCCTTCCCAACCATTCCCTTGTAGATGATCATAAAGGAGCTTTTCTCCCATGCTACATCAACAAGCTGGCGCACTCTTTAAACCCACCTACCATTTTCTTTTCTCTTTAAGAGTTCAATATGAAACTTACCATTGTTTTACATGGCTTCTCAAAGTAGTTAATAAGTGTATCCATATTCAAAGTCATACTATAAGATCTATAATGGAGGGTGTATAAAGTACATATCTATTGTTAGAGCAAAGAGAAAATGTGTAACACAAGAGGGATACATGAACAAAACCTTATTTCATGGTTTAATCATAAAGGGATTACAATCACTAACAATAAGAAAAGACCTTGCAATCATTGACCATCTACTTCCAAGTACTATGAAGGGTGTAATGTGCGTGCCTTGCATATTAATAATGAGCATAAGAACAATGAGATGGACCATGTGGTGGTGTACATGGATTTCTTACCTCCTTGAACTTATTGTATGCCATTTCTACTCCCACTGATAACAAAATTTTATTTAATTCAAAAATGACATATACTTTCTTATACAACCTCCTTTTATAGGACATTGACAAAATCCTTATGGGCTCACCTTGATGTAAGAAAGAGACTAGAAAGTTCCTTCTATACTACTTTATCAAACAAGGACCTTCCATGGTCTTTTTCATTGGGCCATTATAATAGTTATGAAATGTAATAAATGTACATGGCAAGTACAGATTGTGGTTTGAGAAGATGGGATGGGCAAATCCTTCCCAAATCTATAAGGAGGGGGAAAGACATGCACATTTTTGCATCACATAGATTTAAATATTATTATAGCATACCGTTATGTTTCATATTTATCAAGTAGATTATTCTAGAACTAGGGAACCTTCTAACAATTAAAGGACCTTAGAACATAAGGATAGTAGGTGCAACATGTTATTACATGTATTGTAGAGTAACATAGTTACATTTCTTTGGATTTAGCAAATTTTATCTCAACGTTTAATTATATCTACATGAATTATTAAAGCATATATTAATACAAATAAATGACCATGATAACAGTTCAATCCACATAACTTTGTCCAAGTGAAAGAGAGGTCTAATTATGAAATTGATAAATGTATTTTTGAACAAAATTTACATGCCCATAAAATATGTGATATTTATGTGATAAGAATCGCCTCTTGCTAGCCTTCAAAGGTTTTACAAAAAATAAATACTAAAGCTTACATACTTTAAAAAATAGAGTCACTCAACATATAGGCTTGCTTTATGTGACATTGCTCCCTTCCATGTGAAATGTGGGCTCATAAGATAGAAGCACATGGTTAATTGAGAACTTTCCTACTAATGTGTGTGTGTGGGGGGAGGGGGTTGTGCATTCTCTATATTTATTTACATGTTTGAATTTTTTTTACATTATTAATTTATCGAATCATATAAATCCATGGAGGATAACCTTATAGTGCCACTCCATGTCCTCATTATGGAAAAAGAGGCCTCATTAAGTCTCAATAGTTTAACAACTTTTCTACAAGAAGAGTGGCTATATGCCCCACATGTTGAGAGCCTCATAAAGAATAAAATTACGATGTCTACTTGGAGAAGATGCGAGTCCAACAATTATGGAATTTTGAGCCATGAAAATACTTTCCTCACATTTTAATATGTAAAGTTACACCTCACATAAAGAATTTTTTCAAACAAGCTACATCCCATCAAAATAACATATATATGGATTATTAATTTGACGAGTCACTGCAACATATGGGGCCATTTTCAATGAATATATATCATTGCCACAAGAAAGAAAAAGTTAAATTTCAATAGACCCAAATCATTGGTATTTACACTAAAATATATGTTGCTATTACTAGGAGCATATCAATATGTTCACTCATATATGTATTGATACAATTGCTATGATATACATCACTCTAGAAACATGAGTTTTAGCATAAAAATGAGATATAGCAACACTAAGAAAACCTATAAAATTATTCTAGGTAGATTATAAAATTTTCCTAATCTCCTATTTTGGTAATTGTATTTTTTAGAATTTAGAAAATAGGAACATTGGAAAACTTTAATTTATAAAATGAGTTGGATCTATGTTAATGAAACACTTTTTTTACATTTATTACTAAAAGACTTCAAATGTAGGTACAATTATAGACTTCCATTTCTAACATAGTTGGGAATTCAAGCCTATCTACAAAGGCAAGTACAATTTTAAACTTTTATCTCTAACATAGTTGGGAATCGAAGCCCTTCTACAAAGAACTAAAATTTAGGAGAAAGTAAGCAGGCTTTCGCTTAGATGAGCCCTTCTTTCTTAAAGTCCCTACCTCCTCCTCCTCCTCCTCCTCCTTCTCACTTTGATTTAAGAGTGGCTACAATGATGTCAAATCTAGATTTACAGATTGTGGCCAGAAGATAGGTTGAGCTACACTCAATATCTTTGATTTGTTTAAGGACATATAAAATGTATTTCTCCTCCTCCTTCTTCTCACTTTGATTTGAGTGTGGCTACACAGTGATGTCAAAGCTATATTCACAAATTATGGCTGGAAGATACTACCTTCTTGCATGATCCTTCTGCTCATGGAAGAGAGCTTGTAACGATTCAAGTATGAGTTTGAAGATACTAGCTTTGATTTGTTTGAGTATTAATAAGTAGGCTTATACTTAGATGAGCCCTTCTTTCTAAAAGTTGCTCCTCCTCCTTCTTCTCCTTTTTCACACTTTGATTTAAGAAGAGTGGTTAAAGTGATATTAGCTATACTCACAAATTATGGCCGCTGGTAAATACTACCTTCTTGCAATTATATTCCATTATAATTCATATATTTTCACTATTTTTAGCACCAAATTTCGAGTAACTTTCAAGCATTATAATTATTTTAATTGGTTGGGAGCAATGTCTTTTTTTAGCACTACCTAGCTAGGCACCTAGCTAGGCACAATTGTTTGCCCATTGCAATTACTGCCCACACAAGTTTGGGAGAGTATTCTTTGGAGTTGTTCACGTGCGATTGGGGTGCGCGCATTTCCTAGCAGTTGCCACATGCTCATTATTGATTGCCACCCATTATGGGCGTGTGGCCACCTCATCACACACCCATTATTGATTGCCCACCATTGCATGGCCATGCCACACTGCCTAAGCTGGAACCGATGACAACCATTCAAGGCAAACAATTAGTATGCGTCCCTTAATCCATATGTGCTTTGCATTAGGTTGTCATGGATCACTGTCAGGTTCCACTATGGGTTGCCATGATGCTGAATGGTTGTTGGGATCATGTAGACTATGCCGAGTTCCATAATAGGCGTAGGTGTGAGCCATGTTAGAGCGACATCTCATGGCACACATCGGGCTTCCTAGCATCATGCTTCAGGGGCTCCTCTTGCAGCTCCTATTAACAAAGACCCAAGCTGGTGCTACAACCAGCAAGGTGGCTCTTTCAAGGGCAACGATGGGAGTTTTGATGGAGAGCCCCCACACTTCCACACATTCATTAGGGAAAATTCGAGCTCCAAATGGGCCCTTTAAGGGCTTTCTCTCTCCTCCTAGAATCCCGAAAAAAGTGTAAAAATAATATTATTATATTGGATTTCTATCGCTTCTTTTCGAATCTAAATTTGACTTTTTTCATATTTTCTAAAGAGATTCAATGCTCATTTTATTCTAATGTTCTTAAATTCTACATAACTTCAACCACTGTGCGAGTAAAAATTCATAAATATGAAAAGCTGGTACTCTATAAAGTAAGAAAGTATGTGGATATTTATGACATATGTAACTATGCAACTATATTTCTGACATAAGTACAACATGGAATTAGAAGATGTTGATTAGAAATGGTGGCATTTTTTAAAAGAACTCGAATATATCTTGAAGCGAGCTTAGTATTTTAAAAAGTTCTATATTTTTCAGCACAATTAAACACGCTTAAGTTCTATTCTAGTGCATTTTCTTTTGTCGATGAGCTCTAGGAGAAAACACATTTGCGGCATGGAAAGTGTGGAGCTTTTCAACAGGAAGGATGCTGATGGACAGATGGATCCCTCATCGGTTCACGAAGTCAGACTGGATCATGAGATGAGTATTTTTTATAACACTTGGTGTTGTGCTGGTGCCTTTCTTGGTACTTAATGGTGCTTCTTTATTTCATTTGGTACTCTATTGAACTATTTTTGTGCTGTTTTGGTACTTTCAGGTTACCGAGTTTAGTTTAATAGGGCACCTTTGGTTGTCTTGGATAATTGGTTGCACCCATGTGACTGGTACTTTTGGTGCTTTGCTGTTCATTTGAAACTCTTTTGACCTATTATGATACTGCTTTGGTACTTTCTAGCTACAAGTTTTAGAGTCTTTAAGGTATTGCAGGTACATCTTGGGTTCAATGTTGGCACTAACTTTGGTACTTTTTGTGCTTCTTTGCTTCATGTGGTACTCTTTTGAAGTGTTTTGGTACTGAAGTTGAGCTTTTATTTGGTCTTATATGGTAGTGCTAAATATGTCTTGGGTGCTATCTAGGTATTATCTTTGGTATTTTTTGTTTTCTTTGATTCGTTTGGTACTTTTTGCACTATTTTGGTACTAGTTTGGAATTTCACTGTGACAAGTTTTTGGGTCTTTTGGTGGGTATTTTTGGGAGTCTTGTGTGTTTTTGGTATTGTACCAAATTATTGCTGTTTACAACTGTTTTGGCATAATTTACATGTTTTGGTACTGTTTAGTTACCTTTTGGGACTATTTTGATACTGATTTGTTAACCTTTTGGTACTGTTTTGGTTTGTCATTGATTTGTCTTGGTACTGTTTTGTTACCTATTTTGGTACTATTTTGCTACTATTTGGTTTTGTTTTGGTACTATTTTGTTTCCTATTTGGTGCTATTTTGCTACTATTTGTGCTACTATTTTGGTACTGATTTGCTACCTTTTTAGCACTGTCTGTAACCTATTTGGTACTATTTTAGTACTATTTGGTACTATTCTGCTACTATTTGATATTATTTTGGTACTGCTTTACTACATTTTTGGTATTGTTTTGGTAGTTTTTGGTACTTCATGTACCAATTTTGTGTTGTTTAAAATTATTTTGGTACAATCCAACCTTTTTAGTACTGTTTTGGTAGTTTTTGGTACTTCATGTACCAATTTAGTGTTGTTTAAAACTATTTTCGTACAATCCGACCCTTTTTAGTACTGTTTTTATTCTGCTTGGGTTTGTCTTGGGAGTTGTTGAAACTTCATTGTACCCATTTAGTGCTGTTTAGAACTGTTATGGTACAGTTTACCTATTTTGGTACCTATTCTGGTTCAGTTTTTGTACTGCTTGTGTACTTCCTTGCTAATTGTTTGTTTTGGTGGATAAGTGGATAGAATATGTCTGTTTTGCAAATGGAGTATGTGAAGCTCCACAATGAATGCTTGGAGACCCAAGACCATCAAGAATTTGTACATAAGTTGTGTGCTGATGTGAAGAGGGGGATGAAATATACATTGACTCCAAGGCCTCATGTTGTGGACCCTGCCAACACAATTCATGTGTTTGGTACTTGTGTTGCCTGTGGGGAGGCTTTGGAGGCTTCTTACGTGGTTGGTGTACCTTCATGCTTCCCTACAGGCATCAGTACCATCCATTGTGTTTTGCAGCTGTGTTGAGAACAAGAGATATGTGCGTGAAGGCACGTTGCAACACCGCAATCCCTTCGGCGGAGGCAAAGGCCTGGGTGTCAGGGAGGTCATTATTGAAGAGTAAGTGGGGTGTTTGTGTTGGACACTGTATGTTTATATTGTTTGAACTGATGATCTAATCTTGTCTTTCATCTTTGTGCATATGTAGGTAGAGAATCTTTCGGTGCGGACACCCATGACAACACCCCAATGGATAGGAAGGATCTCCCTGGTCACAGTAAGTCAGATGCCACTTACATGTTTAAAGAAGATCCTTACAAGTCAGTGCAAAAAATACTGCAAGACCTTGATGCCAACACAAGGGAAAGGAAAGGGGCTGAGCCTGCTGTAGACTCAAGCATGGGGAAGATCGACTAAAAGCGGAAGTGCAGGAGAGAGACAAAGATGAAAAGGGATCGGAGGAGAAAGAACAGGGGGGAAGTGATCTGATTGAGGAGGTTGCTGAGCAAGAGACTGACCAAGGCGAGAAGAACAATGAAGAGATGCCGGCTGTATTGAGGAGGTGACAGTTGAAGTTCTCTCAGAGGCAGAGGTTTTGTCTACAGCATCAACATCTGCAAAGGACAAGGCAGGTAGAAAGAGGAGGAAGAACGGAAAGAGGGCAGCAGAAGCTACTCAAAGTGCACAGGAGGCTGCAGCTGCAGAGGAGCCCAAAGACACTGAGGAGGCTAAAAGCAATGAGGAGGCCAAAGCGGCGGGGGAAGCTACTGAAAGTGCTGAGGAGGTGGCAGTTGAAGTTCTCTCAGAGGCAGAGGTTTTGGCTGCGGCATCAACATCTGCAAAGGACAAGGCAGGTAGAAAGAGGAGGAAGAACGAAAAGAGGGCAGCGGAAGCTGCTCAAAGTGCACAGGAGGCTGCAGGTGCAGAGGAGCCCAAAGACACTGAGGAGGCTAAAAGCAATGAGGAGGCCAGAGCGGCGGGGGAAGCTACTGAAAGTGCTGAGGAGGCTAAAGGTGCAGAGGGGGCTGAAGTTGTAGAGGAGGCTAAAAGCGCGAAGGAGGCCAAAGAGGCGGGGGAAGCTACTGAAAGTGCAGAGCAGGTTAAAGGTGCAGAGGAGGCTGAAGGTGTAGAGTTGCCTAAAGTCACGGAGGATACAAAAGGTGTGGGGAAGGACAGAGCTGCGGCGGAGGAGACACCTGATGCAACGCCCTTAGAAACAGGTGATAGCAATGATTCAGCCACCCTCTTCGAGCTCTTCGCTATGAAATGTAGAAAGCGCCCCGTTGGTCGTGGTCTCAAGCCGCAAGCCTGCAAAAATTAGCTGATGTTACAGCATTTTGTACTTGCTTCTTGACTAATTTGAAATACCAGCCCATTTTGCTTTTGTCAATGCATTTTGTGTCATGCCACTCTACTCTTGAAAGGTGTCAATGTGTTTATAAACTGTCATGTCCTACTGTCACTGTTTTGTAACCCTTTATTGGTGCCCAATGTCTAACTTTGCTTTTGCAAAAAGGCTGTGTTCTTCTACTCATATAGTTTAGTGGTACTACAACAGGGGACCATTGGTGGCTAGATGAACTACCACCGGATACATCAATGTCGATAGATGTAATGGTAAGCAATAGGCGACTTGTTGTTTTGGATGTCAATGGAGTGCTACTGAAGGATTATGTTGAAGCACCCAAGGATTTGTGTGGCAGCTCCCGTTCCCAGATGCAATTAGGCCCCGAGGTGTGCAAGTGTCTCAATACAAATATTGTGTCATCAGACCTGATGCGGAGGACTTCATCATCAACTTGAGGAAGCGATGCGACGTGATGCTCTGGTCATGTAGCCAAAGGAAGAACTTGATGGCCATAATGAATGCTTGCTTCCTTCGGTTGATGAAGATGAAAGGCCTCTTTTTAGGTATTTATCCCTTAACTTTCACAACTGGTTTTATTGATTTTGATACTGTTTGGCTAGATTTGCTACTGTTCTATACACAATCTGGTACTATTTGGTAGTTTGGTACTTTTGGCACTGCTAACACAATTTGGTACTTTTTGGAACTTTGGCACTATGATGCTTTGGACTATGTTTGTTCATGTGTACACAATTTGGCACTGTTTTGTACATAATTTGGTACTCTTTGGTTATCTTTGGTACTTTGGTACTCTGATGCTATGGTAGTTTGAAACTGTGTTTTTTACTTTGTACATAATTTGGTACTGTTTGGTGCTTTGATACTATGGTACCTGGTTCTGTGCTTGGTAACATTTGTGTACACAATTTTATAATGTTTGGTACTTTGGTTATTTGGTACTTTGGTACTGTGTTGTACCAAGTTTGGTACCTTTTCACTGTTATGTACTGTTTGTTAGCTTTGGTACTCTTATTTGTGCTGCTATTCTAATTGCTTGGTTTACCTGTTATTACAGATATTTTTGACCAGTCTCATTGTGAGAGGTGGGCTACCAAACTCAGAGATGTGCTAGTCCTTGCGAAGGAGTTCGATAACAAGCCTATTTTTCTGAAGCTCCTAAGAAAAGTGTGGCGCAAGTATCCGCAATTCAATGAAACAAACACCCTCCTTGTGGACGACACGAGATACAAGTCCTTGATAATTACGACTCGCGCTGTTATATGTACATTATGTGTGCTATGTTATATACACATTATGTGTGCATATACTAGGAGGCTAACCCACATTAGGCTTGTGAGCATGGGAGCATGGGAACAAGCTCTAGTGGAGCATGGGTTAGGACTAACCTTAAGGTTTAAGGTTAGGGTCAGGCATCCAAGGGTCACACATGAGGAATGGAAAGTCAAGAGTCACTTGAGGCCCTGCTATATAATAGGGGCATGGGGCACACTCAAAGGGGCTTGGAGGTTTGGGCTCCATGAGGCCAAGGCTATGTTATGCTCTCTTTGTAAAGGTTCATATCTATTCACCTACCATTTCACACTATAGCTATATGCTATTGGATTGTGTTATACCTCTTGATGGTATGGGACATCAAGGTAGAGGTATGATGTATTTCATTCATTATTCATGTGTGCATCCCTTGGGCTCGGGGGTGGTTGGGTGGTTGAGTTTATGCCTGATTTATGCATGTTTTATGCATAACAATTATCTAGAGAGATCTTAGGGTTTTAACAGTGGTATCAGAGCAATCTCTATTTAATTGTTGATTTTTTTAGTAAATTTTAATATTTACTAATGAAATGTTATTTTTTGTTGATTTGTGTTGATGAATTGCACATGGATCATCGATTTGGTGATTGGAACGTGTGTAACTACAATTCAATGGACGAATCGGCGTTGCGGGAAAATTCCGTGAGTTAATGCTATTTTTCTCTATTTTTTATGATTAAAATCAAGCATTAATGGAATTTTTTACAAAAATACCATAAAGTTTATGGTGGATATTTTTGTAGAATGGATTCCCTGAATTTCTAAAATTTTTCAAAAATTTTTTCCTAATTTTTTAGGAATTTTTTGAGCATTTTTATGAGTAAAAATGTATTTTTATACATTTTTTGCGGGTTTTTTCCGCGGGAATGCGATCAAATTTCTGTCAATTTCTACTGAAATTCAGTAGGGGACAGCGTGTTGATGCATGAGATGCTCTCCCGTGTGCGTGGGACTCTCTCCGCCTCTCAAATCTGATTTTTCCTTCTCTTTTCCGTGAGAAAATCTCTTTAAAATGATTTTTTTAAAACATTAATCATAATTAATGATAATTATGATTAAAGAAAGTTTAATTAAAAACTTTAATCATGGATTAAAGTAATCTGTGATTAATAGAGGGGAGGAGAAAGAGATTGGAAGGAAGAAGAGGGAGAGGAAAGAGGGGAGAAGAAGGAGAGGAGGGAGTTTTCACTCCCTCTCTCACTTTTTTTTCGCGCAAGCAGCCGGAGGGGGGGCTGCGCAGCAGAGCCGCCGGCAAAAAAACGCCCCCCCCTAAAAAAATCAAGTTTGGTTATAAGCTAAAAAGCTTATTTTTCATTTTTTTTTATTTTTTTAAAAAAATGAGTTTTTTATTAAAAAAAGCTTTTTGATCTATTTCCAAAAAAAAGCTTGGAAAAAGCCTAGAAATTTCTGAAAATTACTGGATTTGAGTAAAAAAACTCTGAAAATTCTCTGAAAATTTCTTAATGAAAATTTTTGGCTTTTCAACTTCCGGAAAACCTTTGGCTTTCTGTTTTCCCGAAACCTTTTGGCTTTCCGAATTCCGGAAAAACTTTTGACCTTTCGTATTCCGAAAACCTTTGACCTTTCACATTCCGAATTTTTTTTGTCTTTTCATTTTCCCAAAACTTTTGGCTTTCCGTATTCCGGGAAAACCGTTGGAATTCCGAAATTTTTTGACCGTTCATATTCTAAATGCGTTCGGGGTAATTTAAAATTTTCAAAAAATTCTTGAAAATTAGTAGAAAATTAGACAAAGGTTATTTTAAATTTTGGAAAAATGTGGGGTTGGTGTTTGGCATGTGGTGTGTCTATTCGGGCGCTCATGACCATTCAAATTCCTTTAAAAATATATTTTTTGACCCAAAAAATTAGAAAAATCCATTAAAATTAAAAATTTTCATTGGATTTGAGAATTGTCGGGCAGAATTGGAAATTTCGTGAACGATGGGATTCTCAGGAAAAATTAGGAATATTCTGAAATTATTTTTAGAAATCCTAAAAATTGATATTATTTAAATATCAATGGTATTTTGGCAAATTTAATTGCTAAAAATTTTCTGGAAAAATATAGGTTTGGAATGCCATAGGATAGGTTTGGTGGAATTCAAAATTATTATATTTTGAGACCCTATAAATTAGGGAAAATTAGAAAAAAATCATGATAATTCTTTTTCTCGAGAATTTAATATTTTCGAGGGTTATTTAATGTTGAGGTACATTTTCTCGTGCTGACATTAGATAGATGCGGGTTATTCGCATATTTTATTAATACGATTATATCTCATATTAATGGATATTTATGTTTGGATTAATTCTAAACGATGTATTCATGATTTTTTACCATTGTTTAGCCATTTTTTTTGGACGAGTTCCTTAATTTCTTTTGATGGCTATAATTTTCGTTCAAAGTGTGTTTCACCTTTGACACTTTTCCATGATAATTTATTTTGGCACTTATTAAAGTGTGGTTTGTGCTTAATTTCTTAAGCCTCTATCATGGGTTAGTTGATCGGTTTATTTTGGTGGATTTCTATTGGATGTTTTCCAAGTTTTATATGGACTCATCAAGTTCTGCCTAGATCACTTGTGTCTAGGGTTTTTTTTACTGAGTCCTACACACATGTGTTTCACTTTCTTACTTTGGAGTTTTATTTGAACAACACAACGTTCATATACTCTGGATTGATGAGTTGGCCACCAATTTTAATGCTTCTTTTGGCATGATTAAATGTCCATTGTTTTTTTTTATGATCAACTATGGTTTTTATGGATTTAAGGAGCTTCTATGCTTTTATCCATGATGTTATAAGGATCCTTTGATCTTTTGGATAATTACATGTGCTTTGAAGGTAGCATTTGCCTTCGTTTTTAGCACATAATTTTAGAGTATATTTATTGTACTCTTGTATATATTCCAACTCGGATACCTAGTTACTTATATATCTAGGTGAGTTATTTTTCTACCCTAACTTTATTGTGTTTTAGGTAGTTATCATTAGAAAGGCGCCAATAATTCAATTTCTTTTCTAATGATGTACTCAGAAGGATTTATTCCTTGATGTAGTCTCAAGTATACAGAGGCAGGTTTAGTATGTGAAAGTCTGGATAAGGCCATCTTATTCCTTTTATACAGGATTTTATTCATGTTTTCCTAGACGGCATACTAGGGAGTTTCAAATTGTTAAGGTATGTATGGGTGGTATCATGGTGGAATGGGACGCTAGGGATCCCTCACATATATTATCTTATGGGATAATTTGGGCTCAAGATTGTTGCTTTGCTTACATCACTTAGCATGTTGATCTCAACATTCAAAGACAATCTTATTTTCTAAATTCACTAGAAGTTATACTGTGGGCATTCTCTAGATAAACATCTTTTATCTATAGCCTACATGTTTTGATATGAGGGTAATCTCATCGACATTTTCACTTGTTGAAATCTCTTTCTTTAGAGTTCAAACAAGTTCTTGTTGTGTTCGGATAAGGAAATTTGGATTCTTCCTTTGTTGGCATTTCTTTCTCTAGTTCCGTACTTTAGGTGATTTACACAATCAACCTGATAAGTTTACGGATGGATATATGTGACTCATTGAGACGTTGATGACTCTCTATGTTGATATGGGTAACTCGAGACGTCGATTATTCCATATGCAGATGTGGGTATGTCGGGGCGCCGATAAATCCCTGGTTTCTGCTGTTATATAATGCCATGCTTTCCTACTTTATTCCGAAAGGTTTACAACGAGGAAGTTACTTTGAATGTGAATTGTTCTGATCATCCGCAGTAGTCTGATGGTGTTAACCCATGGCGGACATGGCGACGTACTATATTTTACGTCATTAATTTAAATATTCTGAGTCATGGGCCGGGCTTGTCGGCACCATATGTTAAGGATAAAGGGATTGGGTGATCGCCGATGAGAGGCGCACCTTGGATATCAGTAGGATAAGGGTTAGGGTCGGCCAGCCATGTATGGGCGCCCAAGTGTGAACGGCCAAGTCACCTATATGAGTCAAATGTAACCCTAAAATCCTCATTCTCAGGTGTTGTGAATAGAAGAGTGCTCTTGCCTTATCTCCTTGTTTTCCTTCTCCGCGTGTGTGAGAGAGAGAGAGAGTGAGAGAGCGATCGAGCGCACTGTGTAGCGGCACGGCGAGGCGGCGGAGAGGCGGTAGAGCGGCGACGGCGGCTCCTCCTTCACGGCTGCGACGCGGGAATCCTTCAAGGCAGCAGTTAAGCGGTGAGTGACACACCCTTTGGCATTCTGTTTGAGCTTCCTCCCCTGGTTGTATGCTTGTAGCCATTCGTGGCTCGCATACGGTGTCTGGCAAGTCCCCAGCTACGACCTGTGCGGCAAAAGCGCACATTTTTGGCGCCGCTGCCGGGGAGTTGCCCTGCACCAAGCTCCAGTTTGCAGCTCGACTACTGCGTGAAGTTTAATCTACACTGTAGGAAAGGCGTCTGTGTTGCTGTTGAGGTGTTTCTTTGGTTTTCAATCTCTGTTTCTGCAATTTGTCTTCTGTATTCCTGTTTCTTTTGTTATATTTTCGCTCCGCGTGTGGGCGTACGTTCTGTTATCTGGTTTCTGAATCCCCAGATCTGTGCTGTGTGTGCGAACTGCGCCGCGGCCAAGGTTGAACCGTAAGGAAACCCTAGAAAACTTATCCCACAAAAAAAAACAGAAAATAAAAAATAAGAAAATTATAAAAAAGAAAAAAGAAAAAATTAAATTTTATTTTCAAAGAAAGAACCAAACGTGTGGAGAGGAAAGCTTTTCTAATTGGAGAAAAAAATTTTGAAAAGAAAGAACCCCAATTGACCCACGACCCACGACCCCGACCCCGGCCCCGGCCGCGGTCTCGGTCTCGGTCTTTTGATATATATATATAGGAGAGTGAGCCTCCATAGCTTTCTCTCAAGTGAGAGCTTATGGGAAGTCGTGCCCTATATGTAGCCCACTCCCCAAGGAGTAAAGTGAGCATGTGGGATAAAGCCCTCACCCTTTCCTCCACAAGCAAATAGGCTTTTGCCCCTTCCCCCAAAGGAAACGGACTGTTTTGAGGACTACAAGAGCTCTGGATAGGCAAACACGGTGCTGTAAAGCACACTAGGACCCTTTAAACGATACGCTCGTTTCGAGCTATCACACGCCCTAGTCCAAGTTCGACCGTAATAAGGGGGTCAAAAATGGGTTAAAAACAACACAAAAACAAGTAAAAACGGGGTGCGAAACACCTAAGAAACCACTTGTGTGAGTTTCAAGGGTAGTTACCAACGCACGTAGGGTACCCACGTCACATGCATCTACGCTCTGGTCGGCGGGTGCTAGAGCCTGAACCACTAGAAAGCGTTTCAGTCTACGCAGGCTCACACCATCCCTCCACGTTGGCATCTTGGCCTTCGGCTCGAACCCAAGGGAGTGCAACCCAAGATCCACGAATAGTGGATAGTGACTCGTCCTCTGACTCAGAAGCCATGGAAGGACACCCTACCAAGAACCCTGAGGAGACAAGCCAAAACATGCCAGTGTGGGCCCCACAGCCCGGATCTAGCATGTTTAGTCGTTTAATAGAGACCTTTAGTAGAGCTACACGCTCTGAGCATGCGACAAGCGAAGTAAATGAGGAAGGAGGGGTAGTAGATTCGCCATTCACATCTTATGTGGACCCTACCCTCCCAAAGAGTGTCCATGTGGATATTCTACCCACTTCGTTTAATGAGGGCCCTACTGAGCTACCACATTCCGATGCTCTTCCTAAAGTAGAGGTCCCTAGAAGCCAATCCATAAGAAGTGACATTGCGTCCACTTCAAGAGAACCGTTTGGCACACCAAGTCTAGATGGGATATTTCTCAATGAAAATTGGGAATATGATCTACACACAGAGACTCTAACGGACCTATACACGGGTTACACATACCATGTAGGTTGGTTAGAAGTCCTACGATCTACATCTAGCGCCACTAATCTAGAGGAGCAACAACACATGATATGTGAGGTGATTCATAGAATTATCCAAATTGAGAGGCAAAATAGGGGAGTGGACCTAGTTTCCACTGGCCCTATGAGGTTTTTGGATACGGGCAAGGCCAAACAACCAACCCTATCACAATTGGAGACTCCCTCGGTGAGTCCCATAGACCCTTCATATGTTGTTTCGCCTGGAGTCTCAATGCAGGTTGAGCCCACGAGTAGTAACTTTAGTTTTCCAACCTTGGCTCAACTTTCCATTAAGGAATCCGCAATGCCTACCCCAATGATGAGCATGACAGAAAGCGCACCTGTTACCACTGTAGTTAGTACGACACCACTACCTAGTGGAACAGTACCTACAACAGTGCGTGGCAGTGCCTATCGGCCTTATGTACCTATTGCTACTCATGCTCATGTAGCTCCTACGCCTCCTAGTATGCCGATGGCGTATGCTCCAAGACTGCCTTATCACCACCCTTATCCAAGAGGAGCTAGGCCTAGCCACATATCATATCCTACGTCATTTGCCAACCTACTCAGACCAACGCCAACTCCTATCAGCCAGGCTATCCCAGAAGTGCCTCCACCAACTATGCCTGCTCACTTAGGTGATCTCGCAGCATTTGCTCAGACGATCGGACGATCCATTGCGGAAAACATGCGGGGCATGCCTGAGAGAGAACCTAGAAGCAAGGCAGTACAAGTGGCTAAGCTCACTCAAAACTTCAGTGGTAACGAGGATGTTAGGAAGCACATTGAAGTCTTTGAACACGTGTGTGATTCCTTGGAAGAGCACAATGAGCTCCATAAGTGTAAAGCCTTAGGCTTAACCTTAAGTGGGAAGGCCGGAGATTGGTATCGAACCTTAAGGGTTGAAGAGCGCACTCACTACCCCACTCTCAAGAGATTGTTCTTGAAAGAATACATACGCGAGGGTGTGCTTTGGGGGGTAGCATCTCAACTCCAAAAAGCTGAACGCGAGGAAGGGGAGTCAGTGAGAGACTTTATAAGTCGATTGAAGCATCTAAATTCTCGCTGCACTCCCGATGAACGCTTCAATAACAACCAACTCCTCGATAGATTCATCCGAGGATTGCGCCACGAGGACATTTACAATGGCCTAGTCATTAGAGGTCTTACAACGTGGGAAGCAGTCACTGCCAATGCAATCCAGTTAGAAGACAACTTGATGATTGCAGGTAAAAAGGTGTCTTCAGAAACAAAATCCGTTAGTTCGCAAGTATCTGGGCACGAGCCAATGACGGTAAAACCAATTGCCAAGGAGCCCAAGATATCTGAAATGTCTGTGACCGACCTTACTAAGGCTCTCCAAGAATACTTCAGGGGTAATCGAGCTCCTCAGAATAGCCATATGTACCCAAGGAGAGAGCAACAATGGTGTTCGGTGTGCTTAGGACCACATAGCACGAGTGAATGTCCCACATTCAGAGTCAAATTCAATGGGAATTGCAATGCATGTGGTAAGTATGGCCATCAATCTAAAGATTGCCTAACACTTAAGCGAATGTTGGCAAACCAGGCACCACTAGCTTGGTCAAACACACCTCAAGTACCCGCGCTAATGCCTGCACAACCTATCGAGCAACCATCACAGCACATAGTTCCAAGGAATCCGAATGTAGTCCAGTCTGTGCCATTACCACCGCCAGTGCTAGGACCACAACCTCCACATCCAAGGATTACCCCTGTAAACCAGATGGGTTGTGAGTCACATAGTGCATGTGGGGATTATGAAGAGGAGATAGACCCCACTGCTCCATACGGGATTGATACGTTTGAAATGATTCCCCAGTACTACATGGAGGATCATTTCGGGCAAGTCAAGCCTGTATATCAAGCGGCTGCTCTTGCCACAAGAGGGCAAAACCTTAATACCATGGCGAGGAGACCACCTCTTCAATGTTACGAGTGTGGTGGACCGCATCGTGTAGCGGAGTGCCCTAATAGGTTACAAAAGATCGCTACTCAGATGCAACCAAATCAAGGGAGCACATCGGGAATGCCGGTACTTACATGTAATCGTTGTGGCATAGATCATTTGATCGCTCAATGTCCACATAATCCTAATGCACCCAAGATTACGCCATTGAATTTGGTTGAGGTCACCAACCAAGCACGAAGAACCACACCCATTGTACCCGCGAATGTAGTTACACGGTCAATGCTTCAAAATCAAAACTACATTCTTGAAGAGAGGGATACTGCATCAATCGCTCAGGCAAAGAAAAAGAAAACACGGCGAAAGAGATCGCTTAATGCCACAAGCTCCAAGCCCAGTTCAAAGACTAACATAGGGACAGGAGACGACCCCGTGTATATGAATGATCCTGAAGACGATTCTGATTCAATAGAAACCATGGGGACCAAAGCCACTACCTTAAGGGAGGAACCCACACGGGAGCTCAATGAAGGGGAATCAAGCGAGTACATAAATAAGGGAAAACAGAAGGAAACTTCCTCGGCACCACAACCAAGTCAGTTAATGCCCTCTCGACCACCCAAACTGACTGAGACTCCCCAAGACAAGCCACGTGGACCAAAAACCCTCAAGAAAAAGATTGGAACCTACCCAAACCCAGTTGAGGAGATTGAACAAGTACAACACTTAAGGGGTTTGGTGGAAGAAACACAAAGAGAACTGGAGCCAAACCCGAGAAAAATCAAAATTCCAGACACAGTGTTTCCTACGCAAGTTCAGCCTCACCGGAACCATAAACCGTTAGCTATACCTAGTATCATTCGGGAAGAAAGTGAGGATAGGACATCTGGAAGTGGGCAAACACCCTTCTTGCTGGAAAGAATGTTTAGTGAGGGAATGCCTGACCCCATCGAAGAGGAAGTGATTCCATCTTCACCAGTCCCTAGTCAAGGGGCGATATCTCGAAAAGTACCGTTGAATGTGTCTAAGCTAATGGATTTCATGTCCTCTGAGATCAGAACCACGATCATATCCAAATTATACGGAGATCCTGAGCTATTCTTAGCTCTTCGGGCATTTCTCAATGGAGAACTAAAGGCGGGGCTACCACAATTTGCAAATATGGATAGACCCGACACGCTTCAAGATGAAGGGGAGCATTGGGATCTACAACCCAACTTTGATGAAGATTCGGTCGTGGAAATACCTGTGAACAAGTTGGGACAGTACTTTGAAGGTGACGAATCTAATGCCACCCTCCCCATTACTACCAAGGGATTAACTCTAAAGGGAATCCTTGATGGTGGTGCTGGAGTGAGCATTGTGACTAAAAACTGTTGGGAATCTATGGGAAGGCCTCACCTCGAAGTCACAAACATAGTAGTTAAGATGGCAAACGGAACCATAGCTAAACCTATTGGAATGTTAAGGGACCTTAAGATCAAGATCCTGGGATACAAGGTAAAACATACCTTCATTGTAATGGATTTCTCCAAGCATCCTATGTCATATCAAATGATCTTAGGACGTCCTTTCATGAGGGAAGCACAAATGGTACATGACTGGTCGAAAAACCATGTCTACCTACAATTCCAGGACTCTGTCATTCGAGTTGATCTTGAGAATGGTCGTGCACATCCTTTAGGAAGCAAGGTTATCATCGATAATCGATCGGATACCACTGTTCACTCTGCCCCATTAAGGTATTGCTATACATGCAAAAAAGAGACTGATGATGGGAAAGATTCTCCTTATATGGATGTCCTACCGGGTATGACTGAGTCGGATAACGTGGATTGGGTACACCTAGCGGCAACCATAGACACATGGGGAAATAGAGGCACAAGTTGGGTAACACCTGAGGGGCAAGATATGCCACCGTTAGTGCCAATAAACATGATAGGTGTTATGCACTTGACTCCTGATGGCGAGAACGTGGCAAACTCCACCGACACTGAAAGTAGCGAAGACTCTGACCAATGCAACTCTGAGTATGAATCTCAAGAAGAAACTGACCCTGAGCCTGATGGGAAAAATGAATCAAATATTCACCCAAAGGTGGAAGCAAGGTGCTCAAGGCCTAGGACAGTGACCTCTTGCAGTTCATCCGAAAGTGAAGATCGACCAAGTGAGTTCGAATCTGATAGAAACAAAAATCAAAAACTTGGTAAGAAGAAAACGAGACATAAGCGCCAACGCTATCGAGCTAAGGTACGAACTGCAATAAACAAGGAGCGATCCACTGCAGAATGGCTTAGTTATGTAGGAGCCATTGATGCTCATCGGAAGATAGCGGATAATTGGGGACAATACCTCCAAAGTGTCATGTGGTGTATTCCGCAACCTCATGACGTCGCCCAATTAGAAATCGAAGAGAAGCCAAAACTAAGTCGTACTGCAAGAAGGCGACAAAACCAAGAGTTGGCTCAGCAGCAAAAGGAAGCGGAATTGAAAGAAAAAAGTCTGGCACAACAGGAACCAGTAGACTTACACCCCGCACCCGAGCATTTCAAATCATTCACCACAGGGGAACGTAAAGTAGTCTACACAAAAGCCCAACGAACGCCTACCAATGGGAGTAGCGGTGTCTACGATGGCCCTGCGGTAGTTAAGGAGATAGACTTAGCAGATCCGGGTGAGGAGTCTAAACCAGTTTATATTGCTCAAGACCTCACCAAGGCGGAAGAAGCTACACTTACGAAGCTTCTTAAAGAATTCAAGGACATATTTGCTTGGACATATCATGATATGAAGGGTGTTCCACCCTCGGTGGTGCAACACACGATTCCAATGATTAGCACTGCTAAACCAGTCCAGCAACGTCCCTACCCAATGAATCCTAAGTACGCAAAGATTGTACAAGAGGAAATTGAAAAGCTGGTAAAATGTGGATTCATATACCCAATTGAGCACTCAGAATGGGTTTCTCCGATAGTCATCGTGCCAAAGAAGAATGGGAAACTCAGAGTGTGCGTTGATCTCAAAAAGGTTAATGCAGCCACCAGAAGGGATCATTACCCCTTGCCATATTCTGAACATGTTCTTGAAAGAGTGGCAGGCAAGGAGGCATATAGCTTTTTAGATGGGTACTCGGGTTACAATCAGATCACAATTGCAGTCGAGGACCAAGCTAAAACAGCATTTATCACGGAGTTTGGAGTGTTTGCCTTTCGCGTCATGGCTTTTGGCTTGACCAATGCACCTGCAACATTCCAACGATTGATAAACACGGCCTTTAAGGAATATCTAAGGGACTTCTGTGAAGCTTTCTTAGATGATCTTTGTGTTCATTCCTCTTGGGACGAGCACTTGATGTGTTTACGAAAAATATTTGAAAGGTGTAGATTATATCGCATCTCCTTGAATCCTTTCAAATGCCAATTCTGGGTTAAACACGGAGTTATCTTAGGGCATATAGTGTCCAAAAATGGGATTTCCACTGATGAGAGTAAGATCAAGGTCATTCTGGAATTACCCCCACCCACCAACTACAAGGGAGTCCAACGCTTTATGGGCCACGTTGGTTATTATCGAAGGTTTATTCTCTTCTTCGCCGAGATAGCTCGACCATTGTATAAGCTTCTCATCGAGTTTATTTGGACCGAAGAATGTGACCGTGCCTATGAGCTATTAAAGAAGGCCTTGGCGAGTGCTCCAATCTTGAGAATGCCTAACTGGGATTTACTCTTCCATGTGCATATTGATGCATCAAACTTTGCTATTGGGTGTGTGTTAACTCAACCTGGAGAACATAAGCTAGACTACCCCATTAGCTTTGCCAGTCGCCAGTTGAACGATGCTGAGATGAACTACACCACTACGGAGCGAGAAGGGTTGGCAATGATATATGCAGTAAGGAAATTTCGTTATTACCTCCTTGCCACCAAGTTTGTTTTCTATGTGGATCATCAAGCATTGTTGTATCTGGTAAATAAACCATGCTCCACAGGAAGAATCACACGATGGCTATTGATTCTTCTTGAGTTTGATTTTACGGTTGTTGTGAGACCTGGCAAGAAACATGTTATGGCTGATCATTTGTCTCGCATACCTAATGGTGAAGCTCCTACGGGGGTTGATGATGACTTACCGGACACTTCCTTGTTTATGGTGGAGACAATGCCTGAATGGAGTGAGAAGATTGTTAACTTTTTGGTTAATGGCTTTCCACCCAAGGAGCTTCGTAAAGATCTAGCTCGAAAGCTAATCAAAGAATGCGAACCCTATTGCCTGATAGCAGGGACTCTTTATAAAAGAGGAAAGGATGACGTTCTTAGGCGTTGTGCCCGAGAGGATGAATATCTATACATTTTGCAAGAGGCACATATGGGCGTAGCCGGTGGTCACTTCTCAGGAGACTTAACTGCGCGAAAGATCTTACAATCAGGGTATTGGTGGCCCACTATGTTCCAAGATGCATCACTCTTTGTGAAGGGTTGCGATGAATGCCAACGATATAAGAAACCCCAGAGGAAAGATCAGATGCCCCTACATCCGATCAAAGTAAACCAACCATTTGAAAAGTGGGGTTTAGACTTTGTAGGTCCAATTAGTCCAGCGGCCCGAAACACACAATCTCGCTATATTATTGTGGCCACTGACTATATGACCAAATGGGCTGAAGCGAAAGCAACACGTAAGGCAGATGCGAGGACAACAGCCAAGTTCCTCTTTGAAAATATAATCACACGATTCGGTTGTCCTTTTGAACTTGTGAGCGACAATGGTACGCATTTTATAAATGAAGTGATTAAGGAGCTCACAACAAATTTCATGATATCCCATCATAAATCTACTCCTTATTATCCGCAAGCAAATGGCCAAGCCGAGAGTACCAACAAGACTTTAATCTCTATTTTGACAAAGACAGTTGAAGCTCATCGCACGGATTGGGATCTAAAGCTTATGACAGCTTTATGGGCCTATCGTACTGCGTACAAAGTGGCTATTAATTGCACACCATTCAAAATGGTATATGGCCAAGAAGCAGTCATGCCGTGGGAATTTGTCATTCCTAGTCTTCGTGTTGCTACTCAAGAGGGATTGGATGGTAATCCTTTAGCAGAGCGTCTGTATATCCTTGAGCGGCTAAACGAAGAAAGACAATTGGCTGTATACAATGCCCTTGTGGAGAAGGATAGAAGGAAAAAATGGTTTGATCGCCATTTAAAGGACAAGGACATCAAGGTTGGGGATAAAGTCCTGATGTATGGAGTGCGAAACGAAAAGAAGAAGCTCAAATATGCTGGTAAGGGACCGTATAGAGTATGTGAAATTACACCGCAAGGTACCATCAGAGTGGAGACTCTCGACGGAGTTGAAACCATTGGATTCCTTAATGGGAGTAAATTCAAAAGATACTATGACCCCCTGAGCCAGGAGGAGTTACACGCAATCCATCAAAAGAAGGCAGCTAAAGAACATGCTGAGCTTAAAAAGATACAAGCAAGAGTCGAAGCCAAAGAACGTCAACAGCGTGCTAGGAGACAACGAGAAGCCAACTTGGGAATTACGCAAGTATTTTTCGAGGAAGCAGAGGAGGATGCATTGGAATCTGACCCACCTCTAAGATACCCAATTGAGTTACAGAGTCCTTACGGGGAGGTGCTGTATAATGCATTATTGGATACAGGAGCTCAACACAATTTGCTATCATATGGCGTGTGGTGTCAACTGGGAAAACCACCTTTATCCAAGAGTTCTATCCAAGTTCAAGGAATCAGCAAGAAGAAAACCCCTGTCTCAGGAATTCTGCACACTCCGGTTGCTTATGACAAGGGAACCATAATTCAAAGCTTTTTGGTTATGCCTGCTGGTACCATGGAAGGGACTGTAATCTTAGGGCGTAAATGGATGATGGCCACCAAGTGCAATATCGATTGGGCAACCAGACAAGTCACAACGCAAGAACCAACACTAGGTCTGACCGCTCAAAATCCCGCACCTAAGTCATCCACTCAAATATTAGATAACGAAAAATCACAAAGTCCAGTGGCAAAACCATCTTCGATTGTTGGCCACCCCTCTAACGCTTCAACGCCAAGAGTGGAAACAGGCAAGGCGGTCCATAAAGCTTCGCTTACTATGCCAAAGAGTACATACAAATGGGTCCCCAAAGCTTCGTTAACAGCTACTTCCCCTGCTCAATCTCGTTCAGCCACCAAGAAGCCTCGTAAAAGGAAAGCAGCTACCCACCCGAGAAAGGGCAACGTAACATCGCGATGGATCCCTAAAAAATTATTAGTAGCCCAAGGGTACTATGAGGGAAATGACCAGATTTGGGTCCCTAAACATAAGCTGAATCCCTCTACATCACCTATAAAACCTTGCAAACCAATTGTTGCCACCCCAACGATAATTCAAGATCGTGGTAAGGGAAAGGTAACAGAGTGCTCCACACCACTTCTTCCAGAGTTAGTTTGGATTCCCAAACGATATCGATCATTACCACCTAGCTCAGGAAGGGGGGAGCCACATGAAGCTTCTAGCTCCTCATGCCAGGCACACGCTGATATAGAAGTTTCTACATGCTCTACACCTACTCTTGTCAACACCCAACAAAAAACTGATGAGTCTACGTCTCCCCTTGTAATAGTATCGTCGGAAACCATTTCCTCCATTCGTCAATGGGAGCGTACACTACCATCTCTACAATTGGATGTGGCCACAAGGGTCATAAAAAGCTATCTGCCCACATCACAACCTATGACCCGCTGGACAAATTGGTTCCAAGAGGCTGCAACATCATTGCAAATAATATGATCTACCCAAGGAAAGGGGGAGCATGTACTCATGCTCGACATTCTAATGCTTCCTCCTTAACCTTCTCCCCTGACCATGTAATTGCCAAATTCAAGGGGATGTATATATATAGCTTCATACATTTTTAAAAAAATAAAAAAAAAACAAAAACAAAGAAAAGAAAAACAAAAAATAGTAAAAAGAGCAAGAGCACAAAAAGAGGATAAATATCTGTATACAATCAAGAACTAGATTGACCTGTCTCACAAACCTACTGATGCTATATCTGTGTTTGCAGATATGGCAGATGCACGATCATCATACACTTCATCCACTCCCGCCTTTGATGAGAGGTATCATCTGTACCTTTCTCAGATATTTCACATGTGCTATCCTGTTATTGAAACTGAATGGGATCATATAGATGTACTGGCCAGAGAGGAAAATGTTGAAGAATTAGAATGGCTAATTCGCCTATTGACCATGACTGACCCCTACTCCGTAGAGGAAATATCCCCGATAGCCCAATGCTTTCCTTTTCCACAAGATGACTATCCTCGCATGGTTATATTCTTGATGAGTTTATGTGGATGGGAAAATGAAAAGGAAATATCTGACAATGATGAATGGACAGATGAAACTCATGGCACTATTGAGGTTGACTTTATTTGTTTGGATGATGCGGATAGAGGCTTAGCCTTAGGGCTAGAGCCAGGACTCTACAACATCCTCTTACCGTATTCTCAGTAGTAGTGTGGTGACTGATAGGTAGGTTAGTGTTTTCAAGTTTTTTCTAGTTTAGATTCCTTAAACGAGTCTTGAAATTTTCACACTGATGTGCCTCTCGAGGTATAGTGCTTGTTAGTTGATTGTACAGGTTAAAAAGTTTGAGGTGGGTTCGCTTCCATATCTTGAGACTGCCGCAACGATCATCAAAATATATCTACATCACATTGCAAGCTGTCTCATCAAATCAAGGAGATCTCCAATTTCAGGTGTAATTCTTCCATACCCACTCTCTTTCGTTTTTTCTGTTCAATTAATTTCATAAACTATACGGCATGACCACATGGAAATTGTCACTGTACTACTTAGTTTTTGAAGTTGCTTGCATGCTAGTGTAAAACATTAATGAGCTTAACTTTATTGGAAATATTCCTAGGCAGCATGATGTCTTTAGTTAACCTTGGAATACGATTGTCTTAGGTCTAGGGTCAAACCATCTTAATGTTTGACACCTGGCCATGTGTGTGTTGACCTCTAGGACATAGCTTTTACCCCTTGTCGAAAGGATGTAAGAACACATTTTAGTTCAGGAGCAAAGATCAAAAGAAATAGATTTTTTTTTTAAAAAAAAGCCTACAATAAATGGCAATACAAGGGTTAGTGTGCTTTAATGTTGGCCTATCGCCTTATTGATACTTGGTAGGCGAGGAGTATTCTACTCCAGACCGATGCCTTGGTTGGTAGGGGGTAGCCTTGCCTAAAGTGAGCTAATAGATTCCTGGATAATGCCTTGTGTTAAACATGGTACCAGGATCGATGTTAGTTTTGCCTTAGGAAGGTCGCCATTGTGTGTAAAAATTATCACGTGCATTTTAAAAAAAAAAAAAAAGAGGCAAAAGGCTCCTGTAAAACTGTGATGTTTCTTGTGTCCCTAGACGTGTGGTATTAACTTGTTCTTAGAGTAGACACAGTGTGGTCATCTGTTTATTTATTAAGCTTGGTTATTTTCCTTGACTTAGGCCAGTTATAAACCTTGATTAACCTGTGACACCTTGCTAACTCTTGAATTCCTTTCAATAATTTTAAACTCCTATTAATTTGCTACACTAGCTCACTCATGTGACTTTTAAACTAAGTTCTCATAGCAACATCCATTGTGGTCTCACATGCTTGAATTTATACACTTTATATCTTTTGAATTCTAGCATACCTTCACTCTACTTCCCTGTTTTGCAGACGGTCTACCACAACAACCCTCTTGAGCTTACCATACCATAGCTTCCGAGGACGGAATCTACATCAGGAAGGGGGGCATGTTAACCCATGGCGGACATGGCGACGTACTATATTTTACGTCATTAATTTAAATATTCTGAGTCATGGGCCGGGCTTGTCGGCACCATATGTTAAGGATAAAGGGATTGGGTGATCGCCGATGAGAGGCGCACCTTGGATATCAGTAGGATAAGGGTTAGGGTCGGCCAGCCATGTATGGGCGCCCAAGTGTGAACGGCCAAGTCACCTATATGAGTCAAATGTAACCCTAAAATCCTCATTCTCAGGTGTTGTGAATAGAAGAGTGCTCTTGCCTTATCTCCTTGTTTTCCTTCTCCGCGTGTGTGAGAGAGAGAGAGAGTGAGAGAGCGATCGAGCGCACTGTGTAGCGGCACGGCGAGGCGGCGGAGAGGCGGTAGAGCGACGACGGCGGCTCCTCCTTCACGGCTGCGACGCGGGAATCCTTCAAGGCAGCAGTTAAGCGGTGAGTGACACACCCTTTGGCATTCTGTTTGAGCTTCCTCCCCTGGTTGTATGCTTGTAGCCATTCGTGGCTCGCATACGGTGTCTGGCAAGTCCCCAGCTACGACCTGTGCGGCAAAAGCGCACAGATGGGCAAACAGAGTGTATGAATCAGATTGTAGAGTATATGCTTCGTACATATGTCTCTAGAAAATCATCATATTGGAAAATATTTCAATGATGAAATTTGCCTATAACAGTTTTTAAATATACGGCTATTGGTTTTAGTCCGTGCATACTTATGTATGAGGGCACCTATTGATGTCAGTCTTAAGGACATCGAGCTTGATGCATCAAGGGATTTCTTGCGAGATATGCAAGAAATGCTGACCGAAGCTCGGGATTCTATCAGGAGTGCTCATAATAGGGCACAGTTTTATGCTGATAGGGGACGCTCATCTCGGTCTTTTGAACCAGGAGCGTTGGTTTATTTTAATGTTCCTAAAGATTCTCAGACTTTGTCAATGGGAAAATGCTCGAATTTATCTCCTAGATATTGTGGTCCATTTCGAGTTATATATCGGATTGGCACGGTTGCGTATGAACTAAAACTACCTCCAATTGTTAGAGTTCATCCAGTCTTTCATATCAATAGATTGAAAGGGAAACTGGGAGGTGAGGATAACAGAGTTACTCCTCAAGAACTCGTTGAAGTCGAAGATTTATCCTATATTCCACATGAACCTAATATGGTACATGAATTCAGGGAAAGGAAACATTGTAGTTGACTTATCCTTGAGGTTAAAATTAGGTGGAAAGATAGGGAAATTGAGGATTCGACTTGGGAGTTGGTTGAGATTGTTCAACGCAATTCTCCTTCTTTTCATTGCAAGTGCAATGTTTTGAGAGAGGGGAAGTATGTTATATGTACATTATGTGTGCTATGTTATATACACATTATGTGTGCATATACTAGGAGGCTAACCCACATTAGGCTTGTGAGCATGGGAGCATGGGAACAAGCTCTAGTGGAGCATGGGTTAGGACTAACCTTAAGGTTTAAGGTTAGGGTCAGGCATCCAAGGGTCACACATGAGGAATGGAAAGTCAAGAGTCACTTGAGGGCCCTCCTATATAATAGGAGCATGGGGCACACTCAAGGGGGCTTGGAAGCTATGGGAGCTTGGGCTTATGCTATGGTCTCTTGTGTAGAGGTCCATATCTACTCATCTACCATTTCACACTTTAGCTACATGCTATTGGATTGGAGTTATACCTCTTGATGGTATGGGACATCAAGGTAGAGGTATGATGTATTTCATTATTATTCATGTGTGCATCCCTTGGGCTCGGGGGTGGTTGGGTGGTTGAGTTTATGCCTGATTTATGCATGTTTATGCATAACAATTATTTAGAGAGATCTTAGGGTTTTAACACGTGCTGCTGCATCCGGTCATATGAGCCTAAGTATTATGACCCCGACAAGCCGAAGTATCTTATGGATGTCATTTTCCCGTGGATCGCCGGGTGGCTAGCTGATAAGTTCGGACCCACTACTTACAGCCACCAGAATCCCTTGTTTGATGTTGAGGATGACATTTCCTCGTTCGTTGCCAACTACTTTGTATCTATGGAGGGGTATTCGTACCGCTTTGACCCCCCTGATGTGTAAAAGATTCTGTATGCTTGTACATTACCTTTGGCATTTAATGATAATTATCTTTTTATACATGTACTTTTTTTGGCTATTGCTTGTGTACTTTTCTGTTACTACTTGGTGACAAGCGTGACTTTGGAGTTAGTGACAAGTGGGAGTTGCCAGGTGAGTAGTCCCTATTCATGGCTGGATGAGAGGAAGGCCGAGGATGACAGGAAGCAAGGGAGAGAGATGATGAGAGCAAGGGAGGGGAGGATGAGTGAGAGAAAGTGGATAGTTATTGCATAGTACCAGAAAGGCTACTTATTTACCACCGTATTGTTGGGCTTTATAACTCCGGCTGCAAAAAAACTGTACACTAAAACTATTAGCACAGTACTTACCATATTTTGGTTCTACAAATTTGCTGGCATATTACCACCAAAGACTGGTACTGTATAAGACAACAGTATAACTGAATGATTGTACATGTAGCAGATAGCACCAAATTTTGGTACTGCAGTACTATAGAGTATCAAATTTGGTGCCAAAACAGTCAGGTGAAAACAAAAAGGAACAGTACCAAAATTTGGTACTGCAAAAACATAGCAGAGCTAAAAACAATAAAGCACAGTACCAAATTGATAACACAGCAATAGCATTAGACAATACTGATCACAAGTAAGATTCTAATCAAGAGAATTAGACAGTACTGATCACAAGCAAGATTCTATTCAAGCGAATTACAACTGTTGCCAGTGGTTAGAATTGTAGTTGGGGTAAACACTGTATCCTGTCCTGGTCACTTCCATCTTCATATGGCATACTGTTGTAGATATTTTCATATATCTCTGAGGATAGTTTAAAGTGGTGATGGAGGCCAGGGATAGCCTCCATGGGGAACCGTATGGCTCTAACAAGATGCGAGTAGATCATCACCGGTGGTGTCTGATCTAATAGGGTATAGGTATCAACTTTGCCCTCAACCTGGGCATAGTACAAGCCCTCAACTAGCAATCCACCTCTTACGATCTTGTTATGCCAACGATCCTTCAGTACTCTTGGTGCTACATAAACGGTTTTTGTGCACTTAAGAAGGTAGAAGTCCTCCTTCTCCTCGGCTGCGTTCACTGCAAAGTTATCCCCAATGGACAATAATTGGCTCAACACCTCAGGGTCTCCTTCATACATAGGCATGCTTAAATCCTCACTCACATGGGAGGAAAACAAATCATAGTAGTTCTCCTCATCATCGTCGTCCTCATCACTATTTGTAGGTTGTACTGACTCTGTCAATGGCTCGATGGAGACATATTTCCATTCTTCAATGTGCTATTTATTATTGCATCTCCTCCACTGCCCATTCACACATGGATCACAGCAGCATGATAGCGTACGAAAACGCACATCACATGGATTGTGCGTTGAGTAGCCGTCAACACAATGGAATGAGCGAGAGCCTGCAATTGGTTTACAGTCCCACAACGGAAAACGCAGCACATCATTCGATGAAACCAACTAGAACACCCTCCTTGTGTGGCGCTTCCACCTTTCTTTGTCGGCTGAAACCTCGTGTTCAAAAAATTGACCACATCAGCCGCACACTTCATGGGCCAGCCACCATCGGGTTTTAGCTCTTCGTGCATCAGGGTTCTCTTGATAATAGCACCTGCACCATCATGCTCTCGTTTTCCATGCCCTGAAGCAAAGAAGTTATGCATCATAAGCAATCCTGTCAACTGATAATACCTGGCTACAAAATAGTGTGGTCTTCGTGCCTTGAACTGTGAAAAGCGACACCATCTCACCATACCCAATGATAACGCAAACGGTGTCCTTGCTGTTTCATCCAGTGCAGCATAAAACAATGCTGAACAAAGAGCGTGTCATGGAGCTTATCATCTGATATGTAAAAATGCATAGTTTTCTCAATAGCTCCTACTGAATTTCTGATATAAGAGATGTGTCCTAGTATTGTTACCTGTGTTGACCACCAATGCATGGACTGGATCTCATTTTGCACTTTAAAGCTGTAATTCTCTGCAAAATCAACAACAGATACCACATCTCTGGGAAACTTAAGCAAGCAGTCCTTGAATTGTTGGGCCTGCCACCTAAACATAAAGTTGTGCTTAACGAAGCTTTTCAGATGATCTGAAAAGAGATGAATGAAAGTTACACTTTTCATCCTTTCCACGACCAAGTCCTTTCGCTTCTTCTCTTTTCCATCACCATTAACCTGTCCAGTGCGCCCACATCCTGGAATATCTTAACAGTCACCTCCTTGCTATCTATTGCAATCTCGACTGGGCAGGATGACAACTTTCGTACACCGCATTTGGGGCACTCTCCAAGCAAGCATCTCTTTGCATGATATTCACGATCCTTAGGGCGAGGGCACAATATAAAATCCAGCAAGTTACTTATGTGTTGAAAAATAGCCTGGTTTTGCAGAACATTGGCCTGCCTCACTATGTGTACCACAAATGGAGCATGTACATGGATGTTCTTTGCCATGATACCCAAACTTGTTCTGGCGCATTTGATTGAAAGCATCCTTGAAGTATACCATCTGGATATGGTAAATACAGCAGCAAGTATAGCGCTCTTTCAATCTTCGGACAAAAAATGTCTTGAGTGTCTCAAAGGACCTAAGTGACAACTTCACCGCAGGATACATGCTCTTGAATCTTTTGTAGAGCTCCACCTTTAAACGAAAAATGATCCACGTTAGAGCTCAGAATACTATCAAACAAGAGTAAAGCACCAAAGCTGTTTACAGTACAAAATTTGGTACTGTAAACCACCAACTCATTCTAAAGTACCAAATTTGGCACTGTAGTGCCAGATATCAGACTATAGTGCCAAATTTGATGCAGAAAAGTACCATATTAGGCTCTATTTATTACCAAGCGGACCATAGTACCCAATTGGATACTTTTCTACATTAAGCATGGTACCAAATTAGATCATAGTAACAAATTGGGTGCTTTTGTGAATACAAAAAAGCACCAAATTTGGTTCTATGTACCAAGCTGGAACCATAGTACCCAATTTGGTACTGTTTTACATACTGCATATTACCAAAATGGATCCATAGTGGCAAATTGGGTACTTTTTTGGATACAAAAAAGCGTCAAAATTGGTACTATGCATCCAGTTTGGTACTTTTCTGTATTCACTAAAAGCACCCAATCTGTTTCCAAAACCCAATTTGGTATAATACTACCAAGTGTGAGTGGTGCCCAAAAACACCAAATTGGATTTGTGGAACCCCTTAGGTACTATGCAGGCACACTTAAAGCACCCTGCATAGTACCAAACTTGATCCATAGTACCAAATTGGCTATTTCTCTGTATACTTCACAGTACCATAATTGGAAGCTTAGTACAAAATTGGATACAAAGAGCGCCATAATTGGTACTATGCATCTAGTTTGGTACTTTTCAGTATCCTCTAAAAGCACCAAATCTGTTTCCAAAACCCATTTTGGTATTATACTACCAAGTGTAAGTGGTGCCCAAAACAACCAAATTGGAGCTGTGGAACACCTTAGGTACTAACCAGGCACACTTAAAGCACCCTGCATAGTACCGAACTTGATCCATAGTACCAAATTGGCTATTTCTCTGTATACTTTACAGTACCATAATTGGATGCTTAGTACAAAATTGGATACTTTTTTGGATATAAAACGCTCCAAAATTGGTACTATGCATCCATTTGGTACTTTGCAAGATACATTGAAAGCACCAAATCTGTCTCCAAAACCTAATTTGGTATTACACTACCAAGTGTGAGTGCTTCTCAAAAGTGCCAAATTGAGACTGCGCTTCCTTACTCTTGGACATTGCAACCAAAAGTTGTACCGTGAATCCTGTTGGGTACAATGCAAAATTCAGAGAAGTGCCAAATTTGGTCCTATGGAGGTGGAATTGGTACCTACAATGATACTATTATGGAGCTGGGAATTCAAACAATGGAAAGTACTTAGATCTGGGAATTGGTACCTACAATGATTGCAGTACCAAATTGGTACTTATGGCCTAGAGTGATTGCTGGTAAAAAACTACCAGTTTGGTACTGAACAGCCAAGCTTTCAGTGCTACCCAAAGACTACAAATTTTGAACTATTCCAAGAGAAATCAAAGCCACCATGGATTGCATTGTAGCAAAAACATATTACCTGAGAGTCATCTAGAAGATGAATTGGATGTTTGATGACACATTTTGCCTCGATCCTCTGCTTACAAATATCCTTTTTGTTTGGTGAAACTCTCGTCTCAGATTTCCAAAAAGCGATCACCAAATCTCTAGTTTCACTTGTGATACTTGTATACAAAGGCAATTGTCTGTGACAAGCACTAAGTGGCAACACTTCATTCTCATCTTTCGTTTCCAGTCGACTGCTTGCTGCCGCTATATTCCGTCGATGAACACCCAAGACAGCAGCAATTTTGGACTGGTTCACTGGCATTGTTCTCTGATCACCATTGTTCACAGTATCATCATCAAAGAGGCTCTCTTTACAAAACAGCTCACTTGCAGAGTGAGGTACTTCAATTGAGTCAATGTGTTGCGAACGTTGGAAAGAAGACTCGATTGCACATTCGAACTCCTCAACTTGGAAAACGGCTGATGATGCATGAGCTGCTCTAGAATTTCCTGTTGTTAGTCCTTGGGTCTGTCGATGCCAACATCTAGCCATGGCTTTGCATATATTGTTCCTTGACCTGGTTCTTGAAAGGCTACCTTCCCTAGCAGGGTTGCGCTCCTTGCATCGTTACTCACGCTTCTTTTGTGCCCAATAGCCCTAGAGAAATTCTTGGTTGCCGACAGGTTCGTGAGCAGCTTGGGTTTCATTGATAGTATCCTCTGTAAATGCAGGTATCCCTGACTCAAGGTTAGTGAAGGGATCACATTTAACCTCCAGCATCATCTCTGTAAATATGGTGACGGCCTGAGCTACCATGTTTATACAGAGAGAGAGAGAGGGCTATGGTGTTCCACAGGGAATAGAGGATGTGCAGGAGAGAGGTCTGTGAGAGAGAGAGAGAGAGAGAGAGAGAGAGAGAGGGGAGGTCTAAGAGAGAGAGGAAGGGAGAGAGAGAAATCTGCTTCCTTGCATTCCACCTGCATCTGCACCCACGTCTCCACCCACGTCTATCTGTTATGGGACGTTTCAAAAAAAGACTAAAGTATAACACCTCAAGGAATTTTCACAGCTTAATATTTCTCCTTTATTTCCTTTTTGCCCTCTTTTTCTTTACTCTTGTTCTACCAAGCCTAGGTGGTGTCAAGGACAACCAATTTTGTACCACCATCCCTTGCTTTCACCCCACTTTGGATCAATTCGATCGGCATGAAACACAACCTAATATCACAAAGCAAAGGGGTTACACTTTTATTATACTACATCAAGATTTAATTTGGGATTGATTGGGTTACTAACCTTGACAGTGTTGAGGTAGTATGAAAGTATCTTTCTTATCATTCCAAAACTTGGTGGAATCAATTTGAAAGAACCCATTTGGATGTTTCTTCATGGTTACTTGATACCTCTATATATCACCTTGAACCATTTGACATCAAAGATGAATAGACTAAATGCTCTAAATCCAACCTCAAGAATATCTTGAATAGTTCCACAATACTCAAGATTGTCCTCTATGACATTGCTATCATGTCTACTAGCTTGACTTTCTTACTCAAAAGTTGCCATCACACTACAATCAAATGTGTTTCTTTTAGAATCCACATGCTCTGTGCGAAAGTGCCTTCACTCTGACCGTATTGCATTAAATAGTTTGTACTAACATTAAACAAAATCATGACATTTAGTATAGTGCATTTAACAAGGTATATACATGAGATAGAGATGAAGAATGTACTTACTTGAGGGTCACATCCTGTTGCATACTCATGCTCTTCTCTTGTGATCATCTCTCCATTTTGCGATGCCATCAATATTGCCATATGAAGCCATTCTATATTGATCACATTTGATAGAGATTCGAAGCTGGGTAGGAATCAAAAGCACCTATTTGCTCTTCTAAACGTTCTTCCCTTACTCCTTTCATCTATTGATTGCATCCTTGTATCTCCCAATCCACTTCTCCAACCATGATGGGAATATTTAGAATGTAGAATGTATTCACCTTGTGGCGTAAAGCTTTATCCAGTCTTCGTTGCCTTCCTTTTCCCTGAGGCACGTTAGTGATTAGTCGATCATCCTTCTCATTGCTCCACAATTTTGGCATGGAAGGATCTATGCGAGATAGATGTTTTGAGATATACACAAGAGACTCTTGCATTAACCATCCCTCTCCCATGATTGCTTCTGGCCTTGCTTTTTGTCTCACAAAGTCCTTTAAGTTTTTCATGAACCTTTCAAGGGAAAACATCCATCTAATATGAACAACACCACACAACGCCACTTCATCAACCAAATGCACCACAAGATGCAATTGGCTAGTGAGAATTGTTCTAGGAAAGTTGTCCTCGATCATACACACTATCTTAATAGCATTGAGATGAGCCATACAAGGTTAAGGTGTTGGGATCAATGGATGGAAATGCCGTTCGATCGCTACAAGCATCGAACGTCGTTGGATATGAACAAGTAAACTCGGCCCATACGTAAACTCTGACTGTGGGGGTCGGTGGGAACACGGTTGCCAGGAAGTGAAATTTATTGTGTGCAAGAGGGAATAAATGTTACATAAATGAGAATATATTGTTTGTAAGGAGGCATTTAATGGGATTTCCCAAAATTCCTTTTTTCATTCCTCCCCCAATGCTCCGGAGTTTACCCTTGTATTCCACTATTTGTGCCGCTTTCAGCCGCATGCCTATTCTGTGCACCTTCCGCCTCCCAGAGTGATGACAACAACCGGTCGCTTGACTCTTGCAACCGGTTCTTCTGCATGTGTTCCCGCTCTCTCCATTGGCTGCTTGACTCTTGCAATAGGTTTAGGTCTTGCAACCAGTTTAGGTCCATGCATGCAACGGTCGGGGAGGCAGACGTTTAGGCCACTCTGCCGCCACCACCACCGTGTTCCCGCCACTGACGAGTGCTTCATCCTTTCGACCCCTCCATCTTGCCGTGCCCAGGCGTGGAGTGGTCTGCAAGTCGTGGCTTGCAAGTAGGGCCCGGTCTTTACTGCTATTGTGGTCCGCCTGTGCACAGTGACCAGTCCCGCTGCTCAACGCCCTCTGCTTGACGCACGTGGCCATCACAGCACGTGGCCATCACAGCCTACCCCAGCGCCTACGATTGGTGCACGTATGCTCCATTTGCTTTGTATAATATATATACTGAATGGCTATATATGAGAGAGAGAGAGAGAGAGAGAGAGAGAGTGAAAGAGAGGGAGGGGTATATGACGTGTGTAAAAGAACATGAATGAATGATGTCATACATGAACATATGGTGAGAGAGAGAGAGAGAGAGAGAGAAAGAGAGAGAGGGGTATATGACATATGTGTAAAATTACATGAATGAATGGTGAGAGAGAGAGAGAGAGAGAGAGAGAGAAGTATATGACATCCATATTACAAGGAGATTACACTCCCTGATGGGAGGATTGGTCGTCTATGTCGAGCATCTCAAACATGTTCTAAAAGAGGCACTACGTATTTTAAGAGAGTCCACATGATGCAGCATTTGAAGAATGAACACCAAGTAGTGGTGGACGTCCCCAAGCTTAAGGTGGGACGACCTAGAGATGGGGAGAGTCCAGAAGTCTTACCTTGTCCTCGTTATGAGCGACAAGCAAAGACTAGGTTTGCGAATGTGGCGAAGAAATTTGAGAGGAATATGCACAAGTTCCTTAACAATTAGTGGAGGGGAAGTGGCTCTTGAAGATACGACAACCATTACGAGGGAGGAATTTATAAATGAGCAAACTCAAAGATGCCAAGAACTTGTATATGGAGTCAAATGATAGTTGCATCTCACGCATCGAGAGGCGTATCAAGAATGGCTATGAGAAATTTGTAAGTGATGTAATTACATTAAATTAAATGCATTATTGCAAAATGAGAATAAGACTTAAATTTTTTGAGTAAATGTATCGTAGAAACAAAGAAGAGAAAGGCCGAGGCCGCAATGTGTGAGGAGGAAGATGAAGATATGGATGTCCCCGGGGATTCGGTAAGTCTACGAATCTAACATGCATTGTCCACATGTCTAGCATTTTGAGAGAATACTAACATTTTCATGAATAAAGGGTGAGCATGTGGGCATGGCACCAAGGAAAGATGCTCGAAGAAGAGAATACGATTCCTTCTCTCCAGTGAAGGTATTTGATGAATCCCTAGGTGAGGAGGATTTGGAGGTTCTTCGATCTCCTAGATCGAGCATTGCCAAGAATGAAGTAGTCTTCAAAGTCTCTTACGGCAAGATCGAGTGCATGAGCTCTAACTTGGGTGATGAAAAAATCCACCTAGAAAGGTAATATTTGCAATCATGATTGTTATTTTTGGCTTCGAGATTTAGAATATAAGATGGCATCATGTAATATTGTGCTATAGGTTGAGAGAGGGTGTCACCCTCCATTTCACATGCGCACGCTTAGGATTGAGTGCAGAAATGGAGGGTAGACTAATTGACAATGACTTTCAAATTGAAGCCTCCACAAAGACAATGAATATGTTTGCTATGGCTTAAAACACCTTTGTACAATGCAATGTGAATGACCTTATGTCTTGCTAACTTGGAGTTCTTGTAGTGTGATGGAGAACAAGCTACCACATGACATTTTCAAGGAAATTTGGTTTGTGGATAGCTTGTGGTATGCATATGTGCCCTCCAGGGTTCACAATCATACGACGATGGATAACTTTTTGGGCCCTTGGTCTTGGCACAACATGTGCTTACTTTCTTTTTTATCTTGCATAGGTAATACTATGACGACAATCTCTTTATGTAATACTTTGTCTTGCAAGTGTAAGTGTAACTTAAACGAGTTCCTTTTGCAGGAACCATTGGGTTCTTGTGGCAATTTTCAATGGCCACAAGGTCCGTATCCCAAGTTTGCCAAGAGGGAAAACTACGATATTATTTTTTGATGCTTTGTCCATGTGCACCTTGTCGGATTATCTCCACAATGTGTATCAATAAGTTTCTAAACGAGAAAGTTTCTTTCCTTATGTACAATATTTTATAATAATATACATATAATGACATGTTTTATGGCAGAGTGTTACACCATCTTAGTTGGCATTGCTCTAGCCTGGCAATAAAGTATGAGTTGGAGAACCCGCAATTGCACTGTGTAACATAGAAGGTGAAGGTATATGGACTTATTGTCTTGTGTAAGCATTTACATGTATTATTGCATAGATAATCATATAAGGTAATTCCTTCTACGTTGTAGGTAGCCCGTCAACCTAATGAGGTGGATTGTGGCTTTTATGTAATGGCCACAATGTGGTCTTTGCTAGACAAAGCAATAATTGGTAGGCAAAAGGAACATTGGGTAAGTTGCATTTATGTTTTGAATGTACTTTCGAGTGGGAGAAATGCTTAACCCAATTGTTCTTTTCTATTTTGTTTTAATAGTTGAAATCAAATTGGTATACTCATGAAGATGTTGAAAAGATCAAGAACCACCTATTATCTTGGTGTCATGTCACATTATGCAAAGGGCTATCTTCTTGATGTCATGTGTCATGGGACAACATAGGAAATCTCATTTTGTATCGATGATATGGATCTTGGAACGATTTTGTATCTCAATTTACATTTTGTATTGATGACAAGTACCTTGCCACATTTTGTATCAATGATATGTAATCTTGTCACATAATGTAACTTAGTTTGTAATCTTGTCACATTTTGTATCTCAATTTAAGTTTTGTATTGATGATATGTATTTTGCAACATTCTGTATCTCAATTTAAGTTTTGTATTGGAAATATGTATCTTGTCATAATCTGTATCTCAATTTAAGCCTTGTATTGATGATATGTATCTTGTCACATTTTGTATCCATGATATGTATCTTCTCACATATTGTATTAGTTTATAATCTTGTCACATTTTGTATCTCAATTTAAGTGTCCTATTGATGATATGTCTCTCAATTTAGGAGGTCCCTAATCATGAGGTTAGACAACCCAAAATCTAAAATTTGAAAATGTGTAATCTTGGCGATGATGAAGAAACTCAGGGTCTTATAGTAGGTGCTGGCTCATTAGCAAATGGATGTGGACCTCTCATTGGCAAATGCATCCAAATCTAAAGAGCTTGATGAGGAATTTGATCCGTTACCCATAGTAAAGCAGCCGGAAGGTGTCCATCATAGGGTATGACCACCTACAAGCTGTAAATTTGGAATCTTGGCTTTATCACATGGGTTTGGTCCCTATAGCTGTAAATCTGAAATCTTGGCTAATGATGATGAAGAAACTTAGGGTCTTATAGGTGGTGGCTCATTGGCAAATGGATGTAGACCTCTCATTGACAAATGGATGTACAGAGAACATCTCATTGGCACTTCATATTCCAGTAATGTTGCAGATGACTATTGCTACCTACTACGGGATAATTCTTATGAAGGAAAGCCTGTGTGTAGATCTATCAATGACCTCCATGTTGGTATGTTATGAAATGCATTGGCCTCTTTACAATGTCTGGTGGCTCTTAGGCTTATTACACTCTTATCCCTACTAGTTTGATAGGTGGGGGCTTGAGTGGTTGAGTAAATTGTATGCTCATGCCTCGAAGGAAATTGAGGCTTTACATCACTTAATTGACCTTAAATTATTGATGTATTTGAATGCATCCTTTGCAATCGCCCGCTAAGAGAGAGAGAGACATCCTAAACACAAGGCTATGGTAGTGGCAGAGATGGAAAGAACATATAGCAAGAGGAGTACAAATGTGTCTGTTAGAGACCTTGATGTCCAGGACAGAAGGAAGTCCAGAGATTTGGTGGGCCGGGCCATCAAGTCTCAAAACCAAGCAAGGTGAAGACGATGAACTTAATCCTTCTGTGCCTTTAGAAGGGAATGGTAGCGGCAATGATGATAATTACAGCTCGTGAGTATCACATTTGAAGTTGTTGTTTCCTACGCTTAGTGGGATGCTTTATCTTTCTATCTCAAAAGTAAACTCGGACTGAAAAGTAAACTCGGACCGGTCTGAGTTTACTTTTCTAGTCCTATTGTTGAAATGTATCTTTCTATCTCCCAAAGTAAACTCGGACCGGTCTTTTCAATGTGATTGTGACTCAATCTTGCACATGATTGGATGACCTAGATGGACATGGTCTATGTTTCATCTTTGCAATGAGTTATACTAAAATGTGATTGTAGTTATCTTGTAAATGAGTTATATTACAATGTGATTGTGACTCCATCTTTGCACACATGATTTGTTGACCCTTTGGATGGACATGGTCGATGTTGCTCGAACAAAAATATTTAACCAACTGTTATGGTTCACCCTAACCCTCCTTGAAACACATCCAAAAAGAGATTACCTAGTGAACCGCAACTGTCGGGAGGATCTTTCCAATGGCCGAGCTCGTAACCCTTAAGGTCTCCAATCTCTACAACTCCTTGAGAAGCAATTCCACTGCATCTCCCACGAGCGTTATCACACCGCCGTGTTACACTTAAGGATCCTCGTCCCTCCTCTCACCTCACTTCACTCACACACACTCAGTAGCATGCATTAGGGAGAGAGATTAGCAAGAGCAAGACTCAATTGCACAATGGGAGAGTATGTTGTATTATGAGAGAAATTCACTTATATACATGGCCATAAGTGTTCACACTCACTTAAACTGTGGCCGGCCAGGCACTTTAGGCTCATAAGAGGCCTAATGCTATTACAATGACTACTCTCATAATATATCCATGAAGTACATCACTTAGGACTTCATCCTATCTTGCTACCACTCGCTCTTGAAGCGGGAATCGCCATAAATACTCCGTCACACCATTATGGGCGCCTGTCCAAGTTGTAGCTTTGGACACTATTGCTTCATATCTTGAATGTATGACCCTTTGGTGTATCTACCGTGACTCCTTGATGTAAGATAATGGCAGTATCTCTTGTTAATCCTAGAATTGGATTAACATCCCCCCCTTCCTGATGGTGGCGATCACGTCCTCATGATCGCGTTGAAGACGACAAGTATAAATATCGCGCACAGGTTGAATTACCGAAACCCACTTTGCGTTTCACATCGAAATACTCCACCTATGTCGAGCAGATCTCATCCTTGCAAGATTTACTAATTTAGTCATAGGGAGGAACCCATGTCACCACAAACGGGGAGACTAAAGCAGGTGTTGGATTCAAAGCTGGTGTTAAAGATTATCAGTTGACCTATTACACTCCCGATTATAAGACCAAAGACACCGATATCTTGGCAGCCTTTCGAATGACCCCGCAACCCGGAGTACCGGCTGAGGAAGCTAGAGCTACAGTAGCTGCGGAATCTTCCACAGGTACATGGACCATTGTATGGACAGATGGACTTACCAGTCTCGATCGCTACAAAGATCGATGCTATGATATCAAACCTTTGTGTGGGGAGAATGAACAAGCTTTGTCAATGGCATTGATGATGAGTGATGCTCAATGGGCTTTGTTCCTCCGGAAGAAATAAGAAAAGCTAGTTAATGAATGAAGGGGTTAGTGGTGTATTGGGAATTCCTAATGGGGTGGGGGGTGGGGTTTTGCAAATGATTGCCTTTTTATATTTGTGTGAGCCCCTCTCTTTTTCTTTCTCTTTTTTTTTTGGGCTCAATTTGTTTTTGGCAATCCTCGGCAAGGTTACATGTGATTTTTGTTAGTGGGGACACTAAGAGATGTTAATAATGGGAGAGAAGAGAGAGAAGGATTCGGAGGAACATAGACTTAATCATCAAAATGAGATGGTGATTCTCAGTTTCTCATTTGATTCATTGAAGCGACATTCATCATTTGAAGAATTTGGCCTTTGATGATGTCCCTTTGTGTGTGGCAGGATTCTTGTCAAATGTTGTTGAGAAGGACCTGTTCCTGTCTCTTCTACATATGTGCTTTTTATATTTTTATGTATATTTAAGTGCTCTTATGAAGCAGATTTACATGAAGTACAAGAATTGAGTCATATAGACTCTTATTGAACTGCTCTGGTATTGAAGTAGCCACTTGTTGGTGAGGAAGAAGGACTTGTTCTTGCCCATGTACTTTTTATGTTTTTATGTATATTTAAGTGCTCTTATGAAGCAGATTTATATGCTTGAGCTGTGGCGATTTTATTTGAAATTTCCAATCCCACCAAAATCCTAGGGATCCTTTCAGTAAGATTTGTTAGAAGTTTCAACTCTTGCAAGGTCTCTTCCTCCCGTGATAGCAATTCTACACTGTTTGCAGGAGTGTTCAAGGCGACTATTTGCATGGGTTCATCTAGTGAATACAACGATTCACTTATCCAAGTTCTACCAAGGAGACGGCATCATACTCAAGGGAATCTAGGGTAACATGGAATGTAATTTCATATCGCCATCGCGATTGTTTGAGTAGTGCATCTAAAGTAACCTTGAACTTCAATGTTTTGTCCCTTGGCTCCTTGTGCAAGACTATTGCTTGTAGGGATGAGTTTAGGTTGTCCCAAAATGACACCCAAGTGTCTATTGTCATGATGTTATGACTAGCTCCTTGAGGGCTAATCAATGCGCGTTTGCGCTTAACATCATTGCCTGTAGGAAAATCCAACCATACCATGATAGAATCTTCCAAAGGAACCATGGGTGTTTCAGTTATTATTTCGGCTTCAGATCCCGTTCCTATTTCATACTCCCATTCACTTTCATCTTCATTTTGGCTTTCAGCTTTTTCAAGAATACCCAATGCGTACACTGGCACACTTGGCCCTTTGATAATTCTTATTGAGGTATGTTTGGAAACTTGCGAATCCTGATAATCCTGTTTTATGGAGTTCGTTATGTCCTTGTATAGTCTTCCTCTTGAGAGGGAAAGTGGTACTCCTCTAGGCTTTGTATCTTGGTTGCTATTTTAGGTTTGGTATTATGAGGCTCAATCACAACCGATGACCTTGTAAGACATTCAACCAAGCTAAGCATGCTCTCCTAAGCTTGCTTTTTGCATTCCGCTTATGTCATGTGATCATTATTATCCATTCGGGGTAGTTGGGTGGGTTCTAGTTTCTTGATTGGTCTATGTGGTGCACTGAGTGAAGAGTAAGAACTTGTTTCATCCTCACTTAGTGATGTACTAGAACTTGTTTTATTCTTTGACTTTCTTTGGTTTGTTAGTTTTTCATTATCTTTACCCATGCGACGAAATCAAATTTTCTTTTGGGTTTTTGTATCTTGTGTGTTGCACATATGGGGGTTGAGGTTTGTGTGGTGGATTTTGAGGTGGATGCTTCTGCATCATGTATAGCTTTTGGATCTTTTGTGTTTATGTCTCCTTCTGGATTTATGTCCTCTACAGGCTCCTTTTCCTTGTCTTTTATTTCGACCTTGGTTTTGCCAATTTGTTGTCCTTTGTTTTTCTTGGTTTTAGAAGATTTTTCTCCTTCTTTTGGGTTCTGTTTTGAAGCATGTTCTTCTACCCATGTTGAGGTATCTTCTTTTACGTTCCTTTTGACTGTTTCTCGTGCCTTGACTTGTAAGCACATTCAAGGGCACCGTGGACAATTGCCCATTTTGTACACTTAAGATGTTAAGAGTTGTATTTTGTGAGACAAGTTGCATTGAAGCAACCCGTCTTGGGCAATCTTGGAACATGTGATCAATGCAACATCGTTCACACATTGGTCGCAAGGTGTCAGTGACTATGGGCATGGAAGTCTACCACCTTGTGAGGTCCACGACAATAGAAACACTGAAGTGTTTGATTAACTGCTTCCTGAGAAGTTTCTACCCTTTGGACTATTTCTGTTTGGTGCATGGGAGATGGAAGCTTTGAGTCCATTGTGGATGAAGTGGGACACTTTTTAGTATCATGCTCAAATGTTTTACAATATATCCTATTCTTCTATATATGCAATATAGAAGAATAGGTGCCTTGTATGCACAATGAGGATTGGGATGGTCATAGTGATTGCACTTAACATAAGGCATTTCGTTCCTCACTTTTCAAGGATGTCTGGTTTTAAAGGTTTTCATCCTCTCTTAGAGATGTTGGGTGTAAGGTTTTAAGCAATGCTGCATACAATTATGGGAATGTCAATTCCAAGATAGATCTTTCTTTTGCCATTGCTTCACTTGGTTCAGATGAGGAACACCTCATAGCATGATCATCTTCTAGCATGTTGTCATCTAAACGCATTGCTTCTTTACAACATTGATCGAATGTTTCCGGATTGGATACAATGATCAAGTTGTGTAAGTGGTTATTCTTCAAGCCCATCATTAAACATCTCATCAATTGAACATCGTTTAATTTTTTCCATGACTCACAACATGAGTCCAAGAGTTTTATCTAAGGATAAAGTCTCTAATGGATTCATTTGGTTAACGCTCAATTGAATAGAGTTCTGTTACTGCACTCCACCGATCACCTTGTCTGGAAAAGCCATGTATAAAGGCTGATTTCAAGGTTTTGAAGTTGGTATTGATCACCGGCATCAATGCGATCAACCATCGACTAGCTTTTCCCTCTAAGCATAAGTTCAACGCATGTACCTTAGTGGGGCAGTTGGGATTTCCAAAGGCTTCAGATCTCTGTTCAAACATTTGAATGAATTGAACATGGTCTATTGTTCCGTCATATTTGCCCATAATTTTAGAAATTTATACGGTCGTATTTCTGTATGTCATTGAGGCTGTATGTGAGTGCTCTTGTTGGAAGAGACTCAGTGAGTCCTTGGGCCACTCCCCTTCCTAGACTAGTTAGTATGTCCAAGGTGTGGGCATCCAGGAAAGGGTTGGTACTTATAGGATTTGCGGGAATGTTAGGCACAAGGGACCAAAGCCCGGTGGGATCAAAGTGATGGGGGGTGAAAAACGTGATGACACGCTTGTTATAGGCATGGGCAATGGCATTGGGAGGTGAATTTGTGGCATAGATCTCAATGGCTCGAAGATGTTAGCCATTGGGTTCAGTCCTTGTGTGATCCTTGGCAATCCCTCTATCTTGGCCATGTCAGAGTGCCTAAATGCTCCTTAATGAGCAATCACAGTTTTTTTTTTGCTTTTTATACTTTCCCATAGCCTGTTACAACCTCAAGAGGCTTGGCGTAGTCTTCGTTGGATCAAACGGGTGTCCGTTTGCTCTAATTAGCTTAGGCGCTATACGCACGTGAACTGAGATATTTTTTCAGAAAAAGCGTATGCTAGGAACTTCCCAGATGGAAGAAGTCCTAAAACCTATTTTCCATCATTGTCTCAAGATGAAAAAAAATCGAGAATTTTTTTCCTATTTCGCAACATGTTTTTAAGGGTGTTCCAAAAGGAATTTTGAAAAACTCTGCATGAGGGAGTTGTAGCATTTTTGGAGTACTACAACTTTGTTTCCTTGAGTCGTCCGTGATTTTGTCGTTTTTTAGACCTCAAAAAGTAACCCGGATATGGCTCGTCATCATTTTCATGTTTTTTGTGATTTTTCGTGGTTTTTGGGCTGTTTTTTGCCTTGATTTTCGCGTCAAATTTTGAGGCTGCTAGTCGGAGGCCAAAATGGTCGATTTTGACTTTGGATGACCAAGTCCAAAGTCGAAGAGCTCGATGTCAGCTTTTCGATGAGCCCTAGAGCTCCTTCATCGGATATACAGTTTAGGAGATACGGGCCTCCAAATAGGGGTGTTTTCTAGAGTTTGTTTTTTAGTTAACGGACCCCCTTTTCACGTCGACGGACTTCACAAGTTTTATAAATTTTGATTTTGATTCTATTTTATTTTATTTTTTTTCGATAGAACCCTTTTCACGTCGACGGACTTCACGAGTTTTATAAATTTTGATTGTTTTAAAATGCCATGAAACCTTAGATTTTCATGCCGTGAAACATTAAATGGTTCATGCCGTGAACCGGACTTCACGGAATATTAAATTCAATTTTTTTTAATTAACGCCGTGAAACCTTAGGTTTTCACGTCGTGAAACGTTAAATGGTTCACGCTGTAAACCGGACTTCATGGAATATTAAATTTGATTTTTTTAAAACACCGTGAAACCTTAGGTTTTCATGCCTTGAAACGTTAAATGGTTCATGCTGTGAACCGGACTTCACGGAATATTAAATTTGATTTTTTTAAAGCACTGCGAAACCTTAGGTTTTCACGTCGTGAAACGTTAAATGGTTCACGCTATGAACCAAAACTTCACGGAATATTAAATTTATTTTTTTCTTCACGTCTGACTTTTCACAGCATGAACTATCACGGTCGAAACTTTCACGGAGACGGAACTTTCACGTTGGACTTTTTCATGGCCTGAACTTTCACGGTCGGACTTTTTCACGGCCTGAACCTTCACGGCCTGGCTTTTTCACGGCCTGAACCTTCACGGCCTAGCTTTTCACGGTCTATCTTTTTTTTGGAGTCTAGTGGGAAGTACAAATTTTTCTTTTTTGGGGGGAATATTTTTGAATTTAAAATGAAAGGGTATGGACATTTTTCCAAAAAGGTAAGTGGGAATCAAAAAAGTCAACCTTTTAATGACACCCCTTACACCCTTCATAAATGACTCCCAAAATGGACAATTTTAACAACTCATGAGCATCTACTCATTGAATGCTCATTAGCTTTAATGAGTTATGTAAAAAAGTGATTAAGAATTAATCTAAGATTAATCTTTTTACTAATCTTTTCCTCTTTTACACTAATCAAGGACTCTAATTAACCACTATTCCCTTATTAATTCACATAATTGTGCTAATCTTTATGCATCCACAATTGTATAAATTAATCTAAAATAGGAGATTAATTAGACTCTTAATTATGGTCTCCTCTTTTAAGCCAAAATTAAGCAAAGAGTTAAATTTCTCCAATTGATGAAAAAATTGATGTGATTAGGTGTTTTAATGCATCTAGATGCTCTCAAAACACTCAAAAATACTACTTTCGACTACTCATATGATCCATTTACACCCCAATTAACACATTTTCTATTTTTTTAGCCTCTTGAACAAGATTAACCACCCTTAATGATAAAAACCAGTCCATTAAGAGAAATTAGTCAAATTCAAGGGTTTTTTTTTATGGTTTTAATTTTTTTTGAAAGATTAAGCTACTCCTAATGCTTGCTAACACTCTAATCCAAACAATTTCAACAACAAACACATAATTAAACTAGAATTAATGATCTTAGTTCTATGTTTAACACTAAAGAGAGCTAACATTCACTAAAAATTGCATTCTATTGCATTGTTTGATGCAATGGATGCAAACTAAGCCTAATAAAAACTATGTGCAAGCCCTAAGAACATGAAAAACCACAAAAGTAACAATCAAAATAACAAATTAATCTAAAAAATAAGCAAAAAGCATTCTTTTCAAAAACAAAAAAGAGAGCTATTCTACACCAAATCTCACACAAATCACCATCAAATCCACATCTTTTTCATGGGAAACCATTAATCAAGATAATTGGCAATGGGTTATGTATAAATTAGAGGCAAAACGATGGAATGGCCAAGATCGTAATCCTTTCAGAGGTCTCCAAGCTCTACAACTCCTTGAGAAGCAATTCCACCGTGTCTCCCCCCGCGAGAGCGTTGTCACACCGCCGCGTTGCACTACGGATCCTCATCCCTCCTCTCACCTCACTTCACTCACACACACTCACTAGCATGCATTAGGGAGAGAGATTAGCAAGAGCAAGACTCAATTGCACAATGGGAGAGTATGCTATATTATGAGAGAAATTCACTTATATATATGGCCATAAGTGTTCACACTCACTTAAACTGTGGCCAGCTGGGCATCTCAGGCTCATAAGAGGCCTAATGCTATTACAATGACTACTCTCATAATATATCCATGAAGTATATCACTTAGGACTTCATCCTATCTTGCTACCACTCGCTCTTGAAGCGGGAATTGCCCATAAATACTCCGTCACACCATTACGGGCGCCCGTCCAAGTTATAGCTTTGGACACTATTACTTCATATCTTGAATGTATGACCCTTTGGTGTATCTACCGTTACTCCTTGATATAAGGTAATGGCGATAGCTCTTGTTAATCCTAGAATTGGATTAACACCAACAAGGTAAAGTAAAGAGAATCCTCAAAGGTTACTCGTCTGCTCTATTGAAAAGAAACTATTTGTTGGAACTAAAACTAAATTATGTAAAAAAACTATCCCTGTAAAATAAAGAAAGGCAAGTTTCAACCGAGAAAAAAACACTAAATGCCAGGTTTTTATAGCACTGGTTTCATTAGAGACAATGAGTTATATTACAATGTGATTGTGACTCCATCTTTGCACACATGATTAGATGACCCTAGATGGACATGGTCGATGTTGATCGAACAAAGACATTTAACCAACAAGGTAAAGTAGAGAGTATCCTCAAAGGTTACTCGTCTTCTCTATTGAAAAGCAACTATTTGTTGGGACTAAAACTAAATTATGTAAAAAACTATCCCTGTAAAATAAAGACAAAGGCAAATTTCAACCGAAAAAAAAATACTAAATGCCAGGTTTTTATACCACTGGATTTCATTAGAGACACCATTATGATGTAATATGGCAGGCTTATACTCAACTGTGTACCTGAATTTAACAACCTCACATGAACACTATCTTATAATGTTTGCTTTTCCACTCCTATTATTGCTGAAATGTATCTTTCTATCTCCCAAAGTAAACTCAGAATGTGAAGCAAACTCAAACCGGTCTGAGTTTACAGTCATGTTGCCGAAATGCATCTTTCTATCTCTCAAAGTAAACTCAGACTATGAAGTAAACCTAGACCGAATCCGAGGTTACTTTTCCAGTCCTATTGCTGCATTGTTGCATCTTTATCTCTCAAAGTAAACTTTAGACCGAATCTGAGGTTACTTTTCCAGTCCTATTGCTGCATCGTTGCATCTTACTCTGACTACTAAGAAGTAAACTTAGACCAGTCCGAGTTTACTTTACATATAGCTTGAGTTTACTTTTCTAGTCATCTTGCTGAAACTCTGCATCTTTGTCTCTCAAAGTAAACTCAAGCTGTATGTAAAGTAAACTCGGATCGATTTGAGTTTACTTCACATTTCGAGTTTACTTTGAGAGACAAAAAGATGCAATGATCGAGCAATAGGACTGGAAAAGTAAACTCAGATCGGTCTGAGTTTACTTTGAGTGAGAAGGATGCAGCTCTGCTTGGGCAAGTAAACTCAGACTGATCACAAATAGCTTTAGAAATGATATCAATAGATTTTAAGAATGTCATAAAAAATAGCTTTTAAAATGACGCCAACACGGCTTATGGGATTATAAGAAGTACTTAAGTGGCATCAATAGCTTTAGAAATGATATCAATGCATGAACTATGAAATTACAAGTACATGAATGGCGTTATTCTCGTTTGAGATGCCAATGCCACTTGAAGAGGCCAAAAAAAGCATTGCTCATCATCTTGGGGGTTTTCAGACTCAATTGCCATGATCCTCTAATGCTGAGGTGCGAAATTGCCACAAATTTTCACCTCCTTGTTGATGAGAGTCGCCTCAACGCCAACAAGCGGGGCATGCTTCATGGTTAAAGGCAACAATGCATGACAAGTGTGACATGATATGGTAACTAGGGGATCTATCATCAATGTTTTTGTATAACAATGAGGACACACAATGCGTAGTCTCTTTTCAAAGCAAACACGGTGCCTGCCTCATTGACGTTTTTGCCTTAGAACTCCAGTAACATGAAGACGCTTAGGTTGGGGAGAATCCTCATCTAAACTATTAGGTATCTTGTGTGGAATTCCATGACCCAATCTAGTGCGTGTAACATCTTCTTGAATTTGGCAAATGCTCCCACGTGTTGGCATGTCAATCTTATTTGGAGCTACCAAGCTCATGAGGTTATCATTGGATATCTTTAATTGTTGTAGTAGAATAGCTTTCTCCATCTCATCTTTGTTTTGTAAACCATCTTCAATTTGACAAAGAATTCCCATAAACTCCTCTATACATTTGGGTAACTCCTCACTTACACCCATCTCACGTAGGTCTTGATCATCATTTTGAAGAACCGGTTCTTCATTGATGCCATGGTTGACCAATGGCATGCACTATCAACAATTGGCAAGATGGAAAGCAAATGTGGAAAGTGGCTAGTGATTATCAACCTAATACCAATGAGATGCTTGCAATCATTGCTCCAATCAGGGCGAACACAATAATTGGATTGCATGCTAACATGATACTATTGATCTTTTGTTGGAAAGAAACCACAATGCTATGCTTGGAAAACTAAACTCGGACCGGGCGGTCTGAGTTTACTTTTGCTGGATAGAAACCACAATGCTCTACGTGGAAAAGTAAACTCGGACCAATCCGAGTCTACTGTTACTAGATAGAAACCACGATGCTCTGCTTGGAAAAGTAAACTCAGACATGTTCGAGTTTACTTTTGCCGTATGTCTCTTTGATGATCCATGGATGCTACAATGTCCATAATCAGCTACCATAACATAAGATGTAAGAACATGACATGGGAAATTGCAAAATATTCATGCGAGTTGCAAATTACAAAGATATTAGTAGCAGTCAACCTATCTCCTGTTTTTGTTTGAAGAACTCAAGCAAAGTTCTAGCCATGCGAGTGCCGGTTTGTGAATCTCCAATAAGTGCATGTATAAGATCTACCGTAGATCTATTAATCCTTGCATCCAATAGGGTGCACTTGATGTATTACCATAATATTTCCATCAAGTTAGTGGTGCCGACATTTCCATAATGAAACAATCATCCAAATTTGGGCAACCTCCTCCTCCATATACCAATACAATTGTGACCACACCACCCATTTGTTACATACTGCACGATATTGTTATGTGCTGAATACCACTCTAGAAGCTGACTGTACTATATCTCAAAGTTTTCTTCTGTGATGGTGTGCAAGAGTTTACACATACATGTGTAAACTTCATCACGGATTTCTTTTGGAATCTAAATTTAAGGATTTAGGCTCTCTACGAATGATTGAGCTATACAAAAACGTGAATGTATTGTCAAAGCAAACTCAGACCGATCTGAGTTACTTTTGCTCGATAGAAACCACAATGCTCTACTTGGAAAAGTAAAGACGATCTGAGTTTACTTTTGCTAGATATAGAAACCACAATGCTCTACCTGGAAAAGTAAACTCAGACTGTAAAAGTAAACTCGGATCGGTCCAAGTTTACTTTTACTAGATAAAAACCATGATGCTCTACTTGGAAAAGTAAACTCAGACTGTGAAAGTAAACTTGGAAAGGTCCGAAGTTTACTTTTGCTAGAAAGAAACCACAATGCTATGCTTGGAAAACTAAACTCGGACCGGGCGGTCTGAGTTTACTTTTGCTGGATAGAAACCACAATGCTCTACGTGGAAAAGTAAACTCGGACCAATCCGAGTTTACTGTTACTAGATAGAAACCACGATGCTGTGCTTGGAAAAGTAAACTCAGACATGTTCGAGTTTACTTTTACTAGACAGAAACTACGATGCTCTGCTTGGAATAGTAAACTTGGACTGTGAAAGTAAACCTGGAAAGGTCAGAGTTTACTTTTGCTAGATAGAAACCACAAACCACAATGCTCTGCCTGGAAAAGTAAACTCATACTGTGAAAGTATACTCGGACAGGTCCAAGTTTACTTTTGTTGGACAGAAACCACAATGCTCTGCGTGGAAAAGTAAACTCGGACTGTGAAAGTAAACTTGGACCAGTCCGAGTTTACTTTATCAAGTATATCATGGAAGAATGAAAAATAACACACTACAACCTAGAGGAATATTACTTCATGCTTTTGGAATCATTCCTGTGGAAGAAGATTCTCCACCCATGCCTTCTTCGTATATTGAAACCAACATAGTAAAACATGGCATGCTATTTGTTGACGATAGCCTCTATCATCAACAATCCAATAATATGTATCTTCATGCATGACCTTAAGTAGTGCATCATCAAGATCTTTTTGTGACTTGTCAATCACAATAGCAGTGGGACAAACATTATCCATTGTTTGAAAAATAATGTGAAGTGTCTTTGATAAGGCAGTTGCTTCTTGATTGCTACCCGGGTCATGAGAGCACAGCATGAGCCATATTGGAATGCCCATTCCAATTTGGTTTGGTAAAATTACAACACACAATGGCAGGCCAAAGACATTTGTTTTAAAGGTGCTATCTATGGCCTAAGAATTATTATGCAAGAAGCATGTGGCCATTTGGAACATCCATTCATCTTGTATAATAAGAATAAATGGCTTATCCTTATCTTCTAGTGCATTAGGACAATATGGTTGACAACATAGCGCCCACATGAGAGTATCGTCTCGGTTAAACAAGTCCTCGGGGGGGTCACTCGTATAAATATGTAAGTATCACGTGGGTTCAACAGAAGGATATTTTAAATATTTAAAACTTACAGAAATATATTTACAGAGGGGATTTATTTATTGTATTTTAAAAAAAAATTACAGATTTGAATAGGAAAGGATACATTATATTCACTAAAAAATTCACAGATAAGGGACTTTTTAAATAGGCCTTGAACGCACGTGATATAGAGGATTTACATATAGTGACCCCCCCGAGAACAAGTCAAAGCACAAAACCATGTGACATGATGAATGCTATAAACAAATAACATATTATGGTACCTTATTTTGTTCACGTACCTTTAAACACTCGTCGATGCACATCATGGTCCAATCATCTTTTGGGATTTTTCCTACAAAGAGAGATAGATCTTGTTATATTAAATAGAATTAGCATTTAAGTTTACAAAAGTCACTAAGCAAATGTCATTGATATATTACTTGCATTACGTACTCCATATGATATCAAAGACACATCCTTTGGGATCATAAAGAACCGATAGATAGTGCAGTCAAGTAGAGAGTTTGTTTCAAATGAATTCTCTCCTTTGACATTGACATCTTTTCCACATGTTGAGATGTGCCGATGTCAAATAGATTTTCTATGCAAGATTCAATGACCTTTGGATGAATGGGTAAGTGATATAAATCACCATACGACTTCTCGGCACATGTCCTTCACATGAGTAGTGTATATGAATCAAAGCATCTGAATTGCCACTTGGATGCTCCACTTGAACCTTGAACGGAAAATCACATTTCTTGGTTGATCTTAATATCTTAATGGTTCCCTTTCAACTAGATGTACCACCTCTATGGCACATGTAATCAACCACAACCTTGGATGCACTGTTCTTTTTGGTTCAAACCATTACTAGTCCAACCTTGTGCTTAATCATTATCTCTTTCAAGTGGTTTTTCATATTTGCTTTATCTACAGTTAGTACTATTGCTTGTACTCTTTTTTTTGGCTTGGAATTCTAGTTCTCCTCCATGGTTTGATCTCTTACAACCACAAGCATTGATGCAGTCCCTAATAAAAGAGGTGGGTATCCCGTTCTTTCTAATATCAGTACACCATCTACATTTGATTATTTCTATTATCTCATTTACTCCTTGGTGATAGTCATCCTCTACAATATAATGAGACAATGCCACAATGCTTCCCCACTCTTCTAAGCATAAAATCATTAGCTTTGGTATGCTGTTTAAGCAAACACAAGGCGCACCATCTTCTTTCATCCCCAAGCAAAGTCCATCCATCATTTTTCTCCATTTCTTTAAATCTTGATTACCTCTAGAATCATGAGCTTTCAAGGTTTCCAATGTGACTATCACATCTTGTTGAATGGCTCTCATCATAAAGTTATAGCTTGCCTTGTCAAACGAATAGTATGTAGGAGATAAATATATCATTGGATTGGGTGAAACAATGTTACTTGGATTGGATCGAACATTAATACTTTGATTGCTATCTCAGAAGAGATTTTCCACATTTAAATCATCACTTGATGAGGAGTGACTTCTATCACCATTAGAGCACTCTTCAGTATTGAAGTCGCTTTGGTCTTGGTTCAACAAATCCATCATTTAAAGAACGTAAAATAATTACGATTGCATAAAGCTTCATTTCAAGAACACAATACATATCCCACAATATCACTTCTATTTCAATCATGCTTTCTTTAATTGAGATTTAATTCCTATCTATTGCAAATAATGATTACATACATAATTGAAGAATATACTTATAAATTTTAGAGAAAGAGATAAGAAACCTCAATATGGATGGAGAAGTGATGGAAAAAATGTTAAGAAAAGTGAATTCTATGGACTGTGTTACAAATTTGATAGAAGGTAATGGTCCGAGTTTACTTTGACAGACTGAGTTTACTTCTGGTCCGACTTCACTGTCAGTATATCTCCCATTAAAGACCATAAATTTTTCTCACACGCGCGTCATAATGACAATTATGTTAGTCTGAGTTTACTGTTGGTCCGAGTTTACTTTAGTTCTTGGCGCGACTGCATTCTTGGTGTTCACAGCCCAGTGTGACTGGTGTTCCTGGTCCGAGTTTACTTTAGTGTCGACCATGGAGATCTGACGGTGCACGATGCTAGATGTGATACCAACATGCTTAGCCATTGATCCCAACACTCCAACCCTGTGTGACTTAGTCAGGAGGGCCGCTGTCCTGCGCCCGCTACTACAGCGGCCGCCGGCCCAGCCTACTAGCATCTCCACCTCTACATCCCCAAATATTCACCGTTCACATTCCCTTTTCACTCTCGATTCTTGTCCCTCAGATGATGAGGCACTCGAGTCTTGTCAAGAAATCTTTCTTAATTGCCAATTTCACTGCCAACAAAGAGTCATCAATCTTGATTCATTTATCGTGCAATATATGTAGTGCTCACATAACCAAGTTTGTAACAACTTGTAAGTGCTCACATAACCAGGTTCGTAGTGATTTTTAAAAAAAATCAAGTTGAAATTCCAAGTTGCCTTTTAATTTTAAGGACTACATTTGTATTATAAATCCCAACACATTTGTATGATTTTTAGTGATTTTTAAGTCTAAAACTTGTTTGAGCTTAAGCATTGCCTTTAAACATTTTTTCCAAACATTGGCTTGTAAATTCGGACTATAATATATTATTTATCATTGAAATTAAAATTTTATGGTTGAAATTTGGCATTTCTTTTATTTTCAAGGAACCAAAATTACATTATGTTATAATTCATATATTTTCACTATTTTTAGCACCAAATCCCCAATAACTTTCAAGCATTATAATTATTTTGATTGGTTGGGAGCAATGTTTCTTTTAGCACTACCTAGCTAGGCACAATTGTCTGCTCATTGCAACCAGTTCCCACACAAGTTTTGGAGAGCATTCTTTGGAGTTGTTCACGTGCGGTTGGGGTGCACGCATTTCCTAGGAATCGCTACATGCTCATTAATGATTGCCACCCATTATGGGCGTGCGGCCACCTCGTCACACACCCATTACTGATTGCCCACCATTACTGATTCTCTTATTCCTGTCAATAGTAGTATATCCTTCCTGAAAAGACCCATCTTCCAAAAACTGCATCATGTCATAATACCAGGCTTCCTCTACTCCGGATGATGTAACCGTGAACAAGCTAGTGTGACACGAGGTTGGGGTTTGGACTTCGGTCACTTCTCAGAATCAAAACACACTTGTATGAAACCTCACAGCCTCCTCACCTCCCTTTCTCTCCCTAGGTTAAGATAAAGATATACACATCAAAGGTGAGATCATAATTCATGGAAGGGAAGATGAAAGACTCCAGAGAAGCAAGAATTTCTACCAATCTTGCAGCTCCAAACAAGAGGGCGATTCTTTGTTGGAAGAAAATCTTCCGACTCAGAATTATGTGAACGGAAACATACGAGGAATATTGGTAAGGTCCATCCGTTCGAATTGGGCGATTTGGTCAGAACATATTAAAGCAAATGAATATAGCAATCACTTACAAGAGGATAAGACACATGGGGTTTGCCTTTTGATAAGAGATTAGGAGGAATTAATCATGATTAAGAAGAAATAATGGCCAAAAGTCTATAAAAATAGAGATTCACAAAGAATTGCAGTTTTAAATCCATATAGGCTGTGCAAGAGAGGATTATATAGATGCGTAGAGCTTGAAGAGAGCTTCGCGTCTATATAAAAACTTTCAAAAAGGGGCAACCGAGCGAAAAGTTATGAGCATTTTACTACAAGACTATAAAACTACCAAAATTCTATAAAAACAGAGATACACAGAGAATTGCAGTTTTAAATCCATATAGGCTATGTGAGAGAGGATTAGATAGATGCGTAGATCTTGAAGAGAGCTTCGTGCCCATATAAAAACTTTCAAAAACGGACAACCGAGCAAAAAGTTATGAGCATTTTACTACAAGACTATAAAACTGCCAAAATTCACCTAAAAATTAGCAACTTTGGGAGAAATTCTGATCATCAATGAAGTAAGGGATTAAGAAATTAGTTACATGAGTGGAAAGAGTATAGAAAGAGATTCCTAGCCATATGATCAATTTTAGAAACCAATACCCGAGTGATGAGTAATTATCGGTTGAAATTTGGGTATTGGACCACAAAAACTGCACTTCTCTCTCTTTGCATGAAACCTCAATTTTCACATAGTCTCTTGCCTTTCATCTCCTTCATGATTCAAGCTAGAGGGTAAGGGTTAACATTGCTCAGCGGACAATCTTAAAGATTTACCTATGGTCCCCAAAGTCTTTTCACATGCTCATTACCGCTAAAACCATTGGTACCTTCAAAGGAGGGCGGCAATAAGGCAAGGGCTACCTTGAGAAGTCACAGGCCCACCAAGATAATAACTCCTTATCCCACTTATCATGAATCATCAAAGAGGTCCAAAATTGGGTTAAGCATGGGGAGCTAATGCTAAATGAGATATTCACATGTAAAGAGAGTGTTTGAATAAGGGTTTGAAAGATAAGAGAATGGCAATGACACAAAATACTCAATTGAGGAGGCTCATTCCTTGATTTGAAAGGGAGAGGAGGGCTCCTTTTATAGGTGGAAAATCACCCTCTCTTCCATTGTTACAAATTACAACATAAAAATCTTCAACCCTTCAGTGACATAAGGGTAGATGTCACCATCAATTGTCCTCTTAGGCTAAGTCTTCTATTGATTATTAAATTGAAGACTTTTTGACTTTGAGAGTGTGATGAGATAATAGCCAAGTCTAAGTGGCATGTAGGTGGAGATCCCACTTACACATGGCGGAATTCTCCTCTTCCATGTAGGCATTCTAGAAGAATCTCTCCCAATTATGCACCTACACACACTCCTCCACATGCCTTCCACACTCCCCAACTTGTAGCCTTATGGTGAATACCATATTGATAATACAATTAAAATCCATGTGAGCATGAAGGCCCACTTTTATTTTCCACATCACTAGCCTATCTACCATACCAAAGTATTTATCAAGCATACTTGTGGCATTTACAATGTGTGCACCCTAAATCAAGTAAAACCATTATATTTGAAGATAGAATGCTGTTTTAGCGGGATAGCCGCCAAGCCGCCGCATCACCACACCGTTATTCCATTGTGGGCGCCGCAATCTTCTTGGACAAGCTTCCACCTTATTACCATTGAGAAACCATCAAAATATGCACAAAATTGAAAATAAAAGATATCAATTTTTCATGTCACATCTTCCCCCCCAGCAGATCCTCCATGCTTGTCTTGGAGGTCTGCTGGCCATGGTGCTCGAGGGTAGAATATCTTTAGCCGGTACTCATTGGCACGTTCGGGAACCGCCTGGCCACTTGCATCCTCTAGAAGATAGGTGTTATTTTTGAACTTTTGCTTTATCCTGAAGGGACCTTCCCATCGTCGAAGAAGCTTCTTATCTAGCCGTTTCTCCACACGGCCATCATACCTCATGACTAAGCTTCCTTGCTTGAGTTCTGGCTTCTTCTTCTTCTTCGTGAGAGTGTCATGCCTTGCCTTGCGCCGTTGTTGTGCAGCCTCCAGATTTTGAAGTGCCTGAAGTCGCCTCTCATCCAAGATCTCCAGTTGTGCTAGGCATTGGGCATGTGTTTCTTCTTCATTATTCAAGCGTGCAGCGAAGGCTTGTGATTTCCAATTATATTGGCAAAATAGCATCCATTCCATAAACTAACTGAAAAGGTGTGAAACCAAGAGAGAGTTTATGAGTTGTCCTATAGGCCCATAGGACCTCTGGCAAATGCACATCCCACTTTCTCTTCATAGTATCCACTAGCTTAGACAAAGATCCACAAAGCAGTCCATTAGTTTTTACTAAACCATTACATTGGGGATAATAGGGAGTTGACATAGCATGCTTTATTTTTAATTTCTGTACTAAAGCTTCAATCAAGTCATTCCTGAAAGACCTCCCCCCATCCGTAAGGATTTCTAATGGACACCCAAATCGGGCACATATGTATTCCCTGAGAAAGGATGCCACATCCACTGCTTTATTATTGACCATTGCCTTTGCTTCTGCCCACCTTGTTGCATAATTTGTGGCCTTTGATTCTGCCCACCTTGTTGCATAATTTGTGGCCTTTGATTCTGCCCACCTTGTTGCATAATCTGTGGCCACCTTGTTGCTTTATTATTGACCATTGCCTTTGCTTCTGCCCACCTTGTTGCATAATCTGTGGCCACCAATATGTAATACTTCCCATGTGAGGAACGAGGAAGTGGGCCCACAAAATCTAATCCCCACCTTTCAAATGGACCATATGCTGGGATAGGGTTTAAGGGTCTGGGAACCAATTACTTATGCCCATATGCCTGGCATACTTCACAGCTTCTACACCACTCATGGACATCTTTGTTGAGTCGAGGCCAATAATACCTTGTGTTAAGGATCCTCCGAGTTGTGCTGGCTGAGGCAAAGTGACCTGAACATTCATGACATAATTCCATAATCCTTTTAGACTCCTCTAGGCTCACCACCCTCCTAAGAATCTTATCCTTACCTTGCTTGTAAAGAACATCCCCTAGAATTGTGTAAGGATGAGCTTTCCTGGTAAGCCTTTGCTTCTGTTGTGAGGATTCAATCCAGGAGGGAAGTATCATGTATCTAAATAGTGTTGAACATCTTGGAGCTCAGGCCAACCTGTATCCATTAATGCAAGAGTAGCTACTTTGAAAGAAGCCAAGGTTTTAGTAGCCAATTCATCAGCCTTTTGATTATCCTTCCTGTTAAACATGCACAAATTTACAAAACTCAAAAGCTTCTTTCAACTCCATTTCAGGACTCCTTGCCTTATATTCTCCTTTCATTTGTCGGATGACCAATTGTGAATCCCCTTTAACCTCTACCTCTTTAATTTCATCTTTTATGCAATCTTCTAATCCCCAAATTAATGCATTGTACTCAGCCACATTATTTGATATAGCCTTTGGAAATTCCCTACCCTTGGCCCATACCTCTTTTCCTTCTGGATCAAATAAAACTATCCCCCCAGTCCCACATTGCCTGGAAGGGCTAAAGGCTCCATCAAAATGCATAGTGAAAGCAGTTGGTGGTGTCTCCAAATCTTCATATACTTCTTCCTTTGCTCCTGTTCCTTCTTCCTCTTCCTTAAGCAAATTTGCAAGAGAAGCCCTAGTGGTGTTTTCTATAATAAAAGTGAAAGAGAATTCTTGAAGCTCGCAAATCCACTTTGCAAACTTCCCTCCTGCAAGATTGGGTTTGCGGACCAAGAATTGTAAAGAAGGTTGAGATGTGAGGAAGAAAAAAGGGCAAGGTAACAAGTATGACCTGAACTTCTTTATTGGAAAAACAAGAGACAAACCACTCTTTCTCCATTTCGCCATACCTCTCCTCGGCATCAGTGAGTTGTCGACTTGCATAATACACTGGTTGCATACGCCCTTGCTCTCCCTTTTGCAAGAGTATAGCACCCACTGAATGTGATGAGACACTTGGGCACATAAAAGTCCTCCCCCCACCTACTAGGAGGCTGCACAATTGGACTTTGACTCATGCATTCCTTGAGCAAACAAAAAGATTGAATTTGATCGGGCCCCCATTGGAAAGAAATATTCTTCTTTGTTAACAGATTTATAGGATACATCTTCTCAGAGAACATGTCAACAAAGCGTTGGTAATACTTTGTTTTATCCAAAATCCTCCTTACCTCCCTTACATTGGTAGGTGGTGGGAGGGCCACAATTGCCTGCACCTTCTCAGGATCCATCTCTATGCCTTCTTCTGAGATAACATGTCCCAAGAGAACCACCTTCCTTCGTGCCAAGCGGCATTTTTCAGGATTAAGACACCCTTTTGCATCATCAATACTTTGCAAGGCCAACCTCAACTTTTCCAAGTGATCCATGCAGCTTGAATAAATGCAAAAATCATCCAAAAAGACCCTTATAAACTTTCCCAAGTAAGGTGCAAATACCTGACTCATGAAGCGTTGAAAAGTTGTTGGTGCATTGGTCAAGCCAAATGGCATCACCCTATAGGCATACACTCCCCAAGAGGTGATAAATGAGGTTTTCCTTTGATCTTCTTCACAAATCCGGATTTGAAAGTATCCAGAGTATCCATCACACACTGAATACAATTCATGACCTGCAACTTAATCCAAAATCTCATCCTGAAAGGGTAGAGGATAATAATCCCTCTTTGTGCATGCATTCAGAGGGCGAAAGTCCACACACACACGCCATTTTTCACCCTTTTGGGAGTGACTACAACTGGGAAAATCCACTCTGAATTCTCTATTGGAAAAATAAATCCAGCTTCAAGCAAATTAGTTACCTCCTTCTTAAGCACCTCTGCTTGCACTACTCCCAAACGCCTTAGCCGCTGTACCACTGGCTTACTTTGGGGCTTGAGATCAATCTTGTGCTCTACTAGGGTAACTTGGCGTACTTGTGAGTAGCTGTTTACAAAAAGGTTAGGAAATCCATCCAACATTTTTAAGTAATCCTCCCTTTCAGTACCTGCTATGGACTCATCAAGAAGAAGTTCATTCTGTTGGTGAAGACTAGTGAGGTCTACATCTCCTTTCTTGCACATGGTTGAAGAAGCTTCCCTTCCAAGGCTCCATTGTCTTCAGCATCCCCTCGATCCCTTCCCAGGGAAAGACCAAATGCAACTCCCTCCACCTCCCCTTCTGAGATGGAATCCTCGAAGCTACCACTTGTCTCTTCTTCATCGGATGACTCTGACTCTGAACTTTCAGAAGTTGAAGATTCACCTCTTATCACTTTCTTGCGACGACTCTTGATGTTGTAATGGACCTTCTTATTCTCACCTTGTAGAATAAGATCACATGTCTCCCACTTTTGAATTACCTTCACTTGGCGAAGCCATGGCCTACCCAATATCAATGGGTAAGCCCTAGCATTAGGCTTTGTAGGAATGACCTGAAAAGTTGTAGGCACAGAAATACCACATACATCCACTCCCAAATTCCTGACAATTCCTAAGGTTTTTACCCTAGTATTATCAGCAAGTTTGATGCGATAGGGAGAGTTAGTAGAAGACAACTTTAAATCAACATCTTTCATTGTTTTTTCACTCATGACATTGATTGACACACCTCCATCAATGTATGCATTAGAAATTATTTGCCCCTCAATGATGACATCAATCATCAACAGGCACATCATCTCCTACATCAATATCCACTTTTTGAACCATAGGAGTCTCATTATCCCTCTTCTTCTTTTTCTTGGATTCCCTTGTGCTAGCCAGCTTACCCCATTCCTTTCTGAGCTTTGGAGAGAGTGCCAAAAGCTGCCCAAATGTGATTTGTGCTGTTTTCTCCCTAAGATCTGTTAAGAGGTCATAACTAAGGGATCCATGTCCAAGAGGAAAGTCAGATTGTCCAATTTTTCTCCTAGACGACTTCTTCTTCTTCTTATTTTTCTCCTCTTCTTCAGATTTATCTTCTTGTTCTTCTTCTTCCTGGCTTCTAGTTTTACGACCCCTTTTTGCCATTAATGGCATCAATGTTTCCTCTTCTTCTTCTGAGCATGTTTCCTCTAAAAGTGCTAAACTTTTATCCTCACTTTTTCTCAATTTTGGACACTTAGTACGATAGTGCCCCTTCTCTTGACATTCATAGCATGTGACACTACTTCTATCCCTAGGTTTATCCTCAGCTCGTGGAACCCTAGGTGGCCTTGCATTGACTAAGTGTAACTTCAAATCAGCAAATTCTGCCATAAGTTGTGCAATGTTATGATCCACGGCGGATGGAGCTTGTACCTGAGATGTTGAGGCTATCTCTACTCGTGGTGGGGTTGGCACACTCGGAGAAGATTGGAATGTGGACTCAATATGAAGAGTGGCCTTCTTCTTCAAAGCAATACGAAGAGCCTCTTTAAAACTAGTGGGATCTTTGCTAAGAACTTTTTCATGCAAGTGGGGATCCAAAGCCCTGATAAACTTGCTCATCTTAAGGTGCTCCATTGCTAAAGAACTCTTTGAATCTTCCATAGAAGGTGAAGAAGAAGAAGCAACAACATGTAAAGCAGCTTGTTGATATTTGATGAATAAGGCTTCATACCTCACTGAAAAGGCAGAAACTGACTCTCCTTCCTTTTGGAAAATCTGATCCAACTGCAATAGTAAAGCATTTGGCGACTCCACTGTCCCAAATCTCTCCTTCATTGCTTTGGTCAACCTGAGGTCAACCTTTCCCAATCATTCTTGGACTCCTCTGGCAAAGCCTCATGCCAAGTTAAGGCCATACCCTCCAAGAAATCTGGAAGTATTTCTGCCCTCTCCTTCATAGACCAACCCGTCAAGCGGCATGCTCGGTTAAACTCTCGGAGATAACTCCCCGGGTCTTCTCCTTCTGATCCTTGGAACACCGGAATGTTGAACATCTTGCACCAAAAGATGAGTAGCAACAAGGAAAATTTACTTTTTTAAAATAACTTTCCTTTAATCATGCGGGACCTTGAGGTTAAAATAGAATAATTCTAAGTAAAACCTGCCCACCGTCTCCATCAAAAGATGTGACACGAGGTTGGGGTTTGGACTTAGGTCACTTCTCAGAATCAAAACACACTTGTATGAAACCTCACAGCCTCCTCACCTCCCTTTCTCTCCCTAGGTTAAGATAAAGATATACACATCAAAGGTGAGATCATAATTCATGGAAGGGAAGATGAAAGGCTCCAGAGAAGCAAGAATTTCTGCCAATCTTGCAGCTCCAAACAAGAGGGCGATTCTTTGTTGGAAGAAAATCTTCCGACTCAGGATTATGTGAACGGAAACATACGGGGAATATTGGTAAGGTTCATCCGTTCGAATTGGGTGATTTGGTCAGAACATATTAAAGAAAATGAATATAGCAATCACTTATAAGAGGATAAGACACATGGGGTTTTCCTTTTGATAAGAGATTAGGAGGAATTAATCATGATTAAGAAGAAATAATGGCCAAAAGTCTATAAAAATAGAGATGCACAGAGAATTGCAATTTTAAATCCATATAGGCTATGCAAGAGAGGATTATATAGATGCGTAGAGCTTGAAGAGAGCTTTGCATCTATATAAAAACTTTCAAAAACGGGCAACCGAGCGAAAAGTTATGAGCATTTTACTACAAGACTATAAAACTGCCAAAATTCTATAAAAACAGAGATACACAGAGAATTGCAGTTTTAAATCCATATAGGCTGTGTGAGAGAGAGGATAAGATAGATGCGTAGAGCTTGAAGAGAGCTTCGTGCCCATATAAAAACTTTCAAAAACGGACAACCGAGCAAAAAGTTATGAGCATTTTACTACAAGACTATAAAACTGCCAAAATTCACCTAAAAATTAGCAACTTTGGGAGAAATTCTGATCATCGATGAAGTAAGGGATTAAGAAATTAGTTACATGAGTGGAAAGAGCATAGAAAGAGCTTCCTAGCCATATGATCAATTTTAGAAACCAATACCCGAGTGATGAGTAATTACCGGTTGAAATTTGGGTATTAGACCATAAAAACTGCACTTCTCTCTCTTTGCATGAAACCTCAATTTTCACATAGTCTCTTGCCTTTCATCCCCTTCATGATTCAAGCTAGAGGGTAAGGGTTAACATTGCTCAGCGGACAATCTTAAAGATTTACCTATGGTCCCCAAAGTCTTTCCACATGCTCATTACCGCTAAAACCATTGGTACCTTCAAAGGAGGGCGCAAGGGCTACCTTAAGAAGTCACAGGCCCACCAAGATAATAACTCCTTATCCCACTTATCATGAATCATCAAAGAGGTCCAAAATTGGGTTAAGCATGAGGAGCTAATGCTAAATGAGATATTCACATGTAAAGAGAGTGTTTGAATAAGGGTTTGAAAGATAAGAGAATGGCAATGACACAAAATACTCAATTGAGGAGGCTCATTCCTTGATTTGAAAGGGAGAGGAGGGCTCCTTTTATAGGTGGAAAATCACTCTCTCTTCCATTGTTACAAATTACAACATAAAAATCTTCAACCCTTCAGTGACATAAGGGTAGATGTCACCATCAATTGTCCTCTTAGGCTAAGTCTTCTATTGATTATGAAATTGAAGACTTTTTGACTTTGAGAGTGTGATGAGATAATAGCCAAGTCTAAGTGGCATGTAGGTGGAGATCCCACTTACACATGGCGGAATTCTCCTCTTCCATGTAGGCATTCTAAAAGAATCTCTCCCAATTATGCACCTACACACACTCCTCCATATGCCTTCCACACTCCCCAACTTGTAGTCTTATGGTGAATACCATATTAATAATACAATTAAAATCCATGTGAGCATGAAGGCCCACTTTTGTTTTCCACATCACTAGCCTATCTACCATACCAAAGTATTTATCAAGCATACTTGTGGCATTTACAATGTGTGCACCCTAAATCAAGTAAAACCATTATATTTGAAGATAGAATCCTGTTATCGGGGTAGCCACCAAGCCGCCGCATCACCACGCCGTTATTCCATTGTGGGCGCCGCAATCTTCTTGGACAAGCTTCCACCATATTACCATTGAGAAACCATCAAAATATGCACAAAATTGAAAATGAAAGATATCAATTTTTCATGTCACACTAGCATCTGGAAGCTGATCCTCTACACCCTCCAAAGCAGGTTCTCTAGAATCTAATTTGGCCAGAAAGTCTGCCATTGCATTTTCTTTTCCAGGTGTGTGCTGAATGGTGAACTCGAATTCTTGAAGTAGGAGCATCCATATTGCCATTTTCCCTACCACGAAGGCTTTGTGAGAGCTTGATGATCCACATGGAGAACAATTTTTTTTCCTAGAAGGTAGTGCCGGAACTTATTTATGGCGAAGATCATGGAGAGGGCTTCTCGCTCTGTTGTACTGTAGTTTCTTTTCGCTCTTGTGAGAGCCTTGCTGGAATAATGTATAGGCTGCATGTACCCTTTTTGTTTCTCTTGCATGAGTGTGCTGTGCCTACTGCTCTATCTGAGACATCTACATAAACATGAAATATCAGATTCCATTGAGGATTGATCATTACCGGTGCAAAAGACACCATGCACTTCAGCTAGTGAAATGCCTTCTCACATTTTGGGCTCCATTCATATTTAGCATCCTTCTTTGTTAGAGCATATAACGGATATGCTACATGAGCCAAATATTTTAGAAACCTTGTATGCCATTTCACTTTGCCAAGAAATCTTTCAAACTGCCTTATGTTCTGGGGAGCAAACGTTTTGGTTATGGTTTCCACCTTAGCTAGATCTATGGCCAATCCTTGGGCTGACACAATGTGTCCTAGCAAAGTTCCATATTTTATTGCAAATGTACACTTGACTGGATTCAACTTCAGCATTGTGTCCCTACATCTCTGCAAACATAACCTAAGATATAAATGTGTTTAGCCTTATCCCCATACACACTAAAATCATTCACAAAAGCTTTCATAAAATCTGTCAGGTAGTCATAGAAGATTTCCTACACCATTCTCTGGAAAGTTATTGGTGCATTCTTTAAGCCAAACATCATGACAGTTGCCACAAAGACCCCCCACTCAAGCAGTTTTTTTGCGGTCTTCCGGAGCCATCTTCACTTGATTATATCCACTGAAACCATCTAAGAAGGAATACATCTCTTTTCTGGCAATCTTATCAAGAAGGGAGTCCATGAAAGGGAGCGGAAAAGGATCTGAATTGGTTGCTGCATTTAGTTTACGATAATCCACACATATTTTGATCTTCATGTTCTTTTTGGGGACTACTACAATCGAAGATATCCATGTAGCTTTTTCTACGAGTACAATGAATCCTACCCTAAATAGCCTGTCAATTTCTTCTTTTACTTGTTTTGCATAATTTGGGTTCATTTTGTACCTCTGTTGCTTGAGTGGTATGGCTCCTTTTTCAAATTGATGCTGTGCTGGAAGAACTTAGTGTCAATTCCCTCCATGTCTTCATATGACCAAGAAAAAATTTCTTGATACTCCTTCAGCAGTGATACTAGCTCCTGTTTAAATTCATCCTCCAGCTCTAGGTTGATCTTTACATTCTTTTGTTCTCTTCCTTCCCCTAGATTTACTTCCTGTAATTTGTTCGGGCTCACCTTAGCTGCATTGTTTCCCTGGTTTTCTTTCTGCTTCTTTACCAAATCCCGGATCTCCTAGATTTCTTCTTCTATTCCAAGGTCCGAGCCCACTTAATTTCTTCCATGCCTTTTTCCTGTAGGGTCTTGCTTACTTCGAGCAATCTGCTTTCCTAGAATTTGCTTCTGATTTCATTGATTGATTCTTAACCACTTCCGCGTTTTCGGCCTTTGTTTTAGTGTGTTACCTTATTGCTTCCTCCACATAAGGCATTTTGTTCCTCGCTTTTCAAGGATGTCTGGTTTTAAAGGTTTTCATCCTCTCTTAGAGATGTTGGGTGTAAGGTTTTAAGCAATGCTGCATACAATTATGGGAATGTCAATTCCAAGATCGATCTTTCTTTTGCCACTGCTTCACTTGGTTTAGATGAGGAACACCTCATAGCATGATCATCTTCTAGCATGTTGTCATCTAAACGTATTGCTTCTTTACAATATTGATCGAATGTTTCCCGGATTGGATACAATGATCAAGTTGTGTAAGTGGTTATTCTTCAAGCCCATCATTAAACATCTCATCAATTGAACATCGTTTAATTTTTTTCATGACTCACAATGTGAGTCCAAGAGTTTTATCCTAAGGAGGATAAAGTCTCTAATGGATTCATTTGGTTAACGCAATTGAATAGAGTTCTGTTACTGCACTCCACTGATCACCTTGTCTGGAAAAGCCATGAATAAAGGCTAATTTCATCAAGGTTTTAAAGTTGGTATTGATCACCGGCATCAATGCGATCAACCATCAACTAGCTTTTCCCTCTAAGCATAAGTTCAACGCATGTACCTTAGTGGGGCAGTTGGGATTTCCAAAGGTTTCACATCTCTGTTTAAACATTTGAATGAATTGAACAGGGTCTATTGTTCCGTCATATTTGCCCATAATTTTAGAAATTTATACGGCCGTATTTCTGTATGAGTCACTGAGGCTGTATGTGAGTGCTCTTGTTGGAAGAGACTCAGTGAGTCCTTGGGCCACTCCCCTTCCTAGACTAGTCAGTATATCCAAGGTGTGGGCATCCAGGAAAGGGTTGGTACTTATAGGATTTGCGGGAATGTTAGGCAAGGGGCCAAAGCCCGATGGAATCGAAGTGATGGGGGGGTGAAAAACCTGATGACACGCTTGTTATAGGCATGGGCAATGGCATTGGGAGGTGAATTTGTGGCAAAGATCTCAATGGCTCGAAGATGTTAGCCATTAGTAGGTTCAGTCCTTGTGTGATCCCTGGCAATCCCTCTATCTTGGCCATGTTAGAGTGCCTAAATGCTCCTTAATGAGCAACCACAGTTTTTTTTTTTTGCTTTTTATACTTTCCCACAGCCCGTTACAACCTCAAGAGGCTTGGCGTAGTCTTCGTTGGATCAAACGGGTGTCCGTTTGCTCTAATTAGCTTAGGCGCTATACGCACGTTGTCGTGCCATGGCACGTCTATGGTGTGAAACCATGCATATGAGGCCATTAAATGCAAATTTAGATGCATGGGATTAAGTGCCATGACTTGAGTCATTATATGATGCCCATGTACATATGTTCATATTGTAAATGAGGTTCAATAAGACGAGCTGAAGCTGAGCCAGGTCTCGAAGCCTCAGTACATGAGTGTGGTGTGAATCGTGGAGTTTTTATGCTTATGGTGAACCTTGGGGGCTAGCAGAAGTCCCTGTGCCTATGTAAATAGGTTTGGATTTTGCTTGAGTATTTAACAGCTTTTCTTGGCCCCACGAGATGGTAAAATGCTCAGAAATCATGCTTGAGATGATAGTGGCATTTGATTGAGGTTCAAAATGACTGGGAAATGGCCGTGTCTTGGTAATAATGATGCTGATGATTCAAAGCAGATATTGCAGCTCTGGTATTGGAAGGTCGTGGGTGCGACGTGATGATCCGAAAGTGAAGGAAGAAGGAGCTCTTTTAGCATTAAGTGTGGCCATCATTTAGGCTTTGAAAGGAAATAAAATAAATAAAAATATACACATGGCCAATAATTTTAATGGCCACGTTGGGGTTTTGGGTAGTTGCCAGCACAGACATCTCGAAGGGTGAAGGCGTAGAAGGTGGTAGAAAAAACGAAAAGGAGGGGAGCGAAAAAAGAAGGACGGCGCTCTGAAGAAGAAGGCCGGGCTGGTAATACTGGGAGGGGTTGATGAGCAGAAAAAGAAGGGGGGGTCGTCTACAAGGCAAAGTGCAGAGGCGAGGAAGGGCCGGGCTGGTGAGAAGCGAGGTTGACAACCAGAGGCGCAAGGCTGGTAAAAAGAGGTGGCGGCCTAGACGAAAAACTATTGGGGAGTCTTTTTATGGGTATTCATGGTATTTGTGGCGGCAATTTTCACAGAGGTGGGTGATGCCAGAGGGAGTGAGCCTTTGGCCATTGAGAGAGGGAGATGCTGCTGAAGCTTGTACGAGATGGGAGTGTGGGGATCGCCTTGGGAAGAACTGCTGGAGCTCTGGGAATCAGCCGACTGAAGCGAGCAAGGATTGCTTCTCTCTTGCTTTCTCCCCTGCAGCCGACTGAAGCGTTCTATGCTCTCTCTCTCTCTCTCTCTCTCTCTCTCTCTCTCTCTCTCTCTCTCTCTCTCTCTCTCTCTCTCTCTCTCTCTCTCTCTCTCTCTCTCTACCACAGGAAGGCTGAAATGTTCGATATCTTTCTCTCACACACAGGCGGAGTGATAGTCATCAATATGCTCGCTGGCTGGACTGCGCCACAAGTATCTCTCTTTCCTTTCTTTCAAAACTAAACTACAGGAATACTCCATCATGTCTATTCTTGGCTTTTCCAAGGCTATGCACAAAGAGGAGAAGAGGGACAGCTTGCCACAGGAAGGCTGAAATGTTCGATATCTTTCTCTCACACACAGGCGGAATGATAGTCATCAATATGCTCTCGCTGGCTGGACTGCGCCACAAGTATCTCTCTTTCCTTTCTTTCAAAACTGAACTACAGGAATACTCCATCATGTCTATTCTTGGCTTTTCCAAGGCTATGCACAAAGAGGAGAAGAGGGACAGCTTGTTAAAAACTCTTTCGTTGTTCTCCATTGGGTAATTTACTGTATACAGGGCTGTGTACGAAGCTCGAGAGGGTCACTATACGTAAATCCTCTATATCACGTGCATTCAAGGCCTATTTAAAAAGTCCCTTATCTGTGAATTTTTTAGTGAATATAATGTATCCTTTCCTATTCAAATCTGTAATTTTTTTTTGAAATAGAATAAATAAATCCCCTTTGTAAATATATTTCTGTAAGTTTTAAATATTTAAAATGTCCTTCTGTTGAACCCACGTGATACTTACATATTTATACAAGTGACCCCCCCGAGGTACGAAGTGTACCACTCTCTCAGCACAGGGCTCCAAACACAGTGGTACAGCAAGTATTCTGTTGTTGAGCTTTAAATTTGATGGTTATTAGACTCGTTTCCTTGGAAAGCTGCGAGCAGCTTGTAGCTATTGTTATTTAGAAAACATTTCCAAGGTGGTTGTCAGGCAGATTGGGTGTCCTATCGTTTTGATCTTCGAAGAGAGGCTAAAATACCATAGGTGTTGTGTTTTGGTGACTTATGTGCACTACTTGTCTCTGGTCTTCACAAAACTCTTTTCCAAAATAATATACTACATGATTGCATTGATGAGGCCATGTGTTGGTGACCTGCTACTCTCACAGCCAGAAGTCTCGCACTTTCCCAGCGATACTGCCCACATCACGACAACGTGAACGACCTGAGATATTTTTTGGAAAAAACGTATGCTAGGAACTTCCTAGATGAAGAAGAGGTCCTAAAACCTATTTTCCATCACTGTCTCAAGACGAAAAAAAATCGAGAACTTTTTTCCTATTTCGCCGCATGTTTTTAAGGGTGTTCCAAAAGGAATTTTGAAAAGCTTTGCATGAGGGAGTTGTAGCATTTTTGGAGTACTACAACTTTGTTTCCTTGAGTCGTTTGTGATTTTGTTGTTTTTAGACCCTAAAAAAGTAACCCAAATATGGCGTCGTCATTTGCACGTTTTTTGTGGTTTTTGGGCTGTTTTTTTGCCTTGATTTTTGGGTCAAATTTTGAGGCTGCTAGTCGGAGGCCAAAATGGTCGATTTTGACTTTGGATGACCATGTCCAAAGTCGAAGAGCTCGATGTCAGCTTTTTGATGAGCCATAGAGCTCCTTCATCGAATATACGGTTTAGGAGATACGGGCCTCCAAATAGGGGTGTTTTCCTGAGTTTTTTTTTAGCTGACGGACCCCCTTTTCACATCAACGAACTTCACAAGTTTTATAAATTTTGATTTTGATTCTATTTTATTTTATTTTTTTCTAACAGAACCCTTTTCATGTCGACGGATTCACGAGTTTTATAAATTTTGATTGTTTTAAAATGACATGAAACCTTAGATTTTCATGCTGTGAAACGTTAAATGGTTCATGCCATGAACTGGACTTCACGGAATATTAAGTTTAATTTTTTTAATTAACGCCGTGAAACCTTGGGTTTTCACGTCGTGAAATGTTAAATGGTTCACGCTATAAACCGGACTTCATGGAATATTAAATTTGATTTTTTTAAAACACCGTAAAACCTTAGGTTTTCATGCCTTGAAACGTTAAATGGTTCATGCCGTGAACCGGATTTCACGGAATATTAAATTTGATTTTTTTAAAGCACTCCGAAACCTTAGGTTTTCACGTCGTGAAACGTTAAATGGTTCACGCTATGATTCAAAACTTCACGAAATATTAAATTTAATTTTCTTTCTTCACGTCTGAACTTTCACGGTCGGAACTTTCACGGTCGGAACTTTCACGTTGGACTTTTTCATAGCCTGAACTTTCACGGTCAGACTTTTTCACGGCGGTAGACTTTTTCACGGCCTAAACCTTCACGGCCTGGCTTTTCACGGTCTATCTTTTTTTTGGAGTCTAGTGGGAAGTACGATTTTCCTTTTTTGGAGGGAATATTTTTGAATTTAAAATGAAAGGGTATGGACATTTTTCCAAAAAGGTAAGTGGGAATCAAAAAAGTAAACCTTTTAATGACACCCCTTACACCCTTCATCAATGACTCCCAAAATGGACAATTTTGACAACTCATGAGCATCTACTCATTGAATGCTCATTAGCTTTAATAAGTTATGTAAAAAAGTGATTAAGAATTAATCCAAGATTAATTTTTTTATTAATTTTTTCCTCTTTTACACTAATCTAGGACTCTAATTAACCACTAATCTCTTATTAATTCACATAATTATGCTAATCTTTGTGCATCAATGATTGTATAAATTAATCTAAAATAGCAAATTAATTAGACTCTTAATTATGGTCTCCTCTTTTAAGGTAAAATTATGCAAAGAGAGTTAAATTTCTCCAATTGATAAAAAATTGATGTGATTAGGTGTTTTAATACATCTAGATGCTCTCAAAACACTCAAAAATACTAATTTCGACTACTAATATGATCCATTTACACATTTTCTTTTTTTTTAGCCTCTTGAAGAAGATTAATCACCCTTAATGATAAAAACCAGTCCATTAAGAGAAATTAGTCAAATTCAAGGGTTTTTTTGATGGTTTTAAATTTTTTTTGAAAGATTAAGCTACTCCTAATGCTTGCTAACACTCTAATCCAAACAATTTCAACAACAAACACACAATTAAACTAGAATTAATGATCTTAGTTCTATGTTTAACACTAAAGAGAGCTAACATTCACTAAAAATTGCATTGTTTGATGCAATGGATGCAAACTAAGCCTAATACAAACTATGTGCAAGCCCTAAGAACATGAAAAACCACAAAAGTAAAATCAAAATAACAAATTAATCTAAAAAATAAGCAAAAAGCATTCTTTTCAAAGACAAAAAAGAGAGCTAACACCAAATCTCACACAAATCACCATCAAATCCACATCTTTTTCATGGGAAACCATTAATCAAGATAATGGGCAATGGGTTATGCATAAATTAGAGGCAAAACAATGGATTGGCCAAGATCGTAATCCTTTCAGAGGTCTCCAAGATCTACAACTCCTTGAGAAGCAATTCCACCACGTCTCCCCCCGCGAGAGCATTGTCACACCGCCGCGTTGCACTACGGATCCTCATCCCTCCTCTCACCTCACTTCACTCACACACACTCACTAGCATGCATTAGGGAGAGAGATTAGCAAGAGCAAGACTCAATTGCACAATGGGAGAGTATGTTGTATTATGAGATAAATTCACTTATATATATGGCCATAAGTGTTCACCCTCACTTAAACTGTGGCCGGCTAGGCATTTTAGGCTCATAAGAGACCTAATGCTATTACAATGACTACTCTCATAATATATCCATGAAGTATATCACTTAGGACTTCATCCTATCTTGCTACCACTCGTTCTTGAAGCGGGAATTGCCCATAAATACTCCATCACACCATTACGGGCGCCCGTCCAAGTTGTAGCTTTGGACACTATTACTTCATATCTTGAATGTATGACCCTTTGGTATATCTACCGTTACTCCTTGATATAAGATAATGGCGGTAGATCTTGTTAATCCTAGAATTGGATTAACACCAACAAGGTAAAGTAAAGAGAATCCTCAAAGGTTACTCGTCTGCTCTATTGAAAAGAAACTATTTGTTGGAACTAAAACTAAATTATGTAAAAAAACTATCCCTGTAAAATAAAGAAAGGCAAGTTTCAACCGAGAAAAAAAACACTAAATGCCAGGTTTTTATAGCACTGGTTTCATTAGAGACAATGAGGTATAGTACAATGTAATTGTGACTCCATCTTTGCACACATGATTAGATGACCCTAGATGGACATGGTCGATGTTGATCGAACAAAGACATTTAACCAACAAGGTAAAGTAGAGAGTATCCTCAATGGTTACTCGTCTTCTCTATTGAAAAGCAACTATTTGTTGGGACTAAAACTAAATTATGTAAAAAAACTATCCCTGTAAAAGAAAGACAAAGGCAAATTTCAACCGAAAAAAAATACTAAATGCCAGGTTTTTATACCACTAGATTTCATTAGAGACACCATTATGATGTAATACTGTACCTGAATTTAACAACCTCACATGAACACTATCTTATAATGTTTACTTTTCCAGTCCTACTATTGCTGAAATGTATCTTTCTATCTCCCAAAGTAAACTCAGAATGTGAAGTAAACTCGGACCAGTCCGAGTTTCCAGTCCTGTTGCCGAAATGCATCTTTCTATCTCTCAAAGTAAACTCAGACTATGAAGTAAACTTAGACCGATCCGAGGTTACTTTTCCAGTCTATTGCTGCATCGTTGCGTCTCTCTCTCAAAGTAAACTCTGACTACTATGAAGTAAACTTGGACCGGTCCGAGTTTACTTTATATATAGCTTGAGTTTACTTTTCTAGTCATCTTGCTGAAACTCTGCATCTTTGTCTCTCAAAGTAAACTCAAGCTGTATGTAAAGTAAACTCGGATCAGTTTGAGTTTACTTCACATTTTGAGTTTACTTTGAGAGACAAAAAGATGCAACGATCGAGCAATAGGACTGGAAAAGTAAACTCAGATCGGTCTGAGTTTACTTTGAGTGAGAAGGATACAACTCTGCTTGGGCAAGTAAACTCGGACTGATCAAAAATAGCTTTAGAAATGATATCAATAGATTTTAAGAATGTCATAAAAAATAGCTTTTAAAATGATGCCAACACGGCTTATGGGATTATAAGAAGTACTTAAGTGTCATCAATAGCTTTAGAAATGATATCAATGCATGAACTATGAAATTACAATGGCATTATTCTTGTTTGAGATGCCAATGCTTTCATAGTATCATCAGTCACTTGAAGAGGCCAAAAAAAGCATTTCTCATCATCTTGGGGGTTTTCAGACTCAATTGTCATGATCCTCTAATGCTGAGGTGCGAAATTGCCACAAATTTTCACCTCCTTGTTGATGAGAGTCGCCTCAACGCCAACAAGCGGGGCATGCTTCATGGTCAAAGGCAACAATGCATGACAAGTGTGACATGATATGGTAACTAGGGGATCTATCATCAATGTTTTTGTATAACAATGAGGACACACAATGCGGTCTCTTTTCAAAGCGAACACGGTGCCTGCCTCATTGATGTTTTCGCCTTAGAACTCCAGTAACATGAAGACGCTTAGGGTGGGGAGAATCCTCATCTAAACTATTAGGTATCTTGTGTGGAATTCCATGACCCAATCTAGTGCGTGTAACATCTTCTTGAATTTGGCAAATGCTCCCACGTGTTGGCATGTCAATCTTATTTGGAGCTACCAAGCTACCAAGCTCATGAGGTTATCATTGGATATCTTTAATTGTTGTAGTAGATTAGCTTTCTCCATCTCATCTTTGTTTTGTAAACCATCTTCAATTTGACAAAGAATTCCCATAAACTCCTCTATACATTTGGGTAACTCCTCACTTACACCCATCTCACATAGGTCTTGATCATCATTTTGAAGAACCGGTTCTTCATTGATGCCATGGTTGACCAATGCATGTGCACTATCAACAATTGGCAAGATGGAAAGCAAATGTGGAAAGTGGCTAGTGATTATCAACCTAATACCAATGAGATGCTTGCAATCATTGCTCCAATCAGGGCGAACACAATAATTGTATTGCACAAGAAGGGAGTCCATGAAAGGGAGCGGAAAAGGATCTGAATTGGTTGCTGCATTTAGTTTACGATAATCCACACATATTTTGATCTTCATGTTCTTTTTGGGGACTACTACAATCGAAGATATCCATGTAGCTTTTTCTACGAGTACAACAAATCAAAGTGCCAAATGGAAGAAGAGGTCCTAAAACCTATTTTCCATCACTCTCTCAAGACGAAAAAAAAATTGAGAATTTTTTCCCTATTTCGCCGCATGTTTTTAAGGGTGTTCCAAAAGGAATTTTGAAAAGCTTTGCATGAGGGAGTTGTAGCATTTTTAGAGTACTACAACTTTGTTTCCTTGAGTCGTCTATGATTTTGTCGTTTTTTAGACCCTCAAAAAGTAACCCGAATATGGCGTCGTCATTTTCACGTTTTTTGTGATTTTTCGTGGTTTTTGGGCTGTTTTTTGCCTTGATTTTCGGGTCAAATTTTGAGGCTGCTAGTCGGAGGCCAAAATGGTCGATTTTGACTTTGGATGACCAAGTCCAAAGTCGAAGAGCTCGATGTCAGCTTTTTGATGAGCCCTGAGCTCCTTCATCGGATATACGATTTAGGAGATACGGGCCTCCAAATAGGGGTGTTTTCCAGAGTTTTTTTTAAGCTGACGGACCCCCTTTTCACATCGACGGACTTCACAAGTTTTATAAATTTTGATTTTCATTCTATTTTATTTTATTTTTTTCCAACGGAACCCTTTTCACGTCGACGGATTCACGAGTTTTATACATTTTGATTGTTTTAAAATGCCATGAAACCTTAGATTTTCATGTCGTGAAACGTTAAATGGTTCATGCCGTGAACCGAACTTCATGGAATATTAAATTTAATTTTTTTAATTAACGCCGTGAAACCTTAGGTTTTCACGTCGTGAAACGTTAAATGGTTCACGCCATAAACCGGACTTCATGGAATATTAAATTTGATTTTCTTTAAACACAGTGAAACCTTAGGTTTTCATGCCTTGAAACGTTAAATGGTTCATGCCGTCAACCGAACTTCACGAAATATTAAATTTAATTTTTTTAAAGCACTGCGAAACCTTAGGTTTTCACGTCGTGAAACGTTAAATGGTTCACGCTATGAACCAGAACTTCACGGAATATTAAATTTAATTTTTTTTCTTCACGTCTGACTTTTCACAGCATGAACTTTCACAGTCGGAACTTTCACGGGGACGGAACTTTCACATTGGACTTTTTCATGGCCTGCACTTTCACGGTCGGACTTTTTCACGACGGCTGACTTTTTCACGGCCTAAACCTTCATGGCCTCTGGCTTTTCACGGTCTATCTTTTTTTTGGAGTCTAGTGGGAAGTACGAATTTTTTTTTTGGGAGAATATTTTTTAATTTAAAATGAAAGGGTATGGACATTTTTTCAAAAAGGTAAGTGGGAATCAAAAAAGTCAACCTTTTAATGACACCCCTTACACCCTTCATAAATGACTCCCAAAATGGACAATTTTGACAACTCATGAGCATCTACTCATTGAATGCTCATTAGCTTTAATGAGTTATGTAAAAAAGTGATTAAGAATTAATCCAAGATTAATCCTTTCACTAATTTTTTCCTCTTTTACACTAATCTAGGACTCTAATTAACCACTAATCTCTTATTAATTCACATAATTATGCTAATCTTTGTGAATCAATAATTATATAAATTAATCTAAAATAGGAAATTAATTAGACTCTTACTTATGGTCTCCTCTTTTAAGGCAAAATTAAGCAACGAGAGTTAAATTTCTCCAATTGATGAAAAAATTGATGTGATTAGGTGTATTAATGCATCTAGATGCTCTCAAAACACTCAAAAATACTAATTTTGACTACTCATATGATCCATTTACACCCCAATTAACACATTTTCTATTTTTTTAGCCTCTTGAACAAGATTAATCACCGTTAATGATAAAAACCAGTCCATTAAGAGAAATTAGTCAAATTCAAGGATTTTTTTTATGGTTTTAAATTTTTTTTTTGAAAGATTAAGCTACTCCTAATGCTTGCTAACACTCTACTCCAAACAATTTCAACAACAAACACACAATTAAACTAGAATTAATGATCTTAGTTCTATGTTTAACACTAAAAGAGAGCTAACATTCACTAAAAATTGCATTCTATTGCATTGTTTGATGCAATGGATGCAAACTAAGCCTAATACAAACTATGTGCAAGCCCTAAGAACATGAAAAACCACAAAAGTAAAATCAAAATAACAAATTAATCTAAAAAATAAGCAAAAAGCATTCTTTTCAAAGACAAAAAAGAGAGCTATTCTACACCAAATCTCACACAAATCACCATCAAATCCACATCTTTTTCATGGGAAACCATTAATCAAGATAATGGGCAATGGGTTATGCATAAATTAGAGGCAAAACAATGGATTGGCCAAGATCGTAATCCTTTCAGAGGTCTCCAAGATCTACAACTCCTTGAGAAGCAATTCCACCACGTCTCCCCCCGCGAGAGCGTTGTCACACCGCCGCGTTGCACTATGGATCGTTATCCCTCCTCTCACCTCACTTCACTCACACACACTTACTAGCATGTATTAGGGAGAGAGATTAGCAAGAGCAAGACTCAATTGCACAATGGGAGAGTATGTTGTATTATGAGAGAAATTCACTTATATATATGGCCATAAGTGTTCACACTCACTTAAACTGTGGTGGCTGACTGGGCATTTTAGGCTCATAAGAGGCCTAATGCTATTATAATGACTACTCTCATAATATATCCATGAAGTATATCACTTAGGACTTCATCCTATCTTGCTCTACCACTCGCTCTTGAAGCGGGAATTGCCCATGAATACTCCATCACACCATTATGGGCGCCCGTCCAAGTTGTAGCTTTGGACACTATTACTTCATATCTTGAATGTATGACCCTTTGGTGTCTCTACTGTTACTCCTTGATATAAGATAATGGCGATAGCTCTTGTTAATCCTAGAATTGGATTAACACCAACAAGGTAAAGTAAAGAGAATCCTCAAAGGTTACTCGTCTGCTCTATTGAAAAGAAACTATTTGTTGGAACTAAAACTAAATTATGTAAAAAAACTATCCTTGTAAAATAAAGAAAGGCAAGTTTCAACCGAGAAAAAAATACTAAATGCCGGGTTTTTTATAGCACTGGTTTCATTAGAGACAATGAGTTATATTACAATGTGATTGTGACTCCATCTTTGCACACATGATTAGATGACCCTAGATGGACATGGTCGATGTTGATCGAACAAAGACATTTAACCAACAAGGTAAAGTAGAGAGTATCCTCAAAGGTTACTCGTCTTCTCTATTGAAAAGCAACTATTTGTTGGGACTAAAACTAAATTATGTAAAAAAAACTATCCCTGTAAAATAAAGACAAAGGCAAATTTCAATCGAAAAAAAAATACTAAATGCCAGGTTTTTATACCACTGGATTTCATTAGAAACAAGATTATGATGTAATATGGCAGGCTCATACTCAACTGTACCTGAATTTAACAACCTCACATGAACACTATCTTATAATGTTTACTTTTTCAGTCCTATTATTGCTGAAATGTATCTTTCTATCTCCCAAAGTAAACTTAGAATGTGAAGTAAACTCGGACCGGTCCGAGTTTCCAGTCCTGTTTTGCCGAAATGCATCTTTCTATCTCTCAAAGTAAACTCAGACTATGAAGTAAACTTAGACCGATCCGAGGTTACTTTTCCAGTCCTATTGCTACTTAGTTGCATCTTTCTCTCTCAAAGTTATCTCTGACTACTATGAAGTAAACTTAGACCGGTCCGAGTTTACTTTACATATAGCTTGAGTTTACTTTTCTAGTCATCTTGCTGAAACTCTGCATCTTTGTCTCTCAAAGTAAACTCAAGCTGTATGTAAAGTAAACTCGGATCGGTTTGAGTTTACTTCACATTTCGAGTTTACTTTGAGAGACACAAAGATATGGGAAAAGTAAACTCAGATCGGTCTGAGTTTACTTTGAGTGAGAAGGATATAGCTCTGCTTGGGCAAGTAAACTCAGACTGATCAAAAATAGCTTTAGAAATGATATCAATAGATTTTAAGGATGTCATAAAAAATAGCTTTTAAAATGACACCAACACGACTTATGGGATTATAAGAAGTACTTAAGTGGCATCAATAGCTTTAGAAATGATATCAATGCATGAACTATGAAATTACAAGTACATGAATGGCGTTATTCTCGTTTGAGATGCCAATGCTTTCACAGTATCATCAGTCATTGAAGAGGCCAAAAAAAGCATTGCTCATCATCTTGGGAGTTTTCAGACTCAATTGCCATGATCCTCTAATGCTGAGGTGCGAAATTGCCACAAATTTTCACCTCCTTGATGAGAGTCGCCTCAACGACAAGCGGGGCATGCTTCATGGTCAAAGGCAACAATGCATGACAAGTGTGACATGATATGGTAACTAGGGGATCTATCATCAATGTTTTTGTATAACAATGAGGACACACAATGCGTAGTCTCTTTTCAAAGCGAACACGGTGCCTGCCTCATTGACGTTTTTGCCATAGAACTCCAGTAACATGAAGATGCTTAGGTTGGGGAGAATCCTCATCTAAACTATTAGGTATCTTGTGTGGAATTCCATGACCCAATCTAGTGCGTGTAACATCTTCTTGAATTTGGCAAATGCTCCCACGTGTTGGCATGTCAATCTTATTTGGAGCTACCAAGCTCATGAGGTTATCATTGGATATCTTTAATTGTTATAGTAGAATAGCTTTCTCCATCTCATCTTTGTTTTGTAAACCATCTTCAATTTGACAAATAATTTCCATAAACTCCTCTATACATTTGGGTAACTCCTCACTTACACCCTTCTCACGTAGGTCTTGATCATCATTTTGAAGAACCGGTTCTTCATTGATGCCATGGTTGACCAATGCATGTGCACTATCAACAATTGGCAAGATGGAAAGCAAATGTGGAAAGTGGCTAGTGATTATCAACCTAATACCAATGAGATGCTTGCAATCATTGCTCCAATCAGGGCGAACACAATAATTGGATTGCATGCTAACATGATACTATTAACCTTTTGTTGAGATGCTTTGTATCTTGAACAGTAACATCATCTCATTCACAATTTCCAAACATGATGGATTGCCTTGATAATGTTGAAGAATTCACTCCCCTTCGAGCAATCATGCCGTATGTCTCTTTGATGATCCATGGATGCTGTAATGTCCATAATCAATACCATAACATAAGATGTAAGAACATGACATGGGAAATTGCAAAATATTCATGCGAGTTGCAAATTACAAAGATATTAGTAGCAGTCAACCTATCTCCTGTTTTTGTTTGAAGAACTCAAGCAAAGTTCCAGCCATGCGAGTGCCGGTTTGTGAATCTCCAATAAGTGCATGTATAAGATCTACCGTAGATCTATTAATCCGTGCATCCAATAGGGTGTATTTGATGTATTGCCATAATATTTCCATCAAGTTGGTGGTGCCGACATTTCCATAATGAAACAATCATCCAAATTTAGGCCACCTCCTCCTCCATAAACACCATATTAGATAATTTGGGAAAATTCCCATTCCCATTTGAAAAATGGAAGCATGGTTAACTTGTCCAAAAGTTTGTCAAAACCCCCTCATGTGACATATTATCGGAAAGATCTTGAAGAGTAGAATCTAAATCTATGATCTCTGACAAATTTGGAGTTAGTATGTTTAAGATATGTCCAAAACTATATAGAGTAATTGATTCCCAAAATGTGAGATTTTTTCCAAATTACCTAATATCGACTTTATATACAAATACAATTGTGACCACACCACCCATTTGTTACATACCGCACGATATTGTTATGTGCTGAATACCACTCTAGAAGCTGACTGTACTATATCTTGAAGTTTTCTTCTGTGATGGTGTGCAAGAGTTTACACACAGATGTGTAAACTTCATCACGGATTTTTTTTGGAATCTAAATTTAAGGATTTAGGCTCTCTACGAATGATTGAGCTATACAAAAACGTGAATGTATTGTCAAAGCAAACTCAGACCTATCCGAGTTACTTTTGCTGGATAGAAATAACAATGCTCTGCTTGGAAAAGTAAAGACGGTCTGAGTTTACTTTTGCTATATACAAAAACCACAATGCTCTACCTAGAAAAGTAAACTCAGACTGTAAAAGTAAAGTTGGACCGGTCCAAGTTTCCTTTTACTAGATAGAAACCATGATGCTCTACTTGGAAAAGTAAACTCACACTACTGTGAAAGTAAACTTGGAAAGGTCCAAAGTTTACTTTTGCTGGAAAGAAACCACAATGCTATGCTTGGAAAACTAAACTCGGACCGGGCGGTCTGAGTTTACTTTTGTTGGATAGAAACCACAATGCTCTACGTGGAAAAGTAAACTCGGACCAATCCGAGTTTACTGTTACTAGATAGAAACCACGATGCTCTGCTTGGAAAAGTAAACTCAGACATGTTCGAGTTTACTTTTGCTAGACAGAAACTACAATGCTCTGCTTGGAAAAGTAAACTTGGACTGTGAAAGTAAACCTGGAAAGGTCAGAATTTACTTTTGCTAGATAGAAACCACAAACCACAATGCTCTACCTGGAAAAGTAAACTCATACTATGAAAGTATACTCGGACAGGTCCAAGTTTACTTTTGTTGGACAGAAACCACAATGCTCTGCGTGGAAAAGTAAACTCGGACTGTGAAAGTAAACTCGGACCAGTCCGAGTTTACTTTATCAAGTATATCATGGAAGAATGAAAAATAACACACTACAACCTAGAGGAATATTACTTCATGCTTTTGGAATTTTTCTTGTGGAAGAAGATTCTCCACCCATGCCTTCTTCGTATATTGAAACCAACATAGTAAAACATGACATGCTATTTGTTGACCATAGCCTCTATCATCAACAATCCAATAATGTGTATCTTCATGCATGACCTTAAGTATTGCATCATCAAGATCTTTTTGTGACTTGTCAATCACAATAGTAGTGGGACAAACATTATCCATTGTTTGAAAAATAATGTGAAGTGTCTTTGATAAGGCAAATGCTTCTTGATTGCTACCCGGGTCATTAGAGCACAGCATGAGCCATATTGGAATGCCCATTTCAATTTGGTTTGGTAAAATTACAACACACAATGTGGCAGGCTAAAGACATTTGTTTTAAAGGTGCTATCTATGGCCTACGAATTATTATGCAAGAAGCATGTGGCCGTTTGGAACATCCATTCTCTTGTATAATAAGAATAAATGGCTTATCCTTATCTTCTAGTGCATTAAGACAATATGGTTGACAACATAGCGCCCACATGAGAGTATCATCGGTTAAACAAGTCAAAGCACAAAACCATGTGACATGATGAATGCTACAAACAAATAACATATTATAGTACCTTATTTTGTTCACGTACCTTTAAACACTCGATGCACATCATGGTCCAATCATCTTTTGAGATTTTTCCTACAAAGAGAGATAGATCTTGTTATATTAAATAGAATTAGCATTTAAGTTTACAAAAGTCACTAAGCAAATGTCATTGATATATTACTTGCATTACGTACTCCATATGATATCAAAGACACTTTCTTTGGGATCACAAAGAACCGATAGATAGTGCGATCAAGTAGAGAGTTTGTTTCAAATGAATTCTTTCCTTTGACTTTTATCTTTTCCACATGTCGAGATGTGCCGAAATCAAATAGATTTTCTATGCAAGATTCAATGACCTTTGGATGTATGGGTAAGTGATATAAATCACCATACGACTTCTCGGCACATGTCCTTCATGAGTAGAGTGTATATGAATCAAAGCATATGAATTGCCACTTGGATGCTCCACTTGAACCTTGAACGGAAAATCACATTTCTTGGTTGATCTTAATATCTTAATGGTTCCCTTTCACCTAGCTGTACAACCTCTATGGCACATGTAATCAACCACAACCTTGGATGCACTGTTCTTTTTGGTTGATCAAACCATTACTAGTCCAACCTTGTGCTTAATCATTATCTCTTTCAAGTGGTTTTTTATATTTGCTTTATCTACAGTTAGTACTGTTGCTTGTACTCTTTTTTTTGGATTGGAATTCTAGTTCTTCTTTCATCCCCAAGCAAAGTCCATCCATCATTTTTCTCCATTTCTTTAAATCTTGATTACCTCTAGAATCATGAGCTTTCAAGGTTTCCAATGTGACTATCACATCTTGTTGAATGGCTCTCATCATAAAGTTATAGCTTGCCTTGTCAAACGAATAGTATGTAGGAGATAAATATATCATTGGATTGGGTGAAACAATGTTACTTTGATTGGATCGAACATAAATACTTTGATTGCTATCTCAGAAGAGATTTTCCACATCTAAATCATCACTTGATGAGGAGTGACTTCTATCACCATTAGAGCACTCTTCATCAGTATTGAAGTCGCTTTGGTCTTGGTTCAACAAATCCATCCTTTAAAGAACATAAAATAATTACGATTGCATAAAGCTTCATTTCAAGAACAGAATACATATCCCACAATATCACTTCTATTTCAATCATGATTTCTTTAATTGAGATTTAATTCCTATCTATTGCAAATGATAACATACATAATTGAAAAATATACTTATAAATTTTAGAGAAAGAGATAAGAAACCTCAATATGGATGGAGAAGTGATGGAAAAAATGTAAAGAAAAGTGCATTCTATGGACTGTGTTACAAATTTGATAAAAGGTAATGGTCCAAGTTTACTTTGACAGATTGAGTTTACTTCTGGTCCGAGTTCACTGTCAGTATATCTCCCATTAAAGACCATGAATTTTTCACACGCGTGTCGTAATGACAATTATGTTAGTCTGAGTTTACTGTTGGCCCAAGTTTACTTCTGGTCCGAGTTCACTGTCAGTATATCTCCCATTAAAGACCATGAATTTTTCTCACACGCGTGTCGTAATGACAATTATGTTAGTCTGAGTTTACTGTTGGCCCAAGTTTACTTTAGTTCTTGGCGACTGCATTCTTGGTGTTCACAGCCCAGTGATGACTGGTGTTCCTAGTCCGAGTTTACTTTAGTGTCGACCATGGAGATCTGACGGCGCACGATGCTAGATGTGATCACCAACATGCTTAGCCATTGATCCCAACACTCCAACCCTATGTGACTTAGTCAGGATGGCCGCTGTCCTCCTGCGCCCGCTACTACAGCGGCCACCGGCCCAGCCCACTAGCATCTCCGCCTCTGCATCCCCAAATATTGAGCGTTCACATTCCCTTTTCACTCTCGATTCTTGTCCCTTAGATGATCGGGATAGGTGTTCACAGCCCAGTGACTGGTGTTCTGGTCTGAGTTTACTTTAGACCATGGAGATCCGACGGTGCACAATGCTAGATGTGATCACTCACCAACATGCTTAGCCATTGATCCCAACACTCCAACCCTATGTGACTTAGTCAGGAGGGTCGTTGTCCCTTTTCACTCTCGATTCTTGTCCCTCAGATGATCGGCGACTGCATTCTAGGTGTTCACAGCCCAGTGACTGGTGTTCCTGGTCTGAGTTTACTTTAGTGTCGACCATGGAGATCCGACGGTGCACGATGCTAGATGTGATCACCAACATGCTTAGCCATTGATCCCAACACTCCAACCCTGTGTGACTTAGTCAGGAGGGTCGTTGTCTTGCACCCGCTACTACAGCGGCCCGCCGGCCCAGCCTACTAGCACCTCTGCCTCTGTATCCCCAAATATTCACCATTCACGTTCCCTTTCACTCTCGATTCTTGTCCCTCAGATGATGAGGCACTCGAGTCTTGTCAGGAAATCTTTCTTAATTGCCAATCTCACTGCCAAAGAGTCATCAATCTTGATTTATTTATCCTGCAATATATGTAGTGCTCACATAACCAAGTTTGTAACTTGTAAGTGCTCACATAACCAGGTTCGTCGTGATTTTTTTTAAAAAATTCAAGTTGAAATTCCACGTTGCCTTTTAATTTTAAGGACTACATTTGTATTATAAATCCCAACACATTTGTATGATTTTTAGTGATTTTTAAGTCTAAAACTTGATTGAGCATAAGCATTGCCTTTAAACATTTTTTCCAAACATTGGCTTGTAAATTCGGACTCTAATATATTATTTATCATTGAAATTGAAATTTTATGGTTGAAATTTGGCATTGCTTTTATTTTCAAGGAACCAAAATTACATTATGTTATAATTCATATATTTTCACTATTTTTAGCACCAAATCCCCAATAACTTTCAAGCATTATAATTATTTTGATTGGTTGGGAGCAATGTTTCTTTTAGCACTACCTAGCTAGGCACAATTGTCTGCTCATTGCAACCAGTTCCCACACAAGTTTCGGAGAGCATTCTTTGGAGTTGTTCACGTGCGGTTGGGGTGCGCGCATTTCCTAGGAATCGCTACATGCTCATTATTGATTGCCACCCATTATGGGCATGTGGCCACCTCGTCACACACCCATTACTGATTGCCCACCATTACTGATTCTCTTATTCCTGTCAGTAGTATTATATCCTTCCTAAAAAGACCCATCTTCCAAAAACTACATCATGTCATAATACCAGGCTTCCTCTACTCCGGATGATGTAACCGTGAACAAGCTAGCATCTGGAAGCTGTTTCTCTACACCCTCCAAAAAGCATGTTCTCTGGAATCTAATCTGGACAGAAAGTCTGCCATTGCACTTTCTTTTCCAGGTGTGTGCTGAATGGTGAACTCGAATTCTTGAAGTAGGAGCATCCATATTGCCATTTTCCCTACCAAGAAGGCTTTGTTCACCAGATAGATGAGAGCTTGATGATCCACATGGAGAACAAATTTTTTTCCCAGAAGGTAGTGCCGGAACTTATTCACGGCGAAGATCATGGAGAGGGCTTCTCACTCTATTGTACTGTAGTTTCTTTTTCACTCTTGTGAGAGCCTTGTTGGAATAATGTATAGGCTGCATGTACCCTTTTTGTTTCTCTTGCATGAGTGTGCTGCCTACTGCTCTATCTGAGACATCTACATAAACATGAAATATCAGATTCCATTCATGATTGATCATTACCGGTGCAAAAGACACCATGCACTTCAGCCCAGTGAAATGCCTTCTCACATTTTGGGCTCCATTCATATTTAGCATCCTTCTTTGTTAGAGCATATAACAGATATGCTACATGAGCCAAATATTTTAGAAACCTTGTATGCCATTTCACTTTGCCAAGGAATCTTTCAAACTGCCTTATGTTCTGGGGAGCAAAGTTCCATATTTTATTGCAAATGTACACTTGGTTGGATTGAACTTCAGCACATTGTGTCCCTACATCTCTGCAAACATAACCTTAAGTGATAAATGTGTTTAGCATTATCCCCATACACACTAAAATCATTCACAAAAGCTTTCATAAAATCTGTCAGGTAGTCATAGAAGATTTCCTACACCATTCTCTGGAAAGTTATTGGTGCATTCTTTAAGCCAAACATCATGACAGTTGCCACAAAGACCCCCCATTCAAGCAGTTTTTTTACGGTCTTCCGAAGCCATCTTCACTTGATTATATCCACTGAAACCATCTAAGAAGGAATACATCTCTTTTCTGGCAACCTTATCAAGAAGGGAGTCCATGAAAGGGAGCGGAAAAGTATCTGAATTGGTTGTTGCATTTAGTTTACGATAATCCACACATATTTTGATCTTCATGTTCTTTTTGGGGACTACTACAATCGAAGATATCCATGTAGCTTTTTCTACGAGTACAACGAATCCTACCCTAAATAGCCTGTCAATTTCTTCTTTTACTTGTTTTGCATAATTTGGGTTCATTTTGTACCTCTGTTGCTTGAGTGGTATGGCTCCTTTTTCAAATTGATGCTATGCTGGAAGAACTTAGTGTCAATTCCCTCCATGTCTTCATATGACCAAGAAAAGATTTCTTGATACTCCTTCAGCAGTGATACTAGCTCCTGTTTGAATTCATCCTCCAGCTCTAGGCTGATCTTTACATTCTTTTGTTCTCTTCCTTCCCCTAGATTTACTTCCTGTAATTTGTTCGGGCTCACCTTAGCTGCATTGTTTCCCTGGTTTTCTTTTTGCTTCTTTACCAAATCTTGGATCTCTTAGATTTCTTCTTCTAGTCCAAGGTCCGAGCCCACTTAATTTCTTCCATGCCTTTTTCCTTTAGGGTCTAGCTTGCTTCGAGCAATCTGCTTTCCTAGAATTTGCTTCTGATTTCATTGATTGATCCTTAACCACTTTCGCGTTTTCGGCCTTTGTTTTAGTGTGTTACCTTATTGCTTCCTCCACATAAGGCATTTCGTTCCTCACTTTTCAAGGATGTCTGGTTTTAAAGGTTTTCATCCTCTCTTAGAGATGTTGGGTGTAAGGTTTTAAGCAATGTTGCATACAATTATGGGAATGTCAATTCCAAGATCGATCTTTCTTTTGCCATTGCTTCAATTGGTTTAGATGAGGAACACCTCATAGCATGATCATCTTCTAGCATGTTGTCATCTAAACATATTGCTTCTTTACAACATTGATTGAATGTTTTCGGATTGGATACAATGATCAAGTTGTGTAAGTGGTTATTCTTCAAGCCCATCATTAAACATCTCATCAATTAAACATAGTTTAATTTTTTCCATGACTCACAACGTGAGTCCAAGAGTTTTATCCTAAGGATAAAGTCTCTAATGGATTCATTTGGTTAACGCTCAATTGAATAGAGTTCTGTTATTGCCCTCCACCGATCACCTTGTCTGGAAAAGCCATGTATAAAAGCTGATTTCAAGGTTTTGAAGTTGGTATTGATCACCGGCATCAATGCGATCAACCATCGACTATCTTTTCCCTCTAAGCATAAGTTCAACGCATGTACCTTAGTGGGGCAGTTGGGATTTCCAAAGGCTTCACATCTCTGTTCAAACATTTGAATGAATTGAACAGGGTCTATTGTTTCAGCATATTTGCCCATAATTTTGGAAATTTATACGGCCGTATTTCTGTATGAGTCACTGAGGCTGTATGTGAGTGCTCTTGTTGGAAGAGACTCAGTGAGTCCTTGGGCCACTCCCCTTCCTAGCCTAGTCAGTATGTCCAAGGTGTGGGCATCCAGGAAAGGGTTGGTTCTTATAGGATTTGCGGGAATGTTAGGCAAGGGACCAAAGCCCGGTGGGATCGAAGTGATGGGGGGTCAAAAACCTGATGACACGCTTGTTATAGGCATGGGCAATGGCATTGGGAGGTGAATTTGTGGCATAGATCTCAATGGCTCGAAGATGTTAGCCATTGGGTTCAGTCCTTGTGTGATCCCTAGCAATCCCTCTATGTTGGCCATGTCAGAGTGCCTAAATGCTCCTTAATGAGCAATCATAGTTTTTTTTTCTTTTTATACTTTCCCACAGCCCGTTACAACCTCAAGAGGCTTGGCGTAGTCTTCGTTGGATCAAACGAGTGTCCGTTTGCTCTAATTAGCTTAGGCGCTATACACACGTGAACGACCTGAGATATTTTTTTGGAAAAAGCATATGCTAGGAACTTCCCAGATGGAAGAAGAGGTCCTAAAACCTATTTTCCATCACTGTCTCAAGACGAAAAAAAATCGAGAATTTTTTTCCTATTTTGCCGCATGTTTTTAAGGGTGTTCCAAAAGGAATTTTGAAAAACTCTGCATGAGGAAGTTGTAGCATTTTTGGAGTACTACAACTTTGTTTCCTTGAGTCGTCCGTGATTTTGTCATTTTTTAGACCCTCAAAAAGTAACCCGAATATGGCTCGTCGTCATTTTCACGTTTACTGTGATTTTTCGTGGTTTTTGGGCTATTTTTTTGCCTTGATTTTCGGGTCAAATTTTGAGGCTGCTAGTCGAAGGCAAAAATGGTCAATTTTGACTTTGGATGACCAGTCCAAAGTCGAAGAGCTCGATGTCAGCTTTTCGATGAGCCCTAGAGCTCCTTCATCGGATATACGGTTTAGGAGATACGGGCCTCCAAATAGGGGTGTTTTCCAGAGTTTGTTTTTTAGTTGACGGACCCCCTTTTCACGTCGACGGACTTCACAAGTTTTATAAATTTTGATTTTGATTCTATTTTATTTTATTTTTTTTCGACAGCACCCTTTTCACGTCGACGGACTTCACGAGTTTTATAAATTTTGATTGTTTTAAAATGCCATGAAACGTTAGATTTTCATGCCGTGAAACGTTAAATGGTTCATGCCGTGAACCGGACTTCACGGAATATTAAATTTAATTTTTTTAATTAACGCCGTGAAACCTTAGGTTTTCACGTCGTGAAACTTTAAATGGTTCACGCCGTAAACCGAACTTCATGGAATATTAAATTTGATTTTTTTAAAACACCATGAAACCTTAGGTTTTCATGCCTTGAAACATTAAATGGTTCATGCCGTGAACCGGACTTCATGGAATATTAAATTTGATTTTTTTTAAAGCACTGTGAAACCATAGGTTTTCAAGTCGTGAAACGTTAAATGGTTCACGCTATGAACCAGAACTTCACGGAATATTAAATTCAATTTTTTTTCTTCACGTCTGACTTTTCACAGCATGAACTTTCATGGGGACGGAACTTTCATGTTGGACTTTTTCATGGCCTGAACTTTCACGGTCGGACTTTTTCACGGCGCGGCAGACTTTTTCACGGCCTAAACCTTCACGGCCTGGCTTTTCACGGTCTATCTTTTTTTTTGGAGTCTAGTGGAAAGTAAGAATTTTCCTTTTTTGGGGGGAATATTTTTGAATTTAAAATGAAAGGGTATGGACATTTTTCCAAAAAGGTAAGTGGGAATCCAAAAAGTCAACCTTTTAATGACACCCCTTACACCCTTCATAAATGACTCCCAAAATGGACAATTTCGACAACTCATGAGCATCTACTCATTGAATGCTCATTAGCTTTAATGAGTTATGTAAAAAAGTGATTAAGAATTAATCCAAGATTAATCCTTTCACTAATTTTTTCCTCTTTTACACTAATCTAGGACTCTAATTAACCACTAATCCCTTATTAATTCACATAATTATGCTAATCTTTGTGCATCAATAATTGTATAAATTAATCTAAAATAATAAATTAATTAGACTCTTAATTATAGTCTCCTCTTTTAAGGCAAAATTAAGCAAAGAGAGTTAAATTTCTCCAATTGATGAAAAATTTGATGTGATTAGGTGTTTTAATGCATCTAGATGCTCTCAAAACACTCAAAAATACTAATTTCGACTACTCGTATGATCCATTTACACCCCAATTAACACATTATCTATTTTTTAGCCTCTTGAACAAGATTAATCACCCTTAATGATAAAAACCAGTCCATTAAGAGAAATTAGTCAAATTCAAGGATTTTTTTTATGGTTCTAAAATTTTTTTTGAAAGATTAAGCTACTCCTAATGCTTGCTAACACTTTACTCCAAACAATTTCAACAACAAACACATAATTAAACTAGAATTAATGATCTTAGTTCTATGTTTAACACTAAACAGAGCTAACATTCACTAAAGAGAGCTAACATTCACTAAAAATTGCATTCTATTACATTGTTTGATGCAATGGATACAAACTAAGCCTAATACAAACTATGTGCAAGCCCTAAGAACATGAAAAACCACAAAAGTAACAATCAAAATAACAAATTAATCTAAAAAATAAGCAAAAAACATTCTTTTCAAAAACAAAAAAGGGAGCTATTCTACACCAAATCTCACACAAATCACCATCAAATCCACATCTTTTTCGTGGGAAACCATTAATCAAGATAATGGGCAATGGGTTATGCATAAATTAGAGGCAAAACGATGGAATGGCCAAGATCATAATCCTTTCAGAGGTCTCCAAGCTCTACAACTCCTTGAGAAGCAATTCCACTGGGTCTCCCCCACGAGAGCATTGTCACACCGCCACGTTGCACTATGGATCCGCATCCCTCCTCTCACCTCACTTCACTCACACACACTCACTAGCATACATTAGAGAGAGAGATTAACAAGAGCAAGACTCAATTGCACAATGGGAGAGGATGTTGTATTATGAGAGAAATTCACTTATATATATGGCTATAAGTGTTCACACTCACTTAAACTATGGCCGGCTAGGCATTTTAGGCTCATAAGATTCCTAATGCTATTACAATGACTACTCTCATAATATATCCATGAAGTATATCACTTAGGACTTCATCCTATCTTGCTACCACTCGCTCTTGAAGCGGGAATTGCCCATAAATACTCCATCACACCATTACGGGCGCCCGTCCAAGTTGTAGCTTTGGACACTATTACTTCATATCTTGAATGTATGACCCTTTGGTGTATCTAACGTTACTCCTTGATATAAGATAATAGCGGTAGCTCTTGTTAATCCTAGAATTGGATTAACACCAACAAGGTAAAGTAAAGAGAATCCTCAAAGGTTACTCGTCTGCTCTATTGAAAAGAAACTATTTGTTGGAACTAAAACTAAATTATGTAAAAAAACTATCCCTGTAAAATAAAGAAAGGCAAGTTTCAACCGAGAAAAAAACACTAAATGCCAGGTTTTTATAGCATTGGTTTCATTAGAGACAATAAGTTATATTACAATGTGATGACTCCATCTTTGCACACATGATTAGATGACCCTAGATGGACATGGTCGACGTTGATTGAACAAAGACATTGAACCAACAAGGTAAAGTACAGAGTATTCTCAAAGGTTACTCGTCTTCTCTATTGAAAAGCAACTATTTGTTGGGACTAAAACTAAATGATGTAAAAAAACTATCCCTATAAAATAAAGACAAAGGCAAATTTCAAACGAAAAAAAATACTAAATGCCAGGTTTTTATAGCACTGGATTTCATTAGAGACACCATTGTGATGTAATATGGCAAGCTCATACTCAACTGTACCTGAATTTAACAACCTCACATGAACACTATCTTATAATGTTTACTTTTCCAGTCCTATTATTGCTGAAATGTATCTTTCTATCTCCCAAAGTAAACTCAGAATGTGAAGTAAACTCGGACCGGACCGAGTTTCCAGTCATGTTGCCGAAATGCATCTTTCTATCTCTCAAAGTAAACTCAGACTATGAAGTAAACTTACGCCGATCCGAGGTTACTTTTCCAGTCCTATTGCTGCATCGTTTCGTCTTTCTCTCTCAAAGTAAACTCTGACTTCTATGAAGTAAATTTAGACCGGTCCGAGTTTACTTTACATATAGCTTGAGTTTACTTTTCTAGTCATCTTGCTGAAACTCTGCATCTTTGTCTCTCAAAGTAAACTCAAGCTGTATGTAAAGTAAACTCGGATTGGTTTGAGTTTACTTCACATTTCGAGTTTACTTTGAGAGACAAAAAGATGCAATGATCGAGCAATAGGACTGGAAAAGTAAACTCAGATCGGTCTGAGTTTACTTTGAGTGAGAAGGATACAGCTCTGCTTGGGCAAGTAAACTCAGACTGATCAAAAATAGCTTTAGAAATGATATCAATAGATTTTAAGAATGTCATAAAAAATAGCTTTTAAAATGATGCCAACATGGCTTATGGGATTATAAGAAGTACTTAAGTGGCATCAATAGCTTTAGAAATGATATCAATGCATGAACTATAAAATTACAAGTACATGAATGGCGTTATTCTCGTTTGAGATGCCAATGCTTTCACAGTATCATCAGTCATTGAAGACGCCAAAAAAAAGCATTGCTCATCATCTTGGGAGTTTTCAGACTCAATTGCCATGATCCTCTAATGTTGTGCGAAATTGCCACAAATTTTCACCTCCTTGTTGATGAGAGTCGCCTCAACGCCAACAAGCGGGGCATGCTTCATGGTCAAAGGCAACAATGCATGACAAGTGTGACATGATATGGTAACTAGGGGATCTATCATCAATGTTTTTGTATAACAATGAGGACACACAATGTGTAGTCTCTTTTCAAAGTGAACACGGTGCCTGCCTCATTGAGGTTTTCACCTTAGAACTCCAGCAACATGAAGACGCTTAGGTTGGGGAGAATCCTCATCTAAACTATTAGGTATCTTGTGTGGAATTCCATGACCCAATCTAGTGCATGTAACATCTTCTTGAATTTGGCAAATGCTCCCACGTGTTGGCATGTCAATCTTATTTGGAGCTACCAAGCTCATGAGGTTATCATTGGATATCTTTAATTATTGTAGTAGAATAGCTTTCTCCATCTCATCTTTGTTTTGTAAACCATCTTCAATTTGACAAAGAATTCCCATAAACTCCTCTATACATTTGGGTAACTCCTCACTTACACCCATCTCACGTTACAGGTCTTGATCATCATTTTGAAGAACCGGTTCTTCATTGATGCCATGGTTGACCAATGCATGTGCACTATCAACAATTGGCAAAATGGAAAGCAAATGTGGAAAGTGGCTAGTGATTATCAACCTTATACCAATGAGATGCTTGCAATCATTGCTCCAATCAAGGCGAACACAATAATTGGATTGCATGCTAACATGATACTATTGACCTTTTGTTGAGATGCTTTGTATCTTGAACAGTAACATCATCTCATTCACAATTTCCAAACATGATGGATTGCCTTGATAATGTTGAAGAATTCACTCCCCTTCGAGCAATCATGCCGTATGTCTCTTTGATGATCCATGGATGCTACAATGTCCATAATCAGCTACCATAACATAAGATGTAAGAACATGACATGGAAAATTGTAAAATATTCATGCGAGTTGCAAATTACAAAGATATTAGTAGCAGTCAACCTATCTCCTATTTTTGTTTGAAGAACTCAAGCAAAGTTCCAGCTAGGCGAGTGCCGGTTTGTGAATCTCCAATAAGTGCATGTATAAGATCTACCGTAGATCTATTAATCCTTGCATCCAATAGGGTGCACTTGATGTATTACCATAATATTTCCATCAAGTTAGTGGTGCCGACATTTCCATAATGAAACAATCATCCAAATTTGGGCAACCTCCTCCTCCATATACCAATACAATTGTGACCACACCACCCATTTGTTACATACTACACGATATTGTTATGTGCTTAATACCACTCTAGAAGCTGACTGTACTATATCTCAAAGTTTTCTTCTGTGATGGTGTGCAAGAGTTTACACATACATGTGTAAACTTCATCACGGATTTCTTTTGGAATCTAAATTTAAGGATTTAGGCTCTCTACGAATGATTGAGCTATACAAAAACGTGAATGTATTGTCAAAGCAAACTCAGACCGATCTGAGTTACTTTTGCTCGATAGAAACCACAATGCTCTACTTGGAAAAGTAAAGACGGTCCGAGTTTACTTTTGCTAGATATAGAAACCACAATGCTCTACCTGGAAAAGTAAACTCAGACTGTAAAAGTAAACTCGGACCGGTCCAAGTTTACTTTTACTAGATAGAAACCATGATGCTCTACTTGGAAAAGTAAACTCAGACTGTGAAAGTAAACTTGGAAAGGTCCAAAGTTTACTTTTGCTAGAAAGAAACCACAATGCTATGCTTGGAAAACTAAACTCGGACCGGGCGGTCTGAGTTTACTTTTGCTGGATAGAAACCACAATGCTCTACGTGGAAAAGTAAACTCGGACCAATCCGAGTTTACTGTTACTAGATAGAAACCACGATGCTCTGCTTGGAAAAGTAAACTCAGACATGTTCGAGTTTACTTTTACTAGACAGAAACTACGATGCTATGCTTGGAATAGTAAACTTGGACTGTGAAAGTAAACCTGGAAAGGTCAGAGTTTACTTTTGCTAGATAGAAACCACAAACCACAATGCTCCGCCTGGAAAAGTAAACTCATACTGTGAAAGTATACTCGGACAGGTCCAAGTTTACTTTTCTTGGACAGAAACCACAATGCTCTGCGTGGAAAAGTAAACTCGGACTGTGAAAGTAAACTCGGACCAGTCCGAGTTTACTTTATCAAGTATATCATGGAAGAGTGAAAAATAACACACTACAACCTAGAGGAATATTACTTCATGCTTTTGGAATCATTCCTGTGGAAGAAGATTCTCCACCCATGCCTTCTTCGTATATTGAAACCAACATAGTAAAACATGGCATGCTATTTGTTGACGATAGCCTCTATCATCAACAATCCAATAATGTGTATCTTCATGCATGACCTTAAGTATTGCATCATCAAGATCTTTTTGTGACTTGTCAATCACAATAGCAGTGGGACAAACATTATCCATTGTTTGAAAAATAATGCGAAGTGTCTTTGATAAGGCAATTGCTTCTTGATTGCTACCCGGGTCATTAGAGCACAGCATGAGCCATATTGGAATGCCCATTCCAATTTGGTTTGGTAAAATCACAACACACAATGGCAAGCCAAAGACATTTGTTTTAAAGGTGCTATCTATGGACTAAGAATTATTATGCAAGAAGCATGTGGCCATTTGGAACATCCATTCATCTTGTATAATAAGAATAAATGGCTTATCCTTATCTTCTAGTGCATTAGGACAATATGGTTGACAACATAGCGCCCACATGAGAGTATCGTTGGTTAAACAACTCAAAGCACAAAACCATGTGACATGATGAATGCTATAAACAAATAACATATTATGGTACCTTATTTTGTTCACGTACCTTTAAACACTCGATGCACATCATGGTCCAATCATCTTTTGAGATTTTTCCTACAAAGAGAGATAGATCTTGTTATATTAAATAGAATTAGCATTTAAGTTTACAAAAGTCACTAAGCAAATGTCATTGATATATTACTTGCATTACGTACTCCATATGATATCAAAGACACTTCCTTTGGGATCATAAAGAACCGATAGATAGTGCGGTCAAGTAGTAGAGAGTTTGTTTCAAATGAATTCTTTCCTTTGACATTGACATCTTTTCCATATGTCGAGATGTGCCGACGCAAATAGATTTTCTATGCAAGATTCAATGACCTTTGGATGAATGGGTAAGTGATATAAATCACTATACGACTTCTCGGCACATGTCCTTCATGAGTAAAGTGTATATGAATCAAAGCATCTAAATTGCCACTTGGATGCTCCACTTGAACCTTGAATGGAAAATCACATTTCTTGGTTCATCTTAATATCTTAATGGTTCCCTTTCAGCTAGCTATACCACCTCTATGGCACATGTAATCAACCACAACCTTGGATGCACTGTTCTTTTTGGTTGATCAAACCATTACTAGTCCAAACTTGTGCTTAATCATTATCTCTTTCAAGTGGTTTTTCATATTTGCTTTATCTACAGTTAGTACTGTTGCTTGTACTCTCTTTTTTGGCTTGGAATTCCAGTTTTTCTCCATGGTTTGATCTCTTATTACAAACACAGGCATTGATGAAGTCCCTAATAAAAGAGGTGGGTATCCCGTTCTTTCTAGTATCAGTACACCATCTACATTTGATTATTTCTATTATCTCATTTACTCCTTGGTGATAATCATCCTCCACAATATAATGAGACAATGCCACAATGCTTCCCCACTCTTCTAAGCATAAAATCATTAGCTTTGGTATGCTGTTCAAGCAAAGACAAGGCGCACCATCTTCTTTCATCCCCAAGCAAAGTCCATCCATCATTTTTCTCCATTTCTTTAAATCTTGATTACCTCTAGAATCATGAGCTTTCAAGGTTTCCAATGTGACTATCACATCTCGTTAAATGGCTCTCATCATAAAGTTATAGCTTTCCTTGTCAAACGAATAGTATGTAGGAGATAAATATATCATTGGATTGGGTGAAACAATGTTACTTTGATTGGATCGAACATTAATACTTTGATTGCTATCTCGGAAGAGATTTTCCACATCTAAATCATCACTTGATGAGGAGTTGTAGGAGATAAATATATCATTGGATTGGGTGAAACAATGTTACTTTGATTGGATCGAACATTAATACTTTGATTGCTATCTCGGAAGAGATTTTCCACATCTAAATCATCACTTGATGAGGAGTGACTTCTATCACCATTGGAGCACTCTTCAGTATTGAAGTCGCTTTGGTCTTGGTTCAACAAATCCATCCTTTATAGAACATAAAATAATTAAGATTGCATAAAGCTTCATTTCCAGAACACAATACATATCCCACAATATCACTTCTATTTCAATCATGCTTTCTTTAATTGAGATTTAATTCCTATCTATTGCAAATGATAACATACATAATTAAAGAATATACTTATAAATTTTAGAGAAAGATATAAGAAACCTCAATATGGATGGAGAAGTGATGGAAAAAATGTAAAGAAAAGTGCATTCTATGGACTGTGTTACAAATTTGATAGAAGGTAATGGTCCGAGTTTACTTTGACAGACTGAGTTTACTTCTGGTCCGAGTTCACTCTCAGTATATCTCCCATTAAAGACCATAAATTTTTCTCACACGCGCGTCGTAATGACAATTATGCTAGTCTAAGTTTACTGTTGGTCCGAGTTTACTTTAGTTCTTGGGTGACTGCATTCTTGGTGTTCAAAGCCCAGTGATGACTGGTGTTCCTGGTCCGAGTTTACTTTAGTGTCGACCATGGAGATCCGACGGTGCACGATGCTAGATGTGATCACCAACATGCTTAGCCATTGATCCCAAAACTCCAACCCTGTGTGACTTAGTCAAGAGGGCCACTGTCCTACACCCACTACTACAGCGGCCCGCCGGCCCAGCCTACTAGCGCCTCTGCCTCTGCATCCCCAAATATTCACCGTTCACGTTCCCTTTTCACTCTCGATTCTTGTCCCTCAGATGATGAGGCACTCGAGTCTTGTCAGGAAATCTTTCTTAATTGCCAATTTCACTGCCAAAGAGTCATCAATCTTGATTCATTTATCCTGCAATATATGTAGTGCTCACATAACCAAGTTTGTAACTTGTAAGTGCTCACATAACCAAGTTTGTAACTTGTAAGTGCTCACATAACCAGGTTCGTAGTGATTTGTTTTTTCTTAATTCAAGTTGAAATTCCACGTTGCCTTTTAATTTTAAGGACTACATTTGTATTATAAATCCCGACACATTTGTATGATTTTTAGTGATTTTTAAGTCTAAAACTTGATTGAGCTTAAGCATTGCCTTTAAACATTTTTTCCAAACATTGGCTTGTAAATTCAGACTATATTATATTATTTATCATTGAAATTGAAATTTTATGGTTGAAATTTGGCATTGCTTTTATTTTCAAGGAACCAAAATTACATTATGTTATAATTCATATATTTTCACTATTTTTAGCACCAAAATCCCTAATAACTTTCAAGCATTATAATTATTTTGATTGGTTGGGAGCAATGTTTCTTTTAACACTACCTAGCTAGGCACAATTGTCTACTCATTGCAACCAATTCTTCCCACATAAGTTTTGGAGAGCATTCTTTGGAGTTGTTCACGTGCGGTTGGGGTGCGCGTATTTCCTAGGAATCGCTACATGCTCATTATTGATTGCCATCCATTATGGGCGTGTGGCCACCTCGTCACACACCCATTATTGATTGCCCACCATTACTGATTCTCTTATTCCTGTCAGTAGTAGTATATCCTTCCTGAAAAGACCCATCTTCCAAAAACTGCATCATGTCATAATACCAGGCTTCCTCTACTCCGGATGATGTAACCGTGAACAAGCTAGCATCTGGAAGCTAATCCTCTACACCCTCCAAAGCAGGTTCTCTGGAATCTAATCTGGAGAGAAAGTCTGCCATTGCATTTTCTTTTCCAGGTGTGTGCTCAATGGTGAACTCGAATTCTTGAAGTAGGAGCATCCATATTGCCATTTTCCCTACCAGGAAGGCTTTGTTCACCAGATAGATGAGAGCTTGATGATCCACATGGAGAACAATTTTTTTTCCCAGAAGGTAGCGCGGGAACTTATTCACGATGGCGAAGATCATGGAGAGGGCTTCTCACTCTGTTGTACTGTAGTTTCTTTTCGCTCTTGCTGGAATAATGTATAGGCTGCATGTACCCTTTTTGTTTCTCTTGCATGAATGTGCTGCCTACTGCTCTATCTGAGACATCTACATAAACATGAAATATCAGATTCCATTCAAGATTGATCATTACCGGTGTGCAAAAGACACCGTGCACTTCAGCCAGTGAAATGCCTTCTCACATTTTGGGCTCCATTCATATTTAGCATCCTTCTTGGTTAGAGCATATAACGGATATGCTACATGAGCCAAATATTTTAGAAACCTTGTATGCCATTTCACTTTGCCAAGAAATCTTTCAAACTGCCTTATGTTCTGGGGAGCAAACATTTTGGTTATGGTCTCCACCTTAGCTAGATCTATGGCCAAACCTTGGGCCGACACAATGTGTCCTAGCAAAGTTCCATATTTTATTGCAAATGTACACTTGGCTGGATTCAACTTCAGTATTGTGTCCCTACATCTCTGCAAACATAACCTTAAGTGATAAATGTGTTTAGCCTTATCCCCATACACACTGAAATCATTCACAAAAGCTTTCATAAAATCAGGTAGTCATAAAAGATTTCCTACACCATTCTCTGGAAAGTTATTGGTGCATTCTTCAAGCCAAACATCATGACAGTTGTTGCCACAAAGACCCCCCATTCAAGCAGTTTTTTGCGGTCTTCCAGAGCCATCTTCACTTGATTATATCCACTGAAACCATCTAAGAAGGAATACATCTCTTTTCTGGCAACCTTATCAAGAAGGGAGTCCATGAAAGGGAGCGAAAAAGGATCTGAATTGGTTGCTGCATTTAGTTTACGATAATCCACACATATTTTGATCTTCATGTTCTTTTTGGGGACTACTACAATCGAAGATATCCATGTAGCTTTTTCTACAAGTACAACGAATCCTACCCTAAATAGCCTGTCAATTTCTTCTTTTACTTGTTTTGCATAATTTGGGTTCATTTTGTACCTCTGTTGCTTGAGTGGTATGGCTCCTTTTTCAAATTGATGCTGTGCTGGAAGAACTTAGTGTCAATTCCCTCCATGTCTTCATATGACCAAGAAAAGATTTCTTGATACTCCTTCAGCAGTGATACTAGCTCCTGTTTAAATTCATCCTCCAGCTCTAGGTTGATCTTTACATTCTTTTGTTCTCTTCCTTCCCCTAGATTTACTTCCTGCTCAAAGTTAGCTGCATTGTTTCCGTGGTTTTCTTTCTGCTTCTTTACCAAATCTGGGATCTCCTAGATTTCTTCTTCTATTCCAAGTTCCGAGCCCACTTAATTTCTTCCATGCCTTTTTCCTGTAGGGTCTTGCTTACTTCGAGCAATCTGCTTTCCTAGAATTTGCTTCTGATTTCATTGATTGATCCTTAACCACTTCCGCGTTTTCGGCCTTTGTTTTAGTGTGTTGCCTTATTGCTTCCTCCACATTTACCATGTACAATGGTACCAAGTCTGGGTTTTCGCGAAGTATTTTGGTTTCTTCATCATCATCAAAACCTTCTGACATGTTGTATGTTTCGGCATGGACTGGCCTCTGAGAGCAGGTTTTAGTGGTCTTTGTTCTCTTCCTTCCCCTAAATTTACTTCCTGTAATTTGTTCGGGCTCACCTTAGCTGCATTGTTTCCCTGGTTTTCTTTCTGCTTCTTTACCAAATCCCGGATCTCCTAGATTTCTTCTTCTATTCCAAGTTCCGAGCCCACTTAATCTCTTCCATGCCTTTTTCTTGCAGGGTCTTGCTTACATCTACTTTCCTAGAATTTGCTTCTGATTTCGTTGATTGATCCTTAACCACTTCCGCGTTTTCGGCCTTTGTTTTAGTGTGTTGCCTTATTGCTTCCTCCACATTTACCATGTACAATGGTACCAAGTCTGGGTTTTCGTGAAGTATTTTGGTTTCTTCATGATCATCAAAACCTTCTGACATGTTGTATGTTTCGGCATGGACTGGCCTCTGAGCAGGTTTTAGTGGTCTCTTAGTACCCGTGAGATCAACATACACCTTTCGCTTACCCTTTCTGATGGTAATTATGTTTTTTCCCCAGTCTTGCTTCACCTTACCATGTCTTAGCCAAGGCCTTCCTAGTAATACTTGGTAGGACCTAGTGTGATTTTCTATCGTGATCACCACTAGATTTGCCTTGAAGTCAACTTGTTTGATTCTCATTGATACATTTTTGATAATTCCCTTTGGCACCACTATTCTGTTGTCAGCCATTCTTATGTTGAACTGAATGGGTTACCACTTGAGGCCTAAACCTAATGTGATTTCTTCTATGACCACATTCACCCCAGATCCTCTATCTCTAGTACTGCATCATTAATGAGAACATTGTTGAGTTGAATTGTGACTTTAGCCACTTCGTCATCTCTAGATGCTAGCGGTACTTCTGCTTGCATATTACCACATTTCGGGGTCTCTTCCTCCACCGTGTGCTTTAATTCTTTGCTAAGTCCTTCAATGCCTACTAACAAGATCTTTGCTTTGAACCTTGGGCATAAGTCTAGTAGTTGCTTCAGCTGAACTTGTCTATCCAGCAGCAATGACATTACATTTGATTGCAACCAGTCAGCATCTCTCTGGTTCTCTTCCTGGCATTCCTTGTTGAAGTGCTCTATATGCTTACTTCCACTTGTTTCTGGAATATCTGTAGGGATTTCTCTTGCATCATCCTCCTTTTTCTTACCTTGCCTTTTTTTTAATTTCCTTTGCAGTTTGGATTCTCACTTTTTCCTGATGTTCCCAATTCATAGTTGCCTTTTTGTGGCTTTTTGGTGAGTCGACCACCATCAATCGGAGTTATCACCACTTTAGATTCGTTTGCCTTAATACTGCTAGGATGTAGTGCACTTCCAATTGCATGTCTTCTACTTGCATCATGTTGGCACTTGGCCGATTATCCTTGAGCTTCATCAATTTTGCTTGTCTTTTTTCATCATGCTTTTTCTTCATGGCACATTTCGCTTTGGTATGTCCAGGCTATTGGCAATAATAGCATGTGAAGTTAGTGGTTCCTCCGAAACTTCCTTGGCTTCTTTTTGCAAAAAAAAAAAATTTGCAACCTCTATTCCCAATCCTTCCCCTTCCAGGAAGCCTTCTTTCCGCTCCCTCTATGTTATTCACCATGGGAGATCTATTTTTCATGTTGTGCCTACAACTCCATGTACTATGGTTGTACATGTTACAGATTGAACAATTTGGAGGTACCATGCATTCCTCTTTGAGGTGGACTTCTTGTTTGCATTGTTATCAGAACACATTTTTCCAAAAATCTGCTCCTTTACCCTTTTTCATTTCTTGTACCAGCTGCTTTACCTACTACATAATTCTCCAAAACTTTCTTGTACCTTTCTGGACTTCTTCTTTTTGTCTTTCTTTTTTGCTACTTCCACCAGAGTGTCTTGTGAAGAGTCGCTTGAAACATCCTCTTCGGTGGTGACGCTCTTCCTGGGCTTCGTTTTTGTCTCCTTTCTCGACTTTTGTTTTCTTCCCTTTTGGCTAACTCCACCAATTCCTCAAATTCTTCTTCAGTTTCCACTTGTGCTTTGTGTTGACCGTTGCATGAATGTTCGCTTAAGCCCTTGGACAAACCAGTCACAACAATAACTTGCATTGATCTTGTGGAATCTTCCTAGAAAGGCAATCATGACTTCTTCATAGGTCTTGAAGTTGTTGTCCTAATATCTTAACACCCACTCCGTTGCTTTGACCTTGAAAGTATTCATAAAGGTATCTTTGCAAATTTCACTTAGCTCTGGTTCTTTTAAATCTCAAGGTCTGGCCACTTTCTAGTATTGCTCAAACCTCCTCATATGCAGGTCTGCATCTTCCCCTTTATCGCCTTGAAAACACCAAGAAATTTTTGGCTAGTGATGCCATCCCTTGAACCTTCTCCAAGGGTTTACTTGTGGTTGTTCTTATTGGTTTGGTTGCTCCTCCCTTCTTCGGTTTTCCAAACCTGGTTTGGTTGTTCTTGCTGGTTTGGAGTGTGTGCTGCCTCTCTTTCTTGGCACTACTTTTCTTGGTCCAAATTGTATCTAAGTTTTGAAGCTTTCTCTTGCACGCGCGGGTTAGCAGATATTTCCACACTGTCTTCTTGACAATGTGAAGTACTCCCAGTTGCATGATTCCTAGAGGGTCTTTTGGGAGGCATTACTTTTCACCTCTTCTGGCTTCTTGCATATGAGAACGGCATGCTTGAATGTGGCTAGGTTGTGCGATGACTAGCTCTTCATGTTGAGTTTTCCAGAAGGTTCCCTCTATACTGTGATTTCATTGTGTGTCTGCTTCAAATCAAGACAACAGTCTGGTGTGGCGGACTAGTCAGGCAATGCCGTGGGAGACATAAAGACTCCCGCCAAAGGTTCAAACAACAACACCAATTCTAAAGTGGTTGCGGGGAAATGATCCAAACTTCTCTCTTGTGGGTAGGCTTGAGTGCAGTGAATATGTATCACTCCCTTCCTCACTCAGCTTTGACCTAGCATGTACACATGAGTATAACTACAACATAGTCATTCACTATAGAGTAACAGTTGACACGAAAAGGAAGAGTAATAACACGTGTGCCTTTTGTTCCATTCCAGAAGTATTACAAAGTGAGACAGAAGAAATTTGCAAGACTAACAAATTACAAGCTCCATGACATGACAATCAATTAACATTGCAATAACACGTGTGCCTTTTGTTCCATTCCAGAAGTATTACAAAGTGAGACAGAAGAAATTTGCAAGACTAACAAATTACAAGCTCCATGACATGACAATCAATTAACATTGCAAGTTTACAAGGCTACACTACTGTAGTACAAGGATCATGAGTCTACACATGCACTCACCATCACTCTCCTCATCCATATCTCTCTCTCTTCTACAGTAGTTGATCACTCTTTTAAGTTGTGTCTTCTTGATCTTGACAACAGCTCCAAGGTGGTTATAGTATGTTGCCTCTACATGCATGACACCGAGGTGGTACTCACGTCGTGTGTTGTGGATTGACTGCTCCGCCAACTGCCACACTGATCCTTTCGCTGCTATTGCACCGCCAGGCGTGACAAAGGGCTTTCTCTCTTCTCTTGGAATCCCGAAAAAGTGTAAAAATAATATTACTATATTGGATTTCTCTCTCTTCTTTTTGAATCTAAATTCAACTTTTTTCATATTTTCTAAAGAGATTCAATGCTTATTTTATTCTAATGTTCTTAAATTCTATGTAACTTCAACCCCACTGCGAGTGAAAAATCATAAATGTGAAAAGCTAGTACTCTATAAAATGAGAAAACAAGTACGAGGATATTTTTGACATATGTAACTATGCAACTATATTTTTAACATAAGTACAACATGGAATTAGAAGATGTTAATTGAAAATAGTGGCATTTTTTAAAAGAACTCGAATATATCTTGAAGCGAACTTAGTATTTTGAAAAGTTCTATTTTTTAGCATAAGAAGTTCTATTCTAGTGCATTTATTTTGTTGATGAGTTCTAGGAGAAAACACAGCTACGGCATTAAAAGTGTGGAGCTTTTCAACAAGAAGGATGCTGATGGCATTGGATCCCTCAACGGTTCAGGAAGTCAGACTGGATCACGATGAGACCCAACACTCAAGGAGAATTCATCAAGGTAAAACAAAAAGACATTGGAAAGGTAGGATCGTGGAGTTTTTCATGCAGCCAAATGGTTTAATCGAGGTCCTTGTGAACTACAACACGTTGGGGGCATAGCAGCATTTTCTAGTAGCGTTTATTTTGTTGAGATGTTGGGGATTCCGATCGCTGCCCGCAGCAAAATAGAGCTGTCCAATAGTCCAGCAAAATTTTGCTGCTATGTAGTGCCTATAGCAGCGAAATTGTGCTGTTTTGTAACGCTTATAACAGTGCTTTTCAATGATGAGCAGTGCCTATAGCAGCGAAATTTTATTGCTATACTGTGATTTCGCTGCTGTGCAGTGAAAATACCACCGAGATTGCATCGCTATTTTCACTGCATAAAATTCCAGAGAGTAGTTGGATGTTGAATTTAACTTATACGTGTAACATACACATAAAAATGATTTATAGTTTTGAAAAAAACATCCATTAGAACCCTTGGAGCTATGTTTTGAGCAAAAAAAATAGTTGAAAGCTTTTGAGAAGTGAAACAATGTCAAGATCATGAACCTATCCCATCTTGTATAATAAATTCATATGTGTTGCTTCATCAATGTCTATATCTAACAGAAGCTCAATGAAAAGATGGGTTTTCATATCAATATCACTATCATGATCCAATGAAGCATTGTCATGATTGATAGGTGACTCGTCATCTTCTTCGATTGATTTTTCTCATGCTCTTGATCGGCCCTCTCCAAAAAAATTTCTTCATTGTCTTCTTCCAATGAGCCGATTTGAGGTAGTACTTGCACCTCCTCATCTAGAGTTTCTCTCTCCACATCTTGATCTTAAAAGATATGTTTTGAACGAGGGAAAACTTGTATAACATACCACCACTTTGGATCAATTCGATCGGTGTGTGAAACACAACCTAATATCACAAAGCAAAGGGGTTACACTTTTATTATACTACATCAAGATTTAATTTGGGATTGATTGGGTTACTAACATGTTGACAATGTTGAGGTAGTACGAAAGTATCTTTCTCATCATTCCAAAACTTGGTGGCATCAATTTGAAAGAACCCATTTGGATGTTTCTTCACGGTTTCTTGAGCACCTCTATATATCACCTTGAACCATTTGACATGAAAGATGAATAGACTAAATGATCTAAATCCAATCTCAAGAATATCTTGAATAGTTTCACAATACTCAAGATTGTCCTCTATGACATTGGTATCATGTATACTAGCTCCACTTTCTTGCTCTCAAAAGTTTCCATCACACCACAAACAAAAGTGTTTCTTTTAGAATCCACATGCTCTGTGCGAAAGTGCCTTCCCTCTAACCATATTGCATTATACAATTTGTACTAACATTAAACAAAATCATGAAATTTAGTATAGTGCATTAAACAAGGTATATACATGAGACAGAGATGAAGAATGTACTACTTGAGGATCACATCCTCTTGCATACTCATGCTCTTCTCTTGTGATCATCCCTCCATTTTGTGATGCCATCGATATTTCGATATGAAGCCATTCTATATTGATTACATTTGGTAGAGGTTCCAAGCTGGGCGAGAATAACAAGCATCTATTTTCTCTTCTAAAAGCTCTTCTCTCATCCTTTCATCTATTGATTGCATCCTTGTATCTCCCAATCCACTTCTCCATGATGGGAATATTTAGAATTTAGAATGTATTCACCTTGTGGCGTAATTCTTCATCTAGTCTTCATTGATTAGTCGGTCATCCTCCTCATTGCTCCACAATCGTCGCATGGAAGGATCTATGTGAGATAGATGTTTTGAGATATACATACAAGAGACTTTTGCATCAACCATCCCTCTCCCATGCTTGCTTATGGCCTTGCTCTTTGTCTCACAAAGTCCTTTAAGGTTTTCATGAACCTTTCAAAACATCCATCTAATATGAACAACACTACACAACACCACTTCATCAACCAAATACACCACAAGATGAAATTGGCTAGTGAGAATTGTTCTAGGAAAGTATTCCTCGATGATACACACTGCCTCAATAGCATTGAGATGAGCCATCTCAATGGATGTAGGATCTATCTCCTTTAAGGATATGTACCTACATAGATAGCAATCATGTGTACTATTTACCAATACATAACTTGTGAGCGCATGACAATACCAAATATACAATATAGCATAGCTAGTGAATTAAAGAGAAGATTCATATCTCACCAAGCTTCCCATTTTGTAAATATCCTCTCTCACATTCTTGTCTCTACAACCAACTATAGCAATTGGAAGAGAAAACTATGCATAGAAAAAAATTAAAGTTGGTATATGAGCCTAGAAATTATGTACCATAAAGAGAAAATGAGTAAGCGAATATTTATATACATGTAATATCTTGCACCAATCATGGGTCTTGAGGCCATATAATTGTACCTCTCCTTTATTTTTGGTCTTTGTGAGAAGGCACCCTTCAATGAATGCATTACTCTCATTGGTGTACGAAAAGAGGCAATCACACTTTTCACCTTATTGTGCTCCTTCTTGGTTAATACCCATGGGGCCTTTGGTAGGACCATGTTGCCACTCTCACTTTCAATTGGCCATGCACTTCGAAGGCGTCCAATATTTTATAAGTCATCCCTTGCATCCTTTGTATCTCTTTTACCAACTAAATGGTCCCAAATATTTGTTGCCACATTCTTGAAGATATGCATGGGATCTAAGAGATAATTGATCTTCATGTCACACCAATATGAAAGTCGAAAGAAGATTGAGTATCTAGACATCCCATCGGGTGGTGGATTGGGGGTGCTTCTCCATGCCTCACACCAATCTCTACCTCTCATCACAAGTGGTGAGACCTCATGTGGCACATACTTGGGATGCAAAAAGGAGGAATAAATCAATGATGTTTGTCATACACCACCTTCTTAAGTGTAGAGCGTACACAAATCAGACATGCATGATGTCTAGAGGTTGCCAAACCTATTTTAAAATTGAGATGATTGAGATAGAGTTATAAACTTAAAGTTTAAAGGTTAAAGCTTAAAGTTATCCGGTTCAAGTAGATACCTGAGCACTCTGAGAACTCGGGATAGTCATGCATCGTCCAAAGCAAAACTCCTTTCACCTCCGTCTCATGCCTATTTATTGGCCTTGAAATGTCATGTACTTTAATACCTTGCCACAGTGTCGCAAGCTCCTCAATCAAAGGCCCGAGGTACACATCCATGTTCGCCACCTTATACTTGCCTGTTGGTACAAGAAGAGAGAAAGCATGATATGACCTTTATTAATTGCCACCCATGGAGGGAGGTTGTAATTCACCAATACAATAGGCCAAGTAGACCATGATGTGGACTTGAAGGCAAATGGGTTAACACCATCCATGTCCAAGCCAAGCCATAAGTGACAGGGCTCATCTTTAAACTTTGGCCATTGATGCTCCACATGTTGCCATGTCGGTGAATTAGCTATGATCCTCATGATGCCATCGGTTGAGCAATGAGTAGCATGCCATGTCATGAGTTCTGCAATCCCCTTACATTTAAACATGTGTTGGATGCGAGAAATGATAGGGAAGTGTCTCAAAACCTTTCGGGGAACTTTATCTCCTTGTAAATCATCCTTATAGAGGCTCTCCCCACATTGTAGACATTGTATTTCATCTTTATTAACCCCTCTAAATACCAAGCAATCATTGGGACATGTGTGTATTTTTGTGTGATCCATACCTAGCATAGATAAAATTTTATGATACCCATCTCATGAGTTCAATAATAGATTTTGAGGAGGAAGAATCTTCTTCAGAAGCCTACAACATAACATACACTACAACCGTGAGGATTTAGCAGTGAAAATAGCAGCGCTTTTCTAACTGGAAGGGTATGGAGATGTCGGGCCTATATCGCTGCTAAACACGCTGCTATTTTGCACAATGGTTTCACTACTTAGCAACAAAACTAGCAGTTCTATTTTGCTACTCAACGATAGTGCACTGCTCAGTAGCAACGCTATCTCATTTCTCAAGCAAAACAATGTTGCTAGTTTTGTTGCTAAGCATTGAAAGTACTACATGAAAAAGAAAAGCTGGGGGGGCAGACTGGGGAGTCTGCAGAAGACTCCCCAGTCTACTCCAGCTCTTTTTTTTCTAATGTAGACATAGTAAAACTAACACGACTGCACATCATCATGGATAAGTGTAATGTAAAACTTGACAAACACCAAAAAGAAAATACAATTGCAATTCATGGTTTTAGGAAAGTCAAAATTCAATTACAATACTTAGAGAAATTACATAAGTTTATGATTCCAAAAACTCATATACAAGATAAAGCGTAATGAAAACCTATGGAGCTAGGGGATATCTAGATCTCATGTTGTGCAATTATTATTGTTCCTTACAGCTCCACCCCCTTCACTTCTCACATTTCCATTGCTACTGGCATGGACATATGCACCACCATTTCTAGCTACATAATCCTAAAACACAATAAAACTAACACAAGTGAGGATCAGTTTTGCAAAAACAAAGAGGTTTAGGGTTTAGAAATATACTTAATTTTCATGCTTGCCAAGCATCTCCTCCAGTAATAACAATATACCCTTCGTCTTGCACCCTATCAAATAGACCTTGCAAACCCCATTGTAATACAAAATCATATTCATCTTGCATAGGGGAGCGGTCCACTACTTCAAGCTATAGACATACAAACAAATGAACATTTTAGAAAGTTTTTATTTAAGATAACCTTATTTAATTAAAAGATAAGATACAATTTGAGGCTAATATATACTTACAAATATTGTTTGGATATTAACTCCTCCTTCAAGTGTACCATCGTGCCTCAAGTTATTTGCCATCTATCCAAGAAAAAACATACATACTTAAAACTCTTATGCATATGGTCTTATGCATACAACCTTATGCATATAGCTACCAGCATGCGTTGGAAGCTACTGGCATGCATTGGAAGCTATCGGCATGCATGGAAAGGTACCGGCATGCCTAGGTTGCTATCGGCATGAGTAGGTAGCTACCGGCATAATGCATAAAGCTACCAGCATGTGTAGGTCACTACCGACATGTGTGTTGGAAGCTACTGGCATACGTTGGAAGCTACCGGCATCCGTTGGTTGCTATCAGCATTTGTAGGAAGCTACTGACATGCATAGGAAGCTACCGGCAGACATTGGTTGCTACCAACATCCATAGGTTACTATCGGCATGCATAGGAAGCTACCATCATGCGTAGGAAGCTATTGGTATGCATTGGATGCTACTGGCATGCATTGGTTGCTATCGGCATCCATAGGTTGCTATCAGCATGCATAGGTAGCTACCGACATGCCTAGGAAGGTACCGACATACATGGTAGCTACCGGCATGCATGGAGTATGGAGCATGGGAAAATAAGCAAACCCTAATCTTAAAACCCTAAACTTATAGACCCTATAACATGTAAAAGCATACAAGAAAAAACATACAAGAAAGAGATCTCTAACCTTGTGAGGCTTGTATGTGTTGAAAACCTATAAAATAAAACCAAAATAAGGAAAAAAAATGTATTAATAAAACAAACCATAATCTTAAAATCCCTAAAACTTATAAACCTCTCTTATGTGTTGTAAAAGCATGAAAGAAGAAACATATAAGAAAGACATCTCTTGTGAGGCTTGTATGTGTTGAAAACCTAAAAAATTAAACCAAGTCAAGGAAAAAAAAGTATTAAGAAAAAGCAAGATCTCTTACCATATGAAGCTTTAATGGAGAGCTCTTAATTAGGAAAAAAGAAGAAAAGAAAAACTTAAAAGAGAAGAAAAAGAAGGAAAATACTCACAAGAAAGCTTTAATAGAAAGCTTATTTGCATAGGAAATAAAGAAAAACAGTAGACATACCTTGCTTGAGGAGGATAGGATAGGAGAGGTAGAAGTGATAGACAAGGCAAAAACATGCCAAAAAAACTCAAAGTACAAGTTTATTATATTCAAAAGATAAAACTACATGGCAAAAAAAGAAGCGGGATATTTTTACAGTATAGCAACGTTTTTTCACTGGTGGCAGTGATAAAAAGCATTGCCTGGTAGGGAAAAAGTGCCGCAGAGCAACGATAGATTGCTACTAAGCATCTTGAAAACCCTCGATATTTTCCTTCTGATGAAAACACTGCAAAAATGCTGCTATGCTCCCGATGTGTTGTAGTGATAAGAAATCGTATGTCAAAATATTAGCAAAGAGAGTATATAGAACATGAAACATTTTCTATTTGAGAGAATAGAATGAGGTGATCTTACCGAAGTAGAGTAGTGACACTTGCATCACTTCATCTTGTTTGCAAGTTTAATAGCTCCAAGTTTGCTCGCAGTGTGGAGTACGGACGTGGAGTACGGACATACAAAGGGGTGCTTGCATCTCTATGCAAGGTTTCCTCCTCCTTGTGACTTTGGAGCTTGCTCACTATCATCTATGACCTCCCATCCAAAGAAGTCATTCACCATGTCATCCATGATGAGATTCTCTTCCTCCTCATGTGGCAATGGTGGATGCACCTCATTCATTGGTTAGGGAAGATGAGTCTCAGCCATGATTTCCATATGAAGCCGTGCCACCTTCCGCACTCTACCCGATGTCACCGAATGGTGTGGCATGCTACCTAGCACTCTCCTATGGTTATTCTCCATGCCATCATCCATAGTTGGTCTTGCCAATGCCTCATGAAGACTATATGTCCAGACATGCTTAATTATTATACGACGTTGTTGTATATATTGGTCCTTGCATCGATCACACACACAACGAACTTTTTCTCTCAACCATGCCTCGGAACCAACTTCTAGCCTTGATGATCATTGTCAGACATCTTCAACCTGACCAAAATTGATTTACACAATAACATCTAGAGCTGTTGACAAAAAATTACCTAGGACTTTGCTTCTACACATAGTGAGATGACAACAGCGTTATTTCACTACCCAGCAGCAAAAATCCATTGCCCTCAGCGAAATTTCGCTGCCCAATAGCGAAATTAGAAGCAACGACCTAGAAACTGAGATTCTCGCCTAAAACACCACTGATCACACCTCTTCTTTTAAGGCTATTCCATCAATCATCTCTTCCTCTCCAAGGTAAGTGCCTCTTTCTTGCTTTCTCCCAAGATTTCATAGAAAGCTTCAATGCTTTCCCTTATTCCAAGCTTTCATAGAAAGCTTCTACATAGCTCTATGTGAGCTTTTCTTCCCCTTCCCCTTATTCCAAGCTTTCATGGAAAGCTTCTACATAGCTCTATGTGAGCTTTTCTTCCCCTTCCCCTTCCCCTCTCTTTCCTTCCCCTTTCTCCCTTTCCCTCTCTTTCCTCTCCCTTACCCTAATCCTAGCCTAATGCATAGAGCTCTAGATAATAGAGAGCTTTGATGGAGAGCTCTCCATCAAAGCTATCTATTAAGCATTCTATGCATAGCTAGGGTTTAGTCTTAACATAAACTAATTTATTTCAATCACTTATGCATTAGGAATAGGGTTTAGGGTACTCACCTCTTGTTCTCCTTGCTTGCTAATGTGTTAATGAGAACTAACTTTTTTTATTTATTATGTTTCTTTTTTGTAGGTTTATTCAAGTGAACAAGGGTTTAGGCCAATCCTCTCATACGGCATCTCATTAAAGAGGTAAGCCCTCTTTTTTTAATTTTTGTTATACTTCTTCTCTTTGTGTTTTTGCACCCTTGGGTATCGGGGATTAGGGTTAGGTCAATAGGCTATGCATAAGGCTTATGCAATAGGTTTATGCATAAGCCTTATGCAATAGGTTTATGCATAAGCTTATGCATAAGCCTTATGCAATAGGCTTATATATAAGCCTTATGCAATAGGCTATGTAATAAGCCTTATGCAATAGCCTTATGCATAGGTTTATGTATAGGCTTATGCATAAGCAAAAGCATTAAGCATAAGCCTTATGCGATAAGCCTTATGCAATAGGCTATGTAATAGACTTATGCATAAGCCTATTGCAATAGGCTATGCATAGGCCTTATACAATAGGATATGCATAGGCCTTATGCAATTTCACTATGCAATAGGCTAATGTGTTAATTTTAATTTATTATGTTTTTTTTGTAGGTTTATTCAAGTAAACAAGGGTTTAGGCCAATCCTCTCATACGACTTCTCATCAAAGAGCTAAGCCCTCTTTTTTCATTTTTTGTTATGCTTCTTCTCTTTGTGTTTTTGCACCCTTGGGTGCCAGAGATTAGGGTTAGGTCAATAGGTTATGCATAAGCCTTATGCAATAGGTTTATGTATAGGCTTATGTATAAGCCTACTGCAATAGGTTTATGCATAAGGCCTATTGCATAATATGTTAAAATGATCTAAATTTTTGATTTATTATGATATTTGTTTGTACGTTTATTCAAGTAAACAACCACCAAGGGTTTAGGCCATGGGGGGCGGCTCATACGGATTCTCAAAGAAGAGGTAAGCCCTCTTTTTCCATTATTTGTTTATGCTTCTTCTCTTCAAGTTTTTGCACCCTTGGGTGTCGGGGCTTAGGGTTAGGTCAATAGGCTTATGCATATTCCCTTATGCAATAGGCTTATGAAGTACCCTATGCATAGCCCTTATGCATAGCCTATGCATAAGCACCTATAGATAGTCCCTATACAAAGCTTATGAAGTACCCTATGCATAGCCCTTGTTTATGCTTCTTCTCTTCAAGTTTTTGCACCCTTGGGTGTTGGGGATTAGGGTTAGGTCAATAGGCTTATGCATATTCCCTTATGCAATAGGCTTATGAAGTACCCTATGCATAGCCTATGCATAAGCACCTATGGATAGTCCCTATACAAAGCTTATGAAGTACCCTATGCATAGCCCCTATACATAGCCCCTATGCATAGCCCTTATGTAATAGGCTTATATATTCACCTTCACTTTTTCTCATGTTATGTTTTGTAGGTTAAGCATTGTTGTCCTCTCCTTTGGCTGCTGACAATGTCGAGGTAAGCTCTCTTATTCATTCTACCTCATGTTTATTGCACCCTTGGTTCCGGGTTTAGGGTTTAGGCTTATGCATATAGATATGGGGCATTATTGTAGGCCATCTAGAATGCTATTTATGTCAAGTTAGGAATAATTATCCGTGAGTAGGTGGTTATAGTGGAGGGGGAGTCCTCGATATTCTCACTATCCTTATTTTGTAGAAGAGAAGTTTCCTTTGGCTTTAATAGTGGGGATCATGTGGAAAGTCCTTAGAAGCTATCATCCGCCGAAAGGGGCACTGTCCACCCTGCTTGTCTAAGAAGTATTGTAGGAGGTCTCAACAATATTCTAATATCACATGTTGCCTTTTTTGTCTAAGCGTGTGTTGTTGTTTTCTCTTAGTTGTCTTGACATTGTTGAGGTAAGCTCTCTCATTCATTTAACCTCATGTTTATTGCACCTTTGGGTGCCGGGTTTAGGGTTTAGGCTTATGCATATATATATATATATATATATATATATATATATATATATATATATATATATATATATATATATATATGGAAAATTATTGTAGGCCATCTAGAATGTTGTTTATGTCAAGTTATGAGTGGTTATCCATGAGTAGGTGGTTATAGTGGAGGGGAGACCTAGATCTTCTCACTATCGTTCTCTTGTAAAAGAGGAGTTGCCTTTGGCTTTAATAGTGGAGAGCATGTGGAAAGTCCTCAAAAGCTATCATCTGAAAAAGGGGCACTGTCCACCTTGCTTGTCTAAGCAGTATTGAAGGAGGTCTCACAATGTTCTAATATCACATGTTGCCTTTTTTGTTTAAGCTTTAAGCATGGATTTTGTTAGAGAAATCATGTTTTGTTTCCTCATGCATGTATGTATAGGCAATGTTGATCGACCCATCACAAGACCCAGATGTGACAAATCTGCTATCTATTATAAACAAACAATATGGGCAGTAAGCTTGGTCTCAGTTTACTTAGACACAGGTATGGTTCCATCAAACCTTTTCACATACACAAAGTTAACCTTTTATGCATTCTATAAGTCTTATTTTTTAATCTTATATTATGTAGGTGGGCTTAAAATCAGTCTAGTCGATGCCATGGGGGCAATCTACCCCACTTGGCCAGTTGGTAGGCCATGCCTTTGATAGGCACATGGTTGAGTGGCGCAGGACCGAGTGGTGCGGGCCTATCATCACGATATGGTTGTGGATGAGCCTACACCACCTTCCTCAACTAGACCCACCCCGATCCCTCACGTCCGTCTTCACCACAACACAATGACGTAGTAGGGAGTCTAGGGGGGCTAGTAAACATGCTAGCGAGGGGAAGCAGGCTGGCAAAAGTAACACTAGGTTTCCCAATGCGTCTCCCCAGCAAGGGGGCTCTTCATCTACACATTATGAGCCAGCCCCCAGGAGACCCATTCCACCATTCGATCCACGCACCCTACCATAGAACGTGGATGTTGATGGTGCCCTTGTGATGGATGCACGAGGGAAGCAAGTCATGAACTGCATCGCCTCTGTCTTGTTTCTCTGCCTGCATCGCCTCTGTCGTGTTGCTCGTTGATGTTCAGGCTCTACTCTTTCATGTGAGTAGCACGATCCACAGCCCATGCTTCCTCTCGGTTGCAGTACACAATCAAGTGTTTCCATGACATGCAAATCCCACAGCAGTTTGTCGATTCCTCTATTTTTCCAAGCCATGCAACACTTGCGGGTTTCTCCCATAGCCTGCATAGCTTGATATTTTTTTTGCAGCACTTGTGAACTACTCTCGCAATCCGTGTGCACATTTCTTGCTTTGTCTTTCTCTCACGATCTCTCTCTCCTCTGTGCTCTTTTCTGAAGGTAGGTGTTGCCGCTGCTCCAACTCTTCCATGTTCAAGAGCTTCTTTTAAATGTTTTGGTGAAGCTCCATCTGCCAGCCCTTCTTCCTGAAATCTTTTTCTTTCGCAACTTCTTTGTTGCTACACATGCTTCTTCAAGGTCTCCAAACCAAGGTGCCATAGTAGCCCTCAATATGGCCATTCGTGAGCTCCAAATTGTAGCTCTCCTTGCCACATTAAACTTTGCCTCCTTAACCTCTTTTTTTCCTTCTTTTATCTTGCATCACCAACTTACCTCTATCATGAGGTTAACATACCCATAGCCATCAACATGGCCTTGCAAGCTCCCAAATGAATTTGCACTCTCTCTGCTTTTTCTTGCATAAAAACTTCAAGGGTGCTTCTTCTGAGTTTCTCCCTATGAGAAACCATAGGTGCATTCACATGTGAAAGTTTCCACTGCTTCCACCACTCACTCATTTTCTATGAGCGAACACATGTGCATCCTTCTCTTGATGCACATACATGGACTCCATCTTGAGTCTCAAACTTTTCTTGCTTCAGCCAAGCAAAACATGCACCTTAAAACATGCTCTTTGCCCAAATGCAAGAGCCATGGGATCCACATATCCCAACAACCAACAACCCTTCAACATTGAGCATTTTTCCATGCTCAAAACCAAAACTTTGAGGCAAAAGTTCACAAAAAAACCAACCTTCTTGAGGCATAATCAGCAGCATATCTTCTCTTGGCAGCTTCTCCTTGATGATGATGAAGACTCCATAGCCTTCATAATGCTGAAATCTCCATTTTCAACTTCCTTGATGATGAGCAAGCTCTCCATGTTGCCAAACTCCATTTGCAACTCTCTTCGCCAGCTTCTATGCAACCTCCTTGTTACAAATCTCCTCTCAAATCCTCACAAATGCAAATCCAACTGATAATATGAGTGTGCATAATTTTTTTCATAATAAACTGAAAATAATGCTTAATCAAAGAAACACACAACCAAGCTAATATACATAATAATCACCATGACCAAGAGCCCATTTGGCTCTGATACCATGTAAAGATGCAGGGGGGAAGAGAGCTTGAGCTCTTGCAAGCACACACACACTCACAAAACCCTAATAGAGAACACACAAGGTGAGAGGCTGGAAATCTTCTTCTTCTTCACTCAACACAACACACCATATACAAAGATAAGAGTACACATGATATGAAAGGAACTCAACCAATACATACACGGGTTCTCTATAGTGTGAACCCAACTAAATGAGCTGGCGCTATAACTATGCCAGTCTCTAGAATGGCTGTCACACAGCCGCATGCATGTACTTGCAAACCTAGAGTTCATGAACTCCCTCAAAAAGTGGAAAGCACAAGATGAGATTTCAAAGCAATATGTCATTGATGTGCTTAAGTCGGAGTTCCATGTTTCACATGCGGGTCTTTGCTTCTCCAAGGAGTGGATGAAGAGACGAATCAAGCTTTTGCTCTCTAATAGGAGAGCAAATATCAAGAGAGCAACAAAGAATAATTTGGAGAAGCCCAGTGTTTGCACACCTGAGGAGTGGAGGCATGCATGCAGCTTTGTGAGAAAGCACCCAAGTTCTTTTCAACAACAAGTGGTGGGGCGAGTGCTTCCCGAGACTATGGAAGTGAGGGGCTTCACACTTTGGCTCAAGAGGAAAGTCCTCCTTCATTACTCGTTTCGTAAGTACCTATTTTAGTAATCATTTCTTCTCCCCTTTCATTTTGTTTTATACTATATTGTTTTCTTTAACTAATTATATATTTTCTTAATTGTTTTTTTATAGAGGGAGGTTGTTGGGCATGAACCAACAAAGGATACAGAGCCCCGCGTCCATAATTGTGGGTGTGGATTAATACACGAGGCGTACACTTGGATGAGTCCATTTTGGGGAGTCAAGAAGATGACGTAAGTGAGCCTAAACCCTTTTCTTTTCTACATCTAATTGTATTTTATTGCCCTTGCTTACCTTACACTTGATGGCATGTATGTAGGATGAGGGAAGAGGAAGAGGAGGATCCTGATTATGAGCATGAAGTGATGGAAGGAAGTATAGAGGAGGATGATGAAGACGATGATGGTGATCACTCAGAATTTGATGAGGATTCTAGTTAGGTACCTCTTCATTGATATATTTTTTGTATATATGGCCAAAGGCCCGACACTTTGTGAAATAAAATAAATTTAGGCTCAAGTGCATTCTTCACAATCTATGTGTTTCTTATGTTTATGTTTGTGTCATAAAACTGTGACTTTGTTTTAATTTAAAAAAAGAGCGTGGGCAGACTATGGAGTCCTCACTCCCCAGTCTACCTCCCTAGTTTTCCCCAGCTCTTTTTTTACTATGCAATGATTTCGGTGCTAAGCACCGCAAATAGTAAAATGACATATCATTGCTTGACAACGATATTTTGCTACTGAGCAACAAAATTGTTGCAGTAAAAATAACAACATTTTTAGCAGCAAAAATAGCCCCACACCCACCCACCCTTCTAGTTATAAAAGCGCTACTATTTTCGCTGCTACACCCTCATTCTGTTGTAGTGGTACAACATGTTTATATGCACATGGACATAATGCTACATCACCATGATGAAAGTACAAGGATGAAAGTACAAGATCTAAGAAAAATAGTAAGATTCAATAAGTAGTCTTACGGTTTTCTGTGTTCAATACCTAATTGTTTTATGCTCTATAGCTAAGCATTAAAATTTTCTTGTAGCTTTATATCCAGTGAATGTGGAGGAGTGGTAGAATGGAGAGTGAATCAGTGGAAGAATCCATGCATTCCATATAGAGATAGGCACATTGCTATATGATAACCCACCTAACCATTTAGCAGCACATGGAATCTTCTTTTATAATTCCATATATGTTTTGGCTAATGCAAACGATAATGCTGGTAGACTGGAGTCTATCCCCACTACCACCATTGTCTAGCCAAGAATGGGTTTGTTCTTGCACAGACATCATTGTAGCATACAAGAATATGATAAAAGAGAACAAATATGCATGCAGTAATGAAACCATCAATAGGTTTTAAGGATGTCCATTTGAGTTGGTTTATACCATTTAGTGTCTTTGCATAGATGTTTGTATCATGTGAGGGTGTCAAGAAAACAAAGTTAACATATTAAGTGAGGTCTCTTGATAATGATTGGATGAACCAAATTTTGGGGGAGGGATGGGTTGTAAAGAGGACCTTTGTAGAAGATGCCATTGAATGCAAAGTAACAATGCTAGATGTTACATTCAAGTTAAACCAAAACATAAAGTTTTTTGTGTTTGTAGAGAATTATGTTAGGGTGACATCTGTTACTTTTAAGAATTGATTGTTTTTATGACCATGTATTTCATTGGGAGGCAAACATTATGCATGCAATTTTGTTATAGAAGATAGTGACTATAGAGAGGCGTCTGGCAAAGCTTGGATCAAGACATGCATGATGGAATACACTCTTCCATCATTGATGTTGTAATCCAATTACAAGGTCAACACCTGAACATTAGTGGTCAATCTAGAAAGCCATTGGCCCACTGGCCTTTCTTAGACAAGAGATCTAATTGATGTGTAGTGATGCACTGAGGGATTTCTATTTTAAGTTAGATGGTAGGAAAGTTGGAAGAAAGAGTGAAGCTTCTAAAACCTACTCTGTTTGTATTGAACCACATATCCTAGAGGTTGTGGAATCGCCTTGAGATTGTAACCTTTCCATCTATAATAAAATTTCAAGAGTTATCTTTGGTCTATATGTTGTTGTATAAATGTTACTTCTTTCTTCCTTTTGCATTTTTTCCTTTCTATGGCAACCACACGTCTTGGGCATCCCTGCTCCTCTATCTTAAAAATGTCTAGATTTCAACATTAAGCCATAATAGGTTATTATTACATACATTCCTTTGAATTCTACATATAGGTATTGACTTGCAATATACGTGTTCAGTATAGCACGAATATGGAAGCCTACGTCCAATCGGCTACATTGCATACTTGCACAATATGAAACCATAAGATCATTGTATACAACAAAAAACTATAGTATCCTGAGCTTTATGTTGAGATATCGAGCTCATCCAGTGAGGCGGTGGACACTAATGACCCGCCTGGGGGGGATAGGCCCCACACTTACACCACTGGCATGGTTGGTGAGATCATGGGTGATATGCGGCCAGTGGGATGATAGGCAGAGAAAAGCCTGAAGTTGTGGCTATGGCGGAGAGTTGAAGTAAGCACACTGCAAGGAAGGAGAAGACGATGGGTCCCAAAAGCTGGCGCATAGACCAGTTGACTGTGGGTCCCAAAGCTGGCGCGTAGACCAGTATACAGACTGGAGTTTGATCGTGCTACAAAATAGCTCATGCATTCAACGGCAGCAGCAGCAGGCACCAACTGGCTGACGCATAACTGAAAAATAAAGAAATTTAAATTTTTTGCTTGGTTCTTGATTCCCACAAACGTTGGTTCAAAGCTTGTTTGTATGGTTTCACACACAGTTTTTTGTTGATGAAGATGTTCACACACACTTGGGTCCGCTGCCCGGCTTTAGCCAAAAAGGCTTTGTAATTTTGTAATTTTCACCCAAACATGATGATATGGATAAATCGTCCACGAGCATGCGTGCTCAAAACGGAAATATTTGTAATCATCCATGGTATGAGGGTAACCATGCCCGAGCTCCCCGAGAAGCTCAAAATGGTTGTTGTGATGTGTGCATGAGCGATGCACATGTGAGGTGCATGCGCATGGGTTGGTTTCCACCCAAACTTTCGTGTTCAAATCGGACTCAGTGGTTCCGCTGTGTGAGCGAGTCGGCTCAAAATGGACTAGGTGTCTAAGATGGTAGACACGCGCACACATGTTTGGTTGATGGACACTCCAATGTATCATTGAGGGGGAGTGTTGAGAGGTAGCGATTGCGGTTGTGTAATGCTACATTGATATGAGTGATGGGAGATGGGTGAGTTGTGGAACACCTCGATTAAGAGGGGGTGTTGAGAGATGTAATCGCGGTGTTGTTTGTATGTGGGAAAGCACCCTAGAGGTACAAGATATTGTGGCAAGATAGGAATGCCACATGTAATATTGAATGGTGTGTGAGTGTTGCCAAAAGAGTGGAAAAGGAGTTGCCACATGGATGATGATGTGTAAAGTGGGATAAGGCTAGAAGGCCTATATCATTGTATGCTTCATGGAGAATGGAATAGAAGAGATCAAGTGTTGAGTGTGCAATCTCTCTCTCTCTCTCTCTCTATCTCTCTCTCTCTCTCTCTCTCTCTCTCTCATGGAGTTTTTAGTGTGGTTTAATCCACCTTAATTATGTTGCTTAATCTATGTCCCTCACCATGATCAATCCCATTTTTAGGATTGTTAACACTTTAGAGGCCTGTTTGTTACATATTAGTGCAATATAGACCTTGTATAGTGTAAGTCAGTACAAATTTCTCCTCGATAATGTCCAACATAAATTGTGTTGTACTGACATAACAGTCGGTCATTTGAAAGTACACCTAAACCGCCAAAACTACAACTCATTTTTTATTCTACCAAAAAAACTCCAAAAATGCTAGTTTTTTGCCCAAAAAAGGTAAAATTTAGAATGAACCTCTTAAAAAATACAAAAAAAACTAAAATTTCATACTTAAATACTCAAAATTAACTTTTTGAACTTCAAAAAGTCATGCAAATTTGGACGTATAAAACCATCATTTTTATTGAAAATAAAATACATTATCAAAAAGTGACATCTAAAGATCTAGCATTCCTTGTTCAAAAGATCCTTCACTTCCTCCCATAAAATTTGTATGTTTTGTTGTCGAGGGTAACTAGATTTCTTTCGAGTGAAGCCATAAATAAGAATTTTCACATCATCTTGATTGATATTATGTGTCATGGTGACTGTCCTCTATTTTCTTTCCCTTTGGGCTTGCCTTAATTATCTCTAGGTATACTTTCTTGCTAGTGCATCATCTCCGCTTGTTTTGAACTAGTGCACATCAATTGACTATACCCTTTGATTCTCTTCTTGAATTTAGATGATCTTTGTGAATCAAAAGGGATATCCACTCTCATCATTTTCTGCTAAGACAATAATTATAATCCCCATTGTGAGCTGATTAACATTTTCTTTCCACATTTTGTTCTCTTATTGGAGTCATTTGCTTGTTTTTCTTACACCAATATAAGCTTCTTGAGTCTCTCCATACATAAGTCTCTCTAGCTCTTCAATTAATTCTAGAGATTATTCTCTCTTCTTCGATACCTCAGTGATGCACATGCCAAAGAAATGCTACTAATATTTTTATTTCAAATTGCTTTGACACATTTTTCAAGTTCCAAAATCCACTCAAAATTTTACACTTTCATGACATAAAATAAATTTCACCTTAAAAAATCTTAAAAATTTGTTGTAAAACCATCATTTGTTACTACCAAATCAATGGAGACTTCAATTTACATCAAAATTTCATAAATAAAAATGATTGTTTTTTAAAAACAAAGATTTTCACATCTTTAAATCAAATTCTTAAGATAACTTCTCTAAATTTGAATTGAATACTAAAAAAAAAATATTATAACAAAAAAATCTCTTAAAATAATGCGGGGGGACTAAATGTCATTAATTATACTTTTCACCATGTCCTTTTTATGATTCTTGATTGCTTTTGATGAGATTTATGATGAATTTATAGTAATGAAGACATTTCCATCACACAAATAACCATGCTTTCCAAAAACTAAATGTGGTTTTTGTAATTTTCTCAAAGAGGACAAGATCCTGATCACAATTCTATTTTTCAAATAAGAAATTTGACTTTGTTAAGTGCTTGCTTTTCACAATTTGGTGATTTGCATGCTTTTTGGTTATTTAAAGAATGAAGGAAAGCAACAATGCTTAATTTGACCAAATTAAGCATGGTTGCTTTCTTACATGCTTTAAATAACAAAAAAAATACAAATCTTTAATTGTGAAAAACAAGCACTTAAGCAGTGAGATTTCTTTTATGATCTCATCCTCTTTGAGAAAAGCACAAAAAACACATTTGCTTTTTGAAAAGCGCGATTCCTTTTGTGATGAAGATGTCTTTTATAATATGAGTTCATCACGTGTCTCATCAAAAGCAATCATTAAATGATCATAGTTCCCCCCCCCCTGCACCCCTTTTTCCCCTACCAAAAAAGTTACTAACCATCTCTTTCCTCCCAAAAGTGCCACATGTGTCACCAACCACCCATCTCCTCCTCTAAATTGAGGTGGTCTAGGGAAGAGTTGTATTCCAGAATAGAGCCCCTCCCCCCTCGCCCAACCCCCGGCCTTGCATCCCCCCCTTTTTCCCTCCAAAATGTGCCATTAACCACCCATTTCCTCCCAAATGTGCCACCAACCACCCATCTCCTCCCAAACGTGCCACCAACCACCCATCTCCTCCTTGCTCCTCCTCTAAATTTTAGGAGGTGCAGGGCAGAGTTGTATTCCAGAATACAGCCCTCCCCTTGAGCTCGAAAAAATGCAAGATTTGGAGTCACTATCTCATTTTGAGTTCCGGACGCCGCCTCCTTCCTGTATTCCAGAATACAGCCCTCTAGAGCTCGTATTCTAGAATAAGGAAGGAGGCGGCTTCCGGAACTCAAAATGAGATAGTGACTCCAAATCTTACATTTTTTTGAGCTCTAGGGGAGGGCTGTATTTTGGAATACAACTCTGCCCTGCACCTCCTAAAATTTAGAGGAGGAGCAAGGAGGAGATGGGTGGTTGGTGGCACGTTTGGGAGGAGATGGGTGGTTGGTGGCACATTTGAGAGGAAATGGGTGGTTAATGGCACATTTCAGAGGGAAAAGGGGAGGGGGAGGGGGGAGGAGGTGTGGGGATGCTTTTTTTTGTTGGGGGGGCAGGGGGGATGGAGGTACATGCCATAAATGGGAGGGGTGGGGGTGTGGGCGGAAGGGGCGGGGAATGGAGGGGGTGGAGCAAGTTGGGGGGGGGATGGCAGGGCACGGTGGGGTTGCATAGCTTTTTTTTGGGGGGGGGAGGGAGGGAGGTGGGTTAAGTTGGGGGGGAGGGGTGGGGAATGGAGAGGGTGGGACAAGTGGGGGGGCGAAGGGTCGGGGCGGGGCGGGGCAGGGTGGGAATGCGGGGGTGCCGAGTTTGTGGGGGGGAGGGGAGGGGAGGGAGCTGTGTGAGAGGGGAGCAGGCCGGGAGCAGAGGGGGGTACAAGGAGCAGTTGGGGGGGCGCAGGGGGAGAGGAGGTGCAGTGTGGATTGTGGGAGGAGGGGGTAGGGCGGTGGGGGTGATGTGGGGTACAAGGAGCAGTTGGGGGGGCGCAGGGGGAGAGGAGGTGCAGTGTGGATTGTGGGAGGAGGGGGTAGGGCGGTGGGGGTGATGTGGGGTGGGCGGAGGGAGCGCAGGGGGGTTGGTGTGGTGGGGAGCAGGCAAGACTTTGATTTTTAATGAGTTCATAAATTTATATTACAAAAGATATATTCATCACAAAAGCAACTGATCTTTCCAAAAAGTAAATGTGCTTTTCATGATTTACTCGAAGAGGATGAGATCAAATAAGAAATATCACTGTGTTCAGTGCTTGCTTTCCATAATTAGTGATTTGCATGCTTTTTAGTTATTTTTAGCATACATGCAGAAAAGCAACCATGCTTAATTTGGCATGGTATGCTATAAATAACCAAAAAATATGCAAATCTTTAATTGTGGAAAGCAATCACTTAACAAAGTCAAATTTCTTATCTGAAAATAGATTCTTCATTAGGATCTCGTCCTCTTAGAGAAAAGCAAAGAAAGCACATTTGCTTTTTGAAAAGCACTTTTTGCTTTTTGGAAAGCGCGATTGTTTTTGTGATGAAAATCTCTTCTCTAATATAAATTTATCATAGATCTTGTCAAAAGTGGTCATAAATAAAAAAACACATGGTGAAAAGTATAATTGATGACGTTCACCCCCTGTCCCACATTATCTAAAGATATTTTTTTGTTATAACAATGTTTTTGTAGTATTTATATCTTAAGAAGATGTGAACATCTTTGTTTTTTAATTTTTAAAAAATAACAATGATTTTAATTCCTAAAATTTTGATTTAAATTGAACTCTCCATTGATTGGTAATAACAAATGATTGTTTTAGACCAAATTTGTAAGCTTTTTTAAGATGAAAATTAATATTTATCATGAAAGTGACCAATTTTGAGTGGAGTTTGGAACTTAAAAAAGTGTCTGAGCCATTTGAAACAAAAATGTCACTAAAACTGTCTAAAATAAGGTTACTAATTTTTTTCCACATAAATTATTAGTTTTTTTCACATTTTTAGGTGATTTTAGGTGTTTTTTTGGAGGGACCAAAACTACACCTCACGCCCTGTTGTATTTTGAAACGGTTATATGTTACATGCAATATAGAAGATCTTTTAGCTCGAATATGGAACCCTATTCCATATCTCTATCTCATAGTCTTGTTTATTGAAATTTTAACAACGCAAACTTAGTGTAGCTTGAATTCAAAACCGTGGAGAACAAAAGGAACATTTCATTTGAAGATATTACCATAAAGCAAGTTTTCTTAGAGATCATCATTACAACATGGAGATACAAAAATGCCTTGTTAACACTCAGCATGACAAAATTTTGTACACATTGAGAGCACTTAATACAAAGAATTTACATATTGTCAGTTACACATTGCATCAAAGGTGAATGGGCTGATGCAGATTATTATCATTGGGTAGGGGTAGCTTTCTCTTGGTGGGGGGAGTGTTCTTCTTGTTGGGGAGAGTCAGTAGCTTTCTCTTGCTATGCTTGCTCCTGCTAAGGGGATAACGAATCTCCAAGGTGGATCCACTCCTTGTCGATCAACGTTTGTGGATACTGTCGTGGGCAGCGGCATTGGTCTTGGCCATTGTGGAGAGGGCACAAATGCATATGGCATATCAGGATCTTGTTGCCCAATATTGTTAATAAAAGTTTCAATTGTTGTGGCCGTGTATAGTCATACATCCAAATCTATATAACCCGCTAATCGTAGATTCTACACATACAAAAAATTACATATGTGAGATTTTCGGTGCGAGACACTCTTCAATACTTCCCTTTTAAGGTGGAGGAGATTGAGGATTATGCAAAATGCACAAGGAGGTCAATGATAGAGTTATGCAGGCTGTTTTAAGGTTTGTTATGTCCATTCCCTAAACTTTAATTTAAAGTGTTATTCTTTCTCAAAGTAATACGATGTTAATTATTTTTGTGCAGCTTGGTTTTATCAAATTTGCCACGGGAAGCTCATAATAGGGTATATATTTTGGATTCTCTTATATCCCTGCTTCTGGTTTCAAAGGATGTTTCCTATGTGGTTATATGTCCATGGTTTAGGCATGTAGATTTGGACCATGCCCATATCTTTATAATGGCCTACCATAAATCGTAAGTGTCATGTGACTTAAATTGTACTTTTGGTATTTTGACATAGATACTAGATTTATCGTCTTATACTGTTTATTGACTTTGGTAGTGGACACTTGAGTTTGATTGTTATAGATACTAAGGCGAAGCGATGTTATCTTGCCAATTTAACTGTAGAATTTCATGTTAATGTGAGGTAGTACATCGACGCAATCATTTTTTATATTACTAAGAGAGAGAGAGAGAGAGAGAGAGAGAGAGAGAGAGAGAGAGAGAGAGAGAGAGAGAGAGAGAGAGTATTGACAATTGAAAAATGATGTGCACATCTATTAGAAAGTTAATAGCTAGTATTGAGGCCCATACCTAGGAGGAGATTTTTGAGGCAACGAAGATCATTAGATGCATAGTCCTAGAGCAACATGATGGATTTAGCTGTGGTTGGAGGGTGTGTTACAACGCTTTGTTGTTGTTGCACTCAATGTTGGGACTACCCTTACAAAATGTAAGCATGCACCTCTTCTTCTAATGATATCTCAATTTCTTTGTACATTTACTGATAGAAAAAAATTGAGAATTATTAGTAATAGCAGCGAAGCTATGGTAAAATTTTTAGAAAATAATACATACATATTTTTATGCATACTGCTAAAAGAGGACTTCCTACCAAAGAATGATTTTCATCCTTTATTCATGAGAAATATTTTTTTTATGATTATGCATAATTAATTGACTATGAGAAAAGAGTAATTCTTGGTAAATTTATTTTTATGCAAAAATAGGAATTCCCATGATATTTGAGATCCAAGTAATTAAGAGGAAATTTTTTGTAAATTTATTTTTTTTACAAAAAAAGAGAAACTTTTGGTAAATTATTTTGTGCAAAAAGAGGAATTCCCCTGATAATTGAGATCCAAGTAATTAAATGGTAAAAAAAATTAGGCATAATTCAAATTATGAGTATTTATCAAAAGTGGAATTTTGAGCATTATTAATTTTATTGGTAAATATGGGTAGAATTGATTTTTGTAAATCCCATGAATCTTTTACTCAAAAGAAGAATATTGAATATATTTCACTTGAGAAGTTTGAGAAAGAATATGAAAATATCCATCGAGAAAAAGTACCTTTAACTAGACCAAGCAATTGGCAGAAACTTAGAAAAGTCCCATCAGTATTCGAAAGTAGAAAACAGTACTAAAAGTGGATATGATGTAGAGCCGAATGAATGTAAATGAATGTGACGGGATTTAAATGGATGTGATGTGATTAGATAAGATGTGAATGTGTTAAGAGGAGATGTAAACATGATGTGATAAGATGTAAATGTGATGTGATAAGATGTGAATGTGATGTGATAAGATATGAATGCAATGTGATAAGATGTGAATGCGATGTGACAAGATGTGAGTGGATGTGATGTGATGTAAATGGATGTGGATGTAGATGTGGATGAGATGTGATGTGCTGTAAATGGATGTGGATGTGGATGTGGATGTGGATCTTATGAGATATGGATGTGGATGTGGATCTTATGAGATATGGATAGATGTTGATGTGATGTGATATGGATGGAATGAATGTGATGTGATAAGGATAGATGTGGATGGAATGTATGTGATGTGATGTGGATGAAATGGATGTGATGAGATGTGAGTGGATGTGATATGGATGGAATGAATGTGATGTGATAAGGATAGATGTGGATGGAATGAATGTGATGTGATAAGGATAGATGTGGATGGAATGTATGTGATGTGATGTGGATGCAATGGATGTGATGAGATATGAGTGGATGTGATGAGATGTGATTGGATACGATGAGATGTGAATGGATGGGAATGTGATGTGATGAGATCTGAATGGATGCGATGAGACGTGAATGGATGTGAATGTGATGTGATGATATCTAAATATGATATGATGTGATGTGAATATGATATGATGAGATGTGAATAGATGTGAATGTGATGTGATGATATCTGAATGGATGTGATGTGATTTGAATATGATATGATGAGATTAAATGGATGTGAATATGATGTGATGAGACATGGATGGATGAGATGTGGATTTGAATAATGAATATAAATGGATGTGATGTAATGTGAATGGATGGATGAGATGTAAGATGGATGAATGTGATGTGATGTGGATCTAGGTAGATGTGAATGGATGAGATGTGATGTGGATGGATGTGATGTGGATGGATGTGATGTGGATCGGGGTAGATGTGAATGGATGAGATGTGATGTGAATGGATGTGATGTGATGTGATGTGATGTAATGTGATGTGGATATGGGTAGATGTGAATGGATGAGATGTGATGAGGATGGATGTGACCTGATGTGATGAGGATAGATGTGGATAGATGTGATGAGATGTAATATGATGTGACAGGATGAAGGACGATGGAAATACATATGACTGGATGTGGAATAAGCAATGTGAATTGATGTAGACGAGTGTGGAATAACGAGAAATGATGTGGAACAATGTGGAAAGATAAGAGTTCGTTAGAAACTGTATTTATGAAACCTGTTTTTAAATGACTATTTTATGTCAAGAGTGTTGGGGAAGAATTTTGACCATCTTGTGAATGAGATCGTGGAGACCTAAGTGGAGACCTAAGTGATAAAGTTGCAGCAGCTTTGACGGAGAGTCAATGGAGGATGCCTCACATAGCAAGGTCGGCCGAGGTCTTGACCAGCATCGGTTCGATATAAATGGTGAGCTTCCGGTAGGTGGATGAGGGACTAAGGAAGCAGCCTATGAGTGAAGCTCTAGGTGACCCGCGAAGGAGCCTAGAGGGTGCTGACCATACGGTGCTCGAGCTCTGGGTCACGAAATATTGTTGAAATTCGTGGTGCTCATGCTAGATCAACTATGTGGAGGAGAGAGACACAAAATACAAGAAAATATCTTGCTTATTAAGTTGCTCAAATACAACTAGGCTTCTTGCTCCATACAAAATGCCTCCTAGCTTCACCTTTAAATAGATGAGCTAGTAGACCTTAAGTCCCTTTCACACACACACCCTTCTCCTCCCCTTTTACATAACCTTAGTCTCTTAATACCCCCCCCTCAATACCAACTATGAAAGAAATTGCAATAGGTGGCGAAGCCCTGAATCTGCGGAGCTTCTCTGTACCCAATGCTTTGGTGAAGATGTCAGCTATCTGATCCTCTGTGCTGACATAAACAAGGTCGAGGTCTCCTGCCAAGACCTTCTCTTGACGAAGTGGTAGTGGACCTCTATATACTTCGTACGAGCATGAAAGATTGGATTCCTGGCCAACTGTATACTGCTAATGTTGTCACAGAAAATGACAACTTGTCTATCCACTGATAGACCCAAATCTGCAAGTAGCTTTCTCAACCAAGCTACCTCACATGCTGCCATAGCAGCTCCTCTGTACTCGGCCTCTGTACTGGATAGAGCAACCGTAGGCTGCTTCTTGCTGCTCCAAGTCACAGCAGATACTACCAGCCCAATCAGCATCTGTGTACCCATGTACACATATCTCTGTCCCAGTCTCATAGAATAGTCCACAATGCAAAGTAGACCTCACATACCTCAGTATGCGTCTCACTGCATCCAAATGCGGTTTCCGTGGAACCTACATAAACTAACTCACCAACCCAATAGCATAGCTCAAATCTGGTCTGGTGATCGTCATGTAGATCAAACTTCCTACTATGCGCCTATACATAGTAGGATCCTCCAAGATCTCTCCTGAATCTGCACTCAACTTGCCATTCTGATCCAATGGCACGGAAATAGGCTTACAGCCTGTCATACCATACTTGGATAACATGTCCAAGCCATACTGTCTCTGCAGTAATCCAATACCATGTGGTGACCTAATCACCTCAATGCCCAAGAAATATCTGAGCTCCCCCAGATCCTTCATCTCAAACTTCTGTCTAAGCAAGATCTTTACATCAAAGATCTCTGCATCATGGCCCCCGTAATGATCAAGTCATCTACATAGATGACAACAAGCACAACCCCTCTATCACCATGTCTCACATACAGCGAGAAATCTGCATTGGCTACATGAAAGCCAATAGTGACAAGATATTCAGAAATCTTGTCAGACCATGCTCTTGGTGCTTGTTTTAAGCCATACAAGGCTTTCTTCAACCTGCAAACATGCTCGAGGTGACTCACATCCTCATAACCAGGTGGCTGCAACATATACACCTCTTCTTGCAAATCCCCATGCAAGAATGCATTCTTTACATCCATCTGATGTAAAGACCATTGCTTTGACGCAGCCACTGCTATCACAACTCTCACTGTTGCCATCTTGGCAACTGGGCTGAAAGTTTCCTCATAATCAATGCCATATGTCTGCACATATCCTTTGGCTACCAATCTAGCCTTGTACCTGTTTATGCTTCCATCACTGTTATGTTTTACTTTGTACACCCACTTGCATCCAATGGCTTTCTTGCCTTCAAGCAGTTGCACTAAATCCCAAGTCTCATTTCCATATAGTGCATTCATCTCCTCATCCATAGCTTTCTCCCAACACACATTTCCAATAGCCTCATCAATGCATGTGGGCTCTTCAACCTGCACAATCTTTGCCATATATGCATAGTGATGTGCCACATAACCATCATAGGTAAATCTCTGCACAGGATTTTTCACTCTCCCAGATCTTCGCAGCTTTTCATTCATGGCTTCCATAGCCTTTTTTACACTAGGTGTTCTCATCGCTGGGATCCCAAGCTCCTCATCAAGGCTCATATCTGAGCCACTAGACTCTCCATCAACATGAGAATGCCCTGCAGAAATGTCAGGCATACCAAGGGGCTCAACCACTTTCTCTTTTCCTTTACGTGATGTACTAATCACATTTGCAGGACTGGTATTATGGCGCAGCCTGCCACTCCATGGTCTATCAACAGACCCATTAGATGAGGACTCTCCTGGTCCACTCAAAGACTGTGATTGCTGACCTGCATTCTGTGCAACCACACTTCCACTCACATCAGCCCCAACCGCTTCTTTTTCAACAGCATACCAGCTGCTCATCTCATCAAAGACAACATCCTTGCTTACCCTCAACTCACGTGTAGCAGGGTTATAACACCTGTATCCCTTTTGCTCAAGGGAATATCTAATAAACACACATTTTTTAGCTTTTGGATCCAGCTTAGTTCTCAGCTCATCTGGCACATGCACATATGCAATGCATCCAAAGACTTTCAGATGAGACAAATCAGGTTTTCTGTCGGTAAACCTCTCCTCTGGAGTTACATCATGCCTCTAGAGTTACATCATGTATGGCTGCAGTTGGAGTCCTGTTCATGATGTATATTGCTGTAGAAACAGCCTCCGCCCAATAGCTATGCGTCATATTTTTCTCTTCCATCAATGCTCGCGCAATCTCAGAAATGTGCCTGTTTTTCCGCTCAGCAACTCCATTTTGTTGTGGAGTGTATCTGCATGTAAACTGTCTCCGAATACCATTCTTCTTCAAAAATTCAGAGAACTCATTGGAGAAGTACTCTCCCCCTCCATCTGACCTTAGGCACTTTACGTATTTCCCTCTTTGCTTTTCAACCAAAACTCTGAAATTCTGAAAGTGAGTGGACACCTCACTCTTCTCCTTCATGAAATATACCCACACTTTCCTTGTGTGGTCATCAATGAATGTCATATAATACCTGTAGCCTCCCATAGACATGGTCTTCGTAGGACCCCATACATCTGAATGCACAACATCTAGTGCATTTCTGCTCACGTATCTATTACGTGGAAATACATGCTTTGTTTGCTTCCCAAATTGGCATGCTTCACATATTCTCTGCATACCTTCCACTTTAAATTTTGGCAGCCTTGTCACGAGAACTATAGCATGCCAGTATTATACTGAAATAATGATATTTTCTATTATCCTCTAAAAATCCTCTACAAATTGAAGAGATTGGAGCTTCTCTCTCTCTCTTCAATCTTCCTTGGAGTCTTCATCAACATACCAAACCAATTTATTGGTTGGGGGCCTCTACTTTGATTAAAGAATCAAGTAATCTAGGAGGTAAAGTGTGGTTTATGGTCTTTTTTTTTTAAATCTCCAAATATTTCTCTCTTCTCAACCCCTCTCAAGCTTGATAAGCATTCAATTGAATGGCTTTTTAATACAATTGAAGTTCTTTAATGAATTGTAGTGATAAAACATAAATTTTCATTTATGCTTAAATTAAATGTTTTTTTAAGCATGACTCTCTCTCCCCCTAAGAATGGTCATTCCTATGACCTATGCTATATTCAAATGATGCTTCTCATCATGAAGCAATTCTCTAATCTAAAAGTAATTTCTATGTTAGAGGCCAAAGAAGTGGTTTTTTAATGTTTTTATGCTATTTAATTTATGAAAAAATTAGGAATCAAGTTCATAATTGGATAGTGATCCAATTAATGGTTATTCTATCATATGATATTACTAAGCAATTCTCTAATCTAAAAGTAATTTCTATGTTAGAGGCCAAAGAAGTGGCTTTTTAATGTTTTTATGCTATTTAATTTATGGAAAAATTAGGAATCAAGTCCATAATTGGATAGTGATCCAATTAATGGTTATTCTATCATATGATATTACTAAACTTTATGTTTTCAAAATTATTGAGAATTATCAGTAATAGCAGCGAAGCTATGGCAAAATTTTTGAAAAATTAACACATAAATCATTTTCATTCATAATATGAAAAGAGGACTTCCTACCATATTCTAGGATTAATCATCCTAGATTAATTGAATGATTCTCATTATAATCATGGAAAAATTGATTTTACGTTTATGCATAAATAGTTAATTAGAAAAAAGAGAAATTTCTAGTAATTCATTTTTATGTTAAAAGAGTAATCCCCATGACAATGGAAATCCATGTATTCCAATGAAGTAAGAGAAAATTGGGATGCTAAAATAATGTATATTTTATTTAAAAATTAAAGAAGGATTTTAGTTAAATTTATCTTTTTGCATATATAAATTTAAATGATAAAAGAGAAATTTCCACCATATTGGAATTCAAATATTTAAATGAGAAAAGTGTACCTATGGCATCATTGGCAACCAGAAGGCTCACCAACTGTTTACTTAGGGGCCTTTTCGATAGTTCCTAGCTCATAGTACCTGAAAATATAATCACATAAAAAAGATCCACATGGACTCTCCGTTGAAGATCAGTAAGATCAACCAATAGATCCATATAAAAGAGTCATGGACTTATCCGTTGAGGAGCAGTAAGGCCAATCAACCAGATCCATACCCGAGTTCAGAAAACAACTCTAACTCCTTATTCTATTTTTTTTATCGATGCATGTGTGGGTATCTTTATTAAGAGACTAAGGTTATGTAAAAGGGGAGGAGAAGGGTGTGTGTGTGTGTGAAGGGACTTAAGCTCCACTAGCTCATCTATTTAAAGGTGAAGCTAGGAGGCATTTTGTATGGAGCAAGAAGCCTAGTTGTATTTGAGCAACTTAATAAGATATTTTCTTGTATTTTGTGAGTCTCTCTCCTCCACATAGTTGATCTAGCATGAGCACCACAAATTTTAACATGGTATCTAGAGCTTGGCAAGAGTAGGTCACTTTTGTGGTGTAGAATAGGTCAATTTTCTTATCTTTTCCCTTGTGGAGCTGAACCTCCTGGTAGTGGAGGCCCTCCAGCAACTTGTGGAGGCAAGAACTTGTGGAATGTTCAACTAAGAACTTGTAGAGGAGGCCCGGGTGCACACATTCGTACAGCCAATCAGCCGAATTGTCTTCTCTCCGCCGTGGCATTCTGACTGGTTCAACTCGGCACTGTTTCTACTACGCAGCTGATGCCGTACAACAATACGCTGTGTATATGTAGTTGTAGGCTGCATAGGCTTAGGGTTTTTGAAGCCCATAGCCTTAGGAGTCTACAGCTTGAATTTAAGCCCTAATGGTCGCTCGACGTGGTTACTATAGGAGAAAAACCAGGGCTGCCCTCTTGAAATCCATTGAAGCTCACCATTTAAGCTTCAAAATCAGGTTTTTTCTTGCTCTAATCCCCTCTTCTTTGCTCTAATCACCTAAGTGCTCTTGTGGGGGCTTGTTGCTGATCCAATTTTTTGAAGCGTTGGCCATACACCATGAGGTATTCATGAGCCTCATTCTCATCAAGCTCCATCATCAACATCATCTTCAAGTGCACAAAGCTTTTCAAAGTGTGCTTATGAGCACTAATAGTGTTGGATTAACACTAGTAGTGAGGCTTCTAATCCAGCAAAGGGGAGTTATTCCAAAGTGTTTTTAAACACTAAGAGTGTTCTTAAACACTAATGGTGAATCTAATCACCAATGCAAGTGTCATTAGATGCTAGAAATGTGCTCTTAAGCACTAATCATGTTTTTAAACACTAATGGTGATCTTAATCACCAAACAAAGTGTTCTTTAACACTAATGAAGTTAATCTCCATCAAAATTACTGGTTGGGCACAAACCCTAAGTGCTAAACCATAAAATTTACCATCTTAATCTCCTATTTTTTGCAACATCCTTGACTTGATTAAGGGTTGTTGCACTCTCATAAGCCTTTCTCTTTCTACTTAAGCCTAAATATCATAAATTTTGGTCTTTTTCCTCTTCATATAATATCAGCCCATTACTCTCTAGTAACCTCCTTCAATACCCAATGTCAAAGGACAACACCCAAATTAAGAAGTTCTCAGGAGAGGGCTTCCACACTTGGCAGGTCCTTGTCAAATACAAGATGATATCCAAAGGTTTTTGGCCATTCATCTCCGACACTAAGATTATTGATCGAACTAAGGCTGAAGATATTGAAGATGATGAGAGGGCACAAGCCATCATCATGCTTCATCTTGATGAGGCTCTCATTCACCATGTGGACCAGCTTCCGACTGCAAAGGAGAAATGGGATGAGCTTGATAAGCTCTATGGAGGTCGTGGTAAGAATTCCAAGATCTCACTCAAAATTGAATTTTTCAGCTTGGAACTCAAAGAGGGAGATGGCATTGGAGCCTTCATCTCTCACTTGAAGGGCCTTATGGCTCAACTTGCATCAGTGAATGCGAGAATGGATGAAGATGATGTAGTGGCTGTTTTGCTAAAAGCAGTCAAGAAGGTGTACCCTACCTTAGTCACCACCCTGAAGAACATACCTAATCCCACCCTTGAAGGAGTCATTCAATCTTGTGTTGATGAAGAAAAGAGGCCAAAGGGAGGAGCTGAATCTTTAAATGCAACCACTTCATGGAATATCGAACAAGCTTTGTCACATCAAGTGATCAAAGTAAGATGTGCCCATTGCAAAAAGGTGGGTCATTTGGCAAATAATTGTTGGATCAAATATCCCAACAAAATGAAATGTAACAAGTGTAAACAAACGGGGTATATCACTTCTAAATGTTCTAACAAAGAGTTAGAGGCTAACTTTGTATCAGCCTCTAACTACGCTGAGAAATTGAGATGGAGTTGATCTCGAGGGGGAGTGTTGAGATATCGAGCTCATCCAGTGAGGTGGTGGACACTGATGACCCGCCTGGGGGATAGGCCCCACACTTACACCATTGGCATGGTTGGTGAGATCATGGGTGATATACAGCCAGTGGGATGACAGGCTGTGTGTGATAGCCATTCTAGAGACTGGCATAGTTATAGTGCCAGCTCATTTAGTTGGGTTCACACTATAGAGAACCCGTGTATGTATTAATTGAGTACCTTTCATATCATGTGTACTCTTATCTTTGTATATGGTGTGTTGTGTTGAGTGAAGAAGAAGAAGATTTCTAGCCTCTCACCTTGTGTGTTCTCTATTAGGGTTTTGTGAGTGTGTGTGTGCTTGCAAGAGCTCAAGCTCTCTTCCCCCCTGCATCTTTTCAAACAGTACCTTGGAGAAGTTAGAAAGATTGTTTTATTAGTAGCCAAAGATTGTTTTATTAGTAGCCAAAGATGCGCAGGGATGTGTACAACTATTTTTCTTAGTGTCCCATATGTCAAAAAGTGAAAGTACCTCATACCAAACAAGCAGGGTTGCTTCAAGTCATTGCCCGTTTGAGGATCCGTTTCACGACATTTCGATGATTTTGTTGGACCCCTTCCCGCATCTCCTGGATCTCGGAATACTCAGTGTATGACGATAGTTGACAGGTTCAGTAAATTTTTGTAACGTACCCATCTTCACTAATAAAGAAATGTCCATGTAATTATGAGTTTTTATGGTATAAATATCAATGATTTTATTATTTGAGTCATTTCTACTTAGAATCTTCAAATTCTGAGCCCAAATTTGGAATCTGCATGCGATTTTACCCTAATATAGGATTTTACAGCATCCAAAACGGACACCGGATCAAGCCTATACGCTAATTTCAATCATTTTAGTTAAAAAACGGCGACCTTTAAACCTTAATAAATGCACGACCGCACGTCCGATTGACGAACGGTCTGAACCCCTGCGACCAGGAGAACCTCCCAGACAAAAAAAAAATTTCGCCCCCCGAGGCGGTCCGGCACGCAAATCGAGGCAGGCGTCCCAAATTTGGGTATCCCGCCCCAAAATTTGGTCCGTACACACTTACTAGGGCGCCGGTACAATGGCCGCCCAAGAACCAAAGGACGGCCGCCCACTGTATGGTCCACGCGTACCCTTAGGTGGACACCCTGACCAGATAAGGTACATGCGTACCACTCCTTTCCCAGACAACCGACACCATACCTTTCCCGTAGACCCATGCAGGCCACTGATCCATAGCCTTTGAAGGTACACCGTCCTTTCGTCCTTGCTTTGCGCAGCGCCCGCACCCTCACCCCTCAGCTATACAAACCCCCGGGGTGCTCCTCAGTTGGCACGCATTTCTGTGTAGCGTATGCCCTGTTGTGCCGTCGTCCGTACCGCCGTAGCGTCCTTGCTGCAAGTACAGCCGCCCTTGCAGCCACCCCTCTCACACCCCCTCATTTAGCTCTTTTCAGATAAGCCAATTTTCCTCCATCCCCCTCTTGCTATGGGCCAGTGTCCTTAACTCTTCCCCCCCCCCCCCCCCCCCCGGCGTGTGAATAGACTTACAGAGAGGCTTGCAGAACAGCAACCCCTCCCGGCCCTCTCCACGTTTTTGCCTTTGCCCTTAAGGACATCTCACAATTCCCCCCCCCCCCCCCCCCCCCCCCCCCATTTTGCGTAGACTTTAGTAAGGGATTTTTGACTCAAGCGAGGGTTCGTGCGCCATATTCTTTTGCTCATACGGTGAGCAAACGAGCTCGGAATTCAGATCCGACTGAAGCGTTTCGATCGCAGCAGCGAGCTCTACAAGGCAACGCCTAAGATGGCCTCATCTCGAAGACGGCAAAATATTGCCTCAAGAGGGGCACGTAACAACGAGATGGAGGGAGATGCGCCCAATGCGGCTCCAGTCCTCCCTTTTCAAGCCCCTCAAGGAAACGGTGGCCAGGTTAGCTTGGTTAACTTTCAAAAGAAGAGATTTTTTCTTAAATTAGTATTAATGAATGGTGTCTTTTTCTTTTAAAATGAGGACATAAAAATTATATGAAGTAACGAATTATGTGATGTTGTATTCGATAAATTGCGTTGAAATTGTTTTCTTCATGAATTGTGAATGCTATATTTAGAAAATTGCATTGAAGTTATTATCTTTAGAATTCAAGATTTCTTTTTTTGGCTTCAACGCTAACTCCGTTCCATGCTTGTGTAGCCGGGCGGCATCGTTAGCAAAGCCCGGGAATGGCCCAAGGTATCCCTCATACCTTTGGGAGAATAAGGATCGCCGATTAAGGCGAGAGATTATGAGGCTGCCTAGTTCTGAGGGCCCAGGCTAGTGCGGTAAATAAGCCCACCCTAGTGTGCAGACATCCCTCTGAGGGGCAGGAGGATCGAGCGATGGAGCCTGAGAGGGCGATGGCCGGCTTGAGTCCTCGCCAGCAGCCGACGATGAGGTGTATGGTCCCGTAGGGTTTTGCCCAGCATGTAGAGGCTGGAAGGCCGAATTCTAGATCATCGACAGAATAAGAATAAGAGAGCCAGTTTGGCTTGTATGGCATTGGTTCATGTATAAACTTTTTATATAATTACATCTTGTCTTTGGTATGATTGTATTGTGTAAGAAGGCTGTTTTAACGAACCTTGTGAAGAAGGGCCCTAATTAAGGAATATGTTTATTTATGTCAAACAGTGTGGTAGTATTAATTAGAAAACAAATTGATGCGTGAGTAGGGTGGAAAGTGGGAGGATGGAATGCCCTGACGACACCATCCTACGGACGGGTGGACCCGATTAGTCGGGTAGCTTTCCAACAGATTAAGTGAAAGCCCTACGTTAGATAGTTAGGTTCTTGGGCAACTCTATTCTAGAAAACTAGGCCAGCGGCTGTGCCTCGCATAAGATGAGGAAAAAAGCGTTGTCTCTAGATATCAAGTCTAGTAGTTGCCCAATTTATGATCAATTGTCCTATGGGCAATTTGATGTTTAGAAAATCACGCTCCCCCTGCGGGATAGAGCTAGGTCATACCTATGAATCGTATCCTTGAATCTCTACAGGGTCAAGGTGTCGATGAATAGGAAATTTTTCCCAAGATAAGACTTAGCGGACTATCTTAAGTGTTTCTCCCAATTTTAAAAGGGAGGAACCTTACAATTGGTATTAGAGCCTGTTTGGCTCCTAGGAATTGCAGTTTAAGGACTGTTTTGTAATAAATGTTTTACCTAACATAATGCTAATTAGTAAAGACATCCTACTAAAACAAATAAATTAAATCGATGTTTGAATGATTGTAGGAAGAGGAAGATGCCTACTCCAAATTTCTAGTTTTCCAATGCATCTTCGAGACTGCTAGTCACTCCTCGAATTTCGAGTTCCGCGACACCATGATGCAGATATTAGAGAAGATATCCCTCCCTCATTTCTCTCGTATTCAGAGAGGATGGGGTAGAGATTTCTGGAGTCATGGGCCGAGATACTTCATCATCCGAGCAGATCAGATTGGGAACCTCACCACCGACCTTAAGCGGATTCGTTGGATTGAGAAGCTAAAGATGATCCGCTTATTTTGGTTCGTCGGTACCCCCAGGGCCAACACCTCGGTGACTATAGATGGGGTTCGCATACCTCAGGATTGTTGGGTGTATGACAAAGTGATGCAGGTCTTACCTGCTGATAGAGTAGCAGTGTTGGGACCTACCCCAATCCAGAGTTTACCACCCTTACCATCAGTTTTTAGAGTCTTAGAAACTACATCGGAACCCCCATATTTCACCTATGTGGACCGCTCTACCCTTATGTCATAGTCAAGCTTAGGAATTTCCCTTCATAGCAAATAAGACTGATTATAGTCTCAGAACTTTGTAATAAAACTTGTCCTTGTAAATATTTGGAAATAAAATAATTTCAATGTTTTACTCTCCAAAAAATTAAGCGTTGTGCAAATATGAATCTTGTAATCTTAAAAATTGTTTTTACGATGATGGCCAGGACGACCACCCTCCACCTCCCAATGCGCTTTACACCGATACCCAGGAGAAGAAGCAACCTCCCTCCTTTAAAGGAGAAGGTTCAAAGGTTGAGAAGGATGCTGAAGTCTGGATTGAGGCGATGGACGATTATTTCTCTGCTGTCGGTACTGGAGTAGCAAATCAGTCTATGCTCGCACGGTTTCGCCTCATTGGAGATGCTAAACTCTGGTGGAAACAGTGGTGCCATGACAAGGAAGTCACCGAGCATTCTCAAACATGGGAAGACATCATGCAGGCAGTGAAGGAAAGATATCTTCCTCCATCCCATGAGTCCATGAAGATGAATGAGTTTTTTAGTCTTAGACAGTGCAGCTTAACTCTTGAGGACTACTATTCCAAATTTATTACCCTTCGGAAGTATGCCCCAGCTATGACTACTTCCCAGCAAGTGGCTCGTTTCTGCCAAGGGCTAAATGAACCCCTAGATTCCCGCCTTGAAGCAATGAGGCCAAGCACATTACAGGATGCTCTCATACGAGCTAAGCCCCTTGTGAAAGAAATGAAGGCTAACAAACCGAAGAATCAAAAGAGATCTTACCCTGAGGCAAACCTTAGAGATCAACCCTACAAGAAACCTCAACAGAATTTTCCCTACTACAACAGAGGGCGACAAGGCAACTCTTTTGCCCCCCGCTCGTATGCTGCTTCTTCCAGAGAAGACCCTCTGTGTTTTGAGTGCAATGAGCCGGGACACTTTAGAGCAAAATGTCCCAAGATGGCAACATCATTTCCCCAAGGTAACAGAGGAAATCAAGGCCGTGGAACCCCTACCCACCAAGGTGCAAGAGGCAGTGGCTGTGGCAGAGGCCGCGGAGGAACAGTTGCTAGAACTGCCTGTGTTATAAGTGAAGAACTGACCTTGGAAACGGCTGAAGAAGAGCGCGCCACCGTCCATGCGGCGGTAGAACACCAAGGTCCGAATAAACAATTTGGTGTAATCCAAGCCCCCGCCACTCATCACGGTAAGCCATTTCAGCTTTTGATTGATTGTGGCAGTACCCAACCTAGGTGCTTGCAAAAATTAAACTTGAGTCAAAAAACAGCTAGAAAAATGATTGTAGAGTTAGCCAGTGGGAAAGAAGTAGTATCTCGCCACTCTATAAGAAACCTTGATTTTGAGCTGGGTAATGAGCAAACTCATGGTCACTTTAGAGTCTTGCCACTAGGAATTTATGATGGAATCCTTGGGATGGATTGGTTAATTGCAAACAAAGCTAGCATTCATTGTAACCAGGGAAGTATCACTTTTGAAAATGAGCATGGCCAAGTAATATCTGTTCAGGAACTCTTGTAGAACATCTAGTTTAGTGGAAAGATTACCCTGAAGAGGATGCAACTTGGGAAGATGAAGCTACACTCTTAAAGGATTATCCCCAATTCATGACGAGATGAGGACATCTCGATTTCTTTAAGGGGGGAAGGATGTAACGTACCCATCTTCACTAATAAAGAAACGTCCATGTAATTATGAGTTTTTATGGTATAAATATCAATGATTTTATTATTTGAGTCATTTCTACTTAGAATCTTCAAATTTTGAGCCCAAATTTGGAATCTGCGCGCGATTTTACCCTAATATAGGATTTTACAGCATCCAAAACGGACACCGGATCAAGCCTATACGCTAATTTCAATCATTTTAGTTAAAAAACGGCGACCTTTAAACCTTAATAAATGCACGACCGCACGTCCGATTGACGAACGGTCTGAACCCCTGCGACCAGGAGAACCTCCCGGACAAAAAAAAAAATTTCGCCCCCGGGGCGGTCCGACACGCAAATCGAGACGGGCGTCCCAAATTTGGGTGTCCCGCCCCAAAATTTGGTCCGTACACACTTACTAGGACGCCCGTACAATGGCCGCCCAAGAACCAAAGGACGGCCACCCACTGTATGGTCCACGCGTACCCTTAGGTGGACACCCTGACCGGATAAGGTACATGCGTACCACTCCTTTCCCAGACAACCGACACCGTACCTTTCCCGTAGACCCATGCAGGCCACTGATCCATAGCCTTTGAAGGTACACCGTCCTTTCGTCCTTGCTTTGCGCAGCGCCCGTACCCTCACCCCTCAGCTATATAACCCCCCGGGGTGCTCCTCAGTCGGCACGCATTTCTGTGTAGCGTATGCCCTGTTGTGCCGCCGTCCGTACCACCGTAGCGTCCTTGCTGCAAGTACAGCCGCCCTTGAAGCCACCCCTCTCACACCCCCTCATTTGGCTCTTTTCAGATAAGCCAATTTTCCTCCATCCCCCTCTTGCTATGGGCGAGTGTCCTTAACTCTTCTCCCCCCCGTGTGAATAGACTTACAGAGAGGCTTGCAGCAACCCCTCCCAGCCCTCTCCACGTTTTTGCCTTTGCCCTTAAGGACATCTCACAATTCCCTCCCCTCCCCCATTTGCGTAGACTTTAGTAAGGGATTTTTGACTCAAGCGAGGGTTCGTGCGCCATATTCTTTTGCTCATACGGTGAGCAAACGAGCTCGGAATTCAGATCCGACTGAAGCGTTTCGATCGCAGCAGCGAGCTCTACAAGGCGACGCCTAAGATGGCCTCATCTCGGAGACGGCAAAATATTGCCTCAAGAGGGACACGTAACAACGAGATGGAGGGAGATGCGCCCAATGCGGCTCCAGTCCTCCCTTTTCAAGCCCCTCAAGGAAACGGTGGCCAGGTTAGCTTGGTTAACTTTCAAAAGAAGAGATTTTTCCTTAAATTAGTATTAATGAATGGTGTCTTTTTCTCTTAAAATGAGGACATAAAAATTATATGAAGTAACGACTTATGTGATGTTGTATTCGATAAATTGCGTTGAAATTGTTTTCTTCATGAATTGTGAATGCTATATTTAGAAAATTGCATTGAAGTTATTATCTTTAGAATTCAAGATTTCTTTTTTTGGCTTCAACGCTAACTCCGTTCCGTGCTTGTGTAGCCGAGCGGCATCGTTAGCAAAGCCCGGGAATGGCCCAAGGTATCCCTCATACCTTTGGGAGAATAAGGATCGCCGATTGAGGCGAGAGATTATGAGGCTGCCTAGTTCTGAGGGCCCAGGCTAGTGCGGTAAATAAGCCCACCCTAGTGTGCAGACATCCCTCTGAGGGGCGGGAGGATCGAGCGATGGAGCCTGAGAGGACGATAGGCCGGCTTGAGTCCTCGCCAACGGCCGATGATAAGGTGTATGGTCCCGTAGAGTTTTGCCCAGCTAGAGGCTGGAAGGCCGAATTCTAGATCATCGGCAGAATAAGAATAAGAGAGCCAGTTTGGCTTGTATGGCATTGGTTCATGTATAAACTTTTTATATAATTACATCTTGTCTTTGGTATGATTGTATTGTGTAAGAAGGTTGTTTTAACGAACCTTGTGAAGAAGGGCCCTAATTAAGGAATATGTTTATTTATGTCAAACAGTGTGGTAGTATTAATTAGAAAACAAATTGATGCGTGAGTAGGGTGGAAAGTGGGAGGATGGAATGCCATGATGGCACCATCCTACGGACGGGTGGACCCGATTAGTCGGGTAGCTTTCCAACAGATTAAGTGAAAGCCCTACGTTAGATAGTTAGGTTCTTGGGCAACTCTATTCTAGAAAACTAGGCCAGCGGCGGCTGTGCCTTGCCTAAGATGAGGAAAAAAGCGTTGTCTCTAGATATCAAGTCTAGTAGTTGCCCAATTTATGATCAATTGCCCTATGGGCGATTTGATGTTTAGAAAATCACGCTCCCCCTGCGGGATAGAGCTAGGTCATACCTATGAATCGTATCCTTGAATCTCTACAGGGTCAAGGTGTCGATGAATAGGAAATTTTTCCCAAGATAAGACTTAGCGGACTATCTTAAGTGTTTCTCCCAATTTTAAAAGGGAGGAACCTTACAATTTTGTATGCTTATACCATGCAAACAGACGGCCACAACAAAAGATATAGCTTGGCTCTTTCTCTGACATTGGTACCCAGTTTGTGGTTTGCCAACGGACCATTACTTTAGATCGGGACCGAAAGTTTACATCTCACTTCTGTTGGCGAGCTCTGTTCGATAACTTTGGTACCAAATTGCAATTGTCTAGTGCATTCCATCCCTTCTAGACCGATGGCCAAACTAAGATTAACAATCAATTGGCTTTGGATGTGCTTAAAGCATACTACCATGATCAGCACAGTCAAAGTGGGAGCTTCATCTCCCATTGGTACAGGCGATTCTCAATAACACTCACTCATCCAGTGTTGGCAGAACTCCGTAGTATGAGGCAGTCTTTGGTCGAAGATTTTCATCTTCTCATGAGGATGATCTCTCCTTCCTTGGAAGCCAACAAGATGACAGAAACTTTTTCAGCCATCATTGAGTCCATCAAAGAGCATCTTACCAAAGCTCAGGAGGCTTACACCAGATAGGCAAACAAGTCACGAAGAGACGTTAATTTGAAGGAAGGTGAATGGGCTTATTTAAGGATCATGAAGCAAAGACTCAAGCAAGTGGGCAAGCGCTATCCAAGTTATCATTTAGAAGTTTTAGTCCTTTTCCCATCATAAAGAAGATAAGTGGCATCACCATGCAACTTAGATTGCCTAACAGTTGGACGATGCACAATGTCTTCCACGTCTCTTGGTTAAAGACTTATATTGGACCTTCATTGGCAAAATGTTCTAGAAGTGTAGCAGCTAGAAATGGTTGATGAAGTAGAAGTGATACAGCCTGAGCAGATCCTTTCACACCACTGGAAGCATAGTTCTAGATGACGTCTTTGCCAATTTTACAAAAGTTCAAAGATCGAGGGACCCATGAAGCCATTTGGCTAGATGAAGAATTTTTCCTCGAGTATCCACAATTATTGGGGTGGACTACCTCAAAGCTATGAAACTGCCACCACCAAGCTAAGCAGGAGGGAATGTCACATGCACCCATGCACTGTGGTACATGGTGACAAACCGGTTCATCAACAGTGCAAGATTCATGTACAAAAGTAGTAGCTTTTAGGGTTTATTTGTTGTATGTCGTGACCCCTTTATGAGCCCAACCTAGGACATGTCAAGCACGAGCTACGTAGGTCAGTCTCCCAGCCTTAGAGTGTCAATTAGTCCTCTTAACCCACTGTGAATAATTCACCATTCAGGAGCATGTAGAGGTCAGCCATAGCAGTAGTTGCATTAGGAGCATGTAGCTGCACTTCATGTAGAGGGGGCTAGCCCTAAGGCAACCCCAAGTGGTGGCTAGCATTGCAAGAGGTAGCCAAACCCCTTGCCATGCTCACAAGACCCTATTGGCTAGACCATGTGAGGTCTTGGGCTCCTGTCGACCATGATAGGCAGCCAACTGACCAGCCAATTAATCAAACAATAGCCAACCAAATGATTGCAACATCCGACTAGCATTAAATGCTAGTTGTGAGTAGTTTACTGTAGTCGACTAGCATTTAATGCTAGTCATGAGCATTTTCTACCAGTCGACTGGTGTTATGGGCTACCACACCTCCAAGAGGGAACTCAATGCCTTCACCTAAGGGAAGAGCAATAGAACACAACTGTCGTAGGGGACCAATGCTTCGAAACTTAAGTCCCTTGTTGAGGCCTCCAAGCTCACTTGAGAAGCTCCAACCCTCCAAGCTCCACCTCCACTCTGACACCGTAGAGTCGCTTGCGCCATAACATAAGGCAATCACTCTCTCTCACTCTCCAACATACAAGAATGCAACATACAAGCATAAAAGAGGCACAAGTGCTAGAATGCTCTCTCTCGATCTCTCTCTCAAGACACAAACAAGAGCTCTCACTAGCACAAAGGGGGATTGTGTCAATTCATTATAAAAAAATGCCTTATATACAATTGGCCCTTATTCACACTTGGACGCCCAAAACTTACTTAAGTAAGGCCTTGGGTGGCCAATATCTCATAATGTATAACTTTTATAGTGCCTTTGCATGACACTTATTAATGTCCTCAAATGGAGGAGCATACTTGTTAATCCAAAATGGGATTAACATCCCCCCCCTACCTGATGTAGGTTTTGTCCTTAGAACCTGTTACCGAGGTCGGTAGACTTGGTTGCCAAACTCGTGAGATGGTAGAAGTTACAGCGTGATTGAAGCTTTTTGAGGGTTCTTATGAATGCCAAGTGTGATCTCCAGAACCCGGTGTCGACCATGTCTTCGAATGTGACATGCATATAGCTTGGAAGACACCTTAGGCGATGATAGTACAACATCATGCCTCTATCAAAGGGCCCTTGATTCATGTCAAACTACAGCTGCTCAACAGCATCATACCTATCATACCATTTCCTTGGGTTGATTGATCACGACCACGAGTAAGAATCGAACACTGGCCACTATTGTTGGGTCCGGGATTTGGCGCCATGCATGTATCCAATTTAGCATCTGCTTTCTTTGTTCCCTTATGTCTATAAATGTAGCTGGCAAGATGGGGAAGTTATAACAAACATGTGAATCCCGTTGCTTGGCCTCCTGAAATTTCAGAGGTGTCCATCTCCTCTTTAGTGGCATGTACAAGGGATCAACTCGTTAAGTTGGTGGCGCACACATATATTCATGGCTGTATTCTGGAATCATGTGAGGAACTCCTTTCTCCAGTCTAGCTGTATGCCGAAATCTTCCAGCTTGGGGTGTGTATCATTTGTGATAATTGTTGTATACCCCCCTCTTGTGTGGACTGGGTGAGCGTTCACCTGCGAAGCAATAACTGATCATAAATGTCACTATTCTGACTTTCAACAATAGGTCAGCCAATTGTGGATTTGCTAATTTGGTGTGCCTTGCCACATTAGACCATAAGGTGTGCCTTGCTAATTTGGTGTGCCTTGCCACATTAGACCATAAGGTGTCCTCTCCAGCCAAAAGTAGCAGTTCTTCTAATTCTAGGCTAGGTGCTCGGAGAGGGTATGGTACATAATGTTGCTTTGTTGGTATGACATCCAAGTAAGCTTCTGGTAAAATCCTCCAAGTTGGCTCAAATGGTGTTATTTGCATTAACACCTTGAACATCAATTTTGGCTTTAGTAGTGGATTGCCAGCTCTTATGAATCCTTCATACTCTGCACCAGACAAGGACTCCAGAATAGTATCATCAGTAAAAGATTCACTGGTGTCTTATGGGAGAGTACGACGTACCTTCTGAGTTTGCCACATGGGGGAGATGGGTCAAGTGCCAGTACCTCCTCGGGGTCGAGAGTGTTAGTGGGAAATTCTATATGAAAATGCAGTCTGCTTGAGACTTGTCAGTAGGCCGAGCATTAGGATACGGATTAAGTAATTTACTGGCTACGTTAGAATACATGGGGTAAGTAGGGTTAGATGATAAACTTGGTGTCTCTTCCTGACCATGGCCTGAGCTTGGGGGGGTGGGTGGCTAGGTTTGTGGAGTTTCATAAAATCTAGGAGCTAAGTGATATCCTCAAGACTTATGCTAGGATATTCAATATGTGTTTTATCAAAAGTGTAAAGGACGGTTGTTAGCATTGCCTCTAGATGCTTGTAAATGTTATGACAGAGTTTTAGAATACCAAAAGGGTGATATAAAGAAGATTCATACAAGTTTAAGTGCTGGTGAGTATTGTATACTTCTAGCCACCAATGGCTTATAATCCATTGATAACTCTAGGCTACAACCTCGTAGTTGGCCGGTGTCTCAGGAATATCATTTGGAACAAATAGGTCTAGTTTTTCGACGATGTTGTCTAGGATTTCATAGTTCTAGAGTACCTGACACCAACTACGAAGGTTTAACACTATTGGGTGCAAGGGATAAAAGTAAATATCTTGAGGATTAGTTAATACTACAGCCCCCTGAAAAATTCCCATAATGATAGCGGGATCAGCATCACGTTTAGTATTTTGCTTAATGAGTGTTATTTCTCCTAGGCTTAGGTCCTCAGAAAGATTTATATCATATTGAAGCAATGAGAGGATTAGTGTAGATAAAAAACGATTAAGAGTTTGAGGAGGGGCCCGAGGAGTTACTGGCAACTGACCTATCTCTGAGGCTTGCTCAAGGAGTAGGCACATTTCATCTGTAGGTTCTTGTCTTTAACTTCGGTCTTGTATGGCCAGTTGACATTCCAATTCTTGGATACGGGAGTCCTTGGTGTTGAGGAGGTTTAATATAGCTGTTTCTCTGACATTCTGGCAGCATCCAACTCCTCGAAGTGCCTTGTTGCTTCTTCTTGCACACATCTCGCGGGTAGTCTCCCTTCCCTGAGCCTCTGTGATTCTTTGAAGTGTTTTTGCCAGCCAATCTTTGACTGTCTTGTAACTGTTGAGTAACTTGTGCCATTGCTTCCTGGTGTGCTATCATCATTCTCTGCATCTCAACTTGATGGGTGCTGATGGTGTCATTAAGTGCTCTAACCTTCTCTACATTTTCCTTGTTGTTATGTTATCTTTCTTGTTGTAAGTGGGTCACTCTGTTTTCTGCTTCCCTGAGACTTAAGGATAGTGTTTGAATTTGGCCTTTTGGCTCTTCTTCTTTGGCTAGGGAAGTGTGCTGGAGCTTCTATACCTGCTGGGCATGGATGCTAGCTCTTGGTTATGGGTGACTTCCTTCTGAAGTTTCTCTTTAGCCTGCTCTAGCTGCGCTTTCAAATTTGTATTCTCTTTAATTCTTTGCATAATATTTTGCTGAGAACCAAATTATTGCTTTCCAGCGCTTGGTACCTGGCCTCTTGCTCCTCGGTTGCCTTTAAACTCTTCATGATCACATCCCTATGGGTGGCCTCCACCATTGTTAGGTGTTCTTGTAAGGTCTGCACTTGGTTGTTTGCCTCTTGAACTTGCTTCCAGAGCATGGCATTGCAATCATGAAGCATATGTGTCATGAGGAGATGGCACTGCCACACTCGTTGTTCCTACTCCCACAGTGAAGCACTCGTGGCCGCTATGCGCCAGATTTAGTAGCTCATCCAGTCTTTCCACAGTTTCTTGAAGAATTTTTCATAGTCCAGATTATGTATGAATGACGGCTCTGGTATCACCTCTTCATCCTCCAGATGCCTCCTTTTGCTTGGACTGGGTGTATCTTCAGCCCTTGGTCTTTTACCTGTATCCAATGGCACTGTTGTGACTTGCACACTGGGAGTGATGTTTCTTCTTCAAGTTCTTGGGGTTCTTCCGTTGGCACTGCTTCTGCTTCAGTCTCTGGCGGCATTCCCACAAGTGTGTCTGACATAGTAGAATTCTTTAGTGGAGACAGGTTTTTGAAGATTAGCTAAGCTGGGCTTTGAGAAGGAGTCATTTGTTGTGCTTCTTCTTGTGTGGCCTCGCTGACAGTGGCTTCTTGCTACTCTAGTACTTCCTGGTACGACTTGATTTCTTGTGCGAGCTCAACCTTAATTCTTTGTGTTTCTTCAGCCACATCCGGTATGACACCTCTCATATTTCTTTTAGTCTTCTTTTTTCTTCCTCTCTTGATCTCCTTCATTCTCCATCTCCCTGTGGATATAATATGCACAATCCTCCTCCTATTCTTCATGCACCTTTGCGATTTTGTTCAGTGGTACCCTATTGTACCGGTCCACTATCTTCACCTGCATGATTGTTGAGATATCGAGCTCAACTAGTGCTACGGCGGACATTGATGACCCACCTGGGTGATAGCTTCTGCATCTACACCACTAGCATGGTTGGTGAGATTATGGGTGATATGCAGCCAGTGGGATGACAGGCTGTGTGATAGCCATTTTGGATTACTAAAGACTGGCATAGTTATAGTGCCAGCTCATTTAGTCGGGTTCACATTATGGAGGACCGACCCTTGTATGTTGCAGTAGTTGAGTGGTAATCCATATAGTGTGTACTCTTATCTTTATGTTATATTGGTTGAGTAGAGAAGAAGAAGATAGAAGAAAATTCAGCTATCCATCTCTCTCTTGTGTCTTGCTCTCTCGTGTGTGTGTTTGCTTGCTAGGGTTTGAAGCTCTCCCTCTCTCTCTCTTGTGTCTTGCTCTCTCTTGTGTGTGTGTGTGTGTGTTTGCTTGCTAGGGTTTGAAGCTCTCCCTCTCTCTCGCTTGTGTCTTGCTCTCTCTTGTGTCTTGCTCTCTCTTGTGTGTGTGTGTGTGTGTGTGTGTGTGTGTTTGCTTGCTAGGGTTTGAAGCTCTCCCTCTCCCCCACATTATCTTTATGGTATCAGAGCTTGGTTCATGTGAGAGCTAAGGAGGCAAGCAAGAGGCAAGAACAAGCAAGGAAGGAAGCCATACTACATGGGTAAGGGGCCATCATATGATGTGGACAGCCCATCCTCCTTAACTCTTTTTACCATCAGTCGGACCACCGTTCGTCAACATTGTAGGTTTTGAAGTGGTCTGGTATACCAAAATCAAGTCTGGTTTATCCTCATTCTCACTTTTTGTTTTAGCCATGACTGTCCTGGCCTCTCGCTCAACTTCTGCCAAGCCTTGTTTCATTTTCAATGCCCAACTTTCATAAGCTTAGGCATTTCTGGTTCTTGAAGGATGACTTCCTCCTTATGTTTCCCTTCAAGTGATATTTCCTCACCCCAATCCTTAGAAAACTCATCGTGTACCTTAGTGATTTGAGGTATCTCAGCCACTAGGCATCCGTGGGTCTTCTTCATAGTAGAGCATTTCGTCGAGCAATATACCGTTTCTGTTTTTTCCATCTTCTAAGGTGTTGGGCGTTGGTATGGCCTTGTGATCCAATCCCTTCTATGCTAGAGACCTTCTCTTTTGATTCACCATACAATGGTTTTCCAATTAACCATACAGACCTCTGAGGTAGTGATGGGAACAGTTCCAGGTTCCACATATTGGGTTCCTCGGGGTTGTATCACATCTATGGTAGCTAGCACATGCATCCAATTTTCATTGAAATCCGGAGGAGGAAGCGATCCATGCATTTTTGTTTCCTCTTCCTCTTTGGAATTTTCCACCGTGGGCTAGCAGATCTGTACGGATGTGGTCTACTCAGTTGTGACCGAATCATTACCAAATAGTTGCCCTTCCATGGGGTGTTCTCTCCACATTCTCAGATCTATCTTTAAAATTTGTGAACCCCTACGCACATACACATGATCTAATGCCCAATCATACACCAATTTGGATTCCCTCATGAAGGGTCTCCCCAATATTATGTCATATGAGTCTGGTTGGTGCAGAAAGTCCATTACTACAAATGTATGATGGTAGAGAAACGTTAAGATTTTGAGTCTCACATTCTCTAAAATCCCAATGGGCCTTGAAGATGTTTCATCCACCATTTTAACAATAAGATCTGCTCTTTTTAGATCGGGTTTTTCCCAGTTTTCCTAACACCATTTTGTGATGATGCTAACCCCTGCCCCACCATTCAGGATAGCCAGTGCCTGGTACTCGGGATTGTAGCATTAGTGTCGTTACTTTCGTAATAACACCCCAATTGATTAATAGGTATCTTGACGACTTTGGTTGTTCTTTCCCTTGTGTGTTTTAAGGTTCTCTCTGCTAGAGGTGACACAACATCCTCTATAGTGTTGGCCAGCCTTAGTCCGCCTTCTACCCATTCCTTTATGTCTGCCCATAATGTTGGTGAACTGTGTAGCAGTTGTCCCAATGGCATTTGCATAGAAGTGGATAGTACAACCGCTAGGTTGCCTATGTCCTGGGTTCTCTGGCAATTGAGGATTCCTTCCATGTGTGTGCCTCGTATCCATCCCTAGGGAAAGAATGGATGGACTCATCTTGCGCATCTTCCTCTCAAACATTCTTGACATTGTGTTTCCTTGAGATCCCTCTTCCATCTCTTCTGGAATTGGAGTAGGTACATCCAATTCTCTTTCCTTGTTGGCTCGTTTCTTGGATACATTGTATCCCTGACCCGGTTAGCCCTTATCTTGGCTTCATGAAGTCATTGGCACTCTTCTACTAAGGCCCTGGCGTCTTCAAGCTTCCTTATCTCCTCTTCGGCATTTGGGTATTCACTGACTCCTTTAGGGGTTGATGGTCTTTCCCCTTGCATTTCTAGGTTAGGCTCTTTTTGGTTGACTGCTTGATCCCCTTTTTCTCTTGATTGGGTGGATCCGGTGTCGATCGTATCTTCCTCGACGAATCCATCTTGGATTGTGACCTTGGTGTCACCCTTACCCACTTTTTTCACTCTCCTTCTCTGGCCAGTTATTATGGAAGTGGTTGCATCTGCTCGGTTCTTCCCCTTGTCCCCTAATTGGGCTTGGGCTCGTGTCAGGACACATTGAGCAACGTGATATTTCCAGGCTGCACACTAATGGTCCGGACGGTGGCCTGGTTCGAAGTGGAAGTTGTACCACTTGCATGGTATGGACAATCCTTGATCAAATGATCAATGCCACATTTAGTACAAGTAAGTACTGGCATGCCATTAGATGGAGCAGTCAATTGTTGGGGTTGGAGACCAAAAAATCCCCAGGCTATATCAATGATACCACTGGATCTGGTAGGGGAGGGTGGTTTCTCCTCTTCCCCAAACCCAGGTTATCACAGCCCTTCTTCCATGGATTTTTCACTACTAGTTTCGACGATAGTTAGATTCCTTAAGACACTCAATTGAGTGCTTACTAAGTGGCCTGAACCCACACTCTTTTGATAACAAGCTCTTGTGTGATTTGATGTACTCATCAGGAGTGAGGTCGTCTTCGATGACCTTTCCAGACCTCAAGTGCATGTGAATATGATTTGATAAGCTATTCTGCTGCCCCAATTAAATTTTGGTCAAATTTTATCAACTTGTTTCTGAGGCCATAAGATTGCAAAGAACAGTTCACGGCATGAAGTGTCACAAAACAGTTCACGGCATGAAGTGTCACAAAACAATTCACGCCGTGTGAACAATTTTTTGCACTTTCACATGTTTAAAATTTTTGCTTTCGACTCAGAATACCACATTACCTTGTTATGATTTTTAATGTTCTCAAGACTTCCTTAGCCGTAATCTGACAATACCAGGTTCGTGAATTGGATTTGATTAAGGCGTGAAATTGCTAAAAAAAGTTCATGCCGTGAAGAGAAAAGGTTTCACGTCGTGAACTGAAAATGGTTCATGGCATGAAGGGTTCTAAAATGGTTCACGTCGTGAACAAAAAATGTTTCATGCCGTGAAGTGCTCTAAAATATTTCACGTCGTGAGAGAACAATTTTCTACACGTTCACGATTCTTAATTTTGTCAAACCCCATGGTGTCAGAGGTGTCAGGATAAGGCTACCTATTTTTGGCAAGGTAATCCCATGAATTGCGGTGCTAATCGTGGCATTGATGCCGAGAGCAGCTCACGGTGTGAAGTTGTAGAAACCGGTTCACGTCGTGAACGATTTTCCTACAGTTTCAGGTGGAAACTTCCTACATCAACTAAGGTGATTTTGGGTGCAAAATACTTATCCAACTACTTCCAAGATGATTGTGCCACGCCTAAGGAATGTAGTCCAAGCTCAAGGCACAATCAATGGCTCCTTATTTTTTCGATTTTTGTAAATTTTTGAAAAGAAAGAAAAATAGAACACCAACCTGCTCGTTCACATTGATGATTCTGGTGATGCAAATACCAAAAATTAACTAGAAAAAACAGTGAAGCTCTCTTCCAAGACCACTCCACCACACAAATACACAACAAACACAACCAATTTCTCATGATTTTTCACTTCCACTCAAATCTTATCCATTCATTTCCTATACAATGCGCTACCAGAATGCAAAGTCAATCATAAATCTTATGTAATGGGAGTTGAAACTCCAAGAGGATGGAAGAAACAAAGGTGTTTCCTCGGCAGAGGCGCCAAAAATGTTATGGGCTACCACACCTCCAATAGGGAACTCAATGCATTCACCTAAGGGAAGAGCAATAGAACACAACTGTCATAGGGCACTTACCAATGCTTCGAACTTGAGTCCCTTGAGGCATCCAAGCTCACTTGAGAAGCTCCACCTCCACACTATCACCGCCGTAGAGTCGCTTGCACCATAACATAAGGCAATCACTCTCTCTCACTCTTAAACACAAGCATGCAACATACAAGCATAGAAGAGGCACAAGTGCTAGAATGCTCTCTCTCAATCTCTCTCTCAAGACACAAACAAGAGCTCTCAATAGCACAAAGGGGGATTGTGTCCATTCATTATAAGAAAATGCCTTATATACAACTGGCCCTTATTCACACTTGGGCACCCAAAACTTACTTAACTAAGGCCTTGGGTGGCCAATATCTCATAATGTACAACTTTTATAGTGCCTTTGCATGAAACTTATTCATGACCTCAAATGGAGGAGCATACTTGTTAATCCAAAATGGGATTAACAACTGACTTCCCTTGGTCATATAGATCAACATCAGCACTCAAGCATGTATGCTTAGGCATATGCATGTGCATAACTTCAGCCTACTTGTGCTCTCAGCCCAAGGCATAGAAGCAACTCAGCCTACTTGTGCTCTCAGCCCAAGGCATAGAAGCAACTCAGTCTCTTCAGAAGTTTGCAACACACCTCTCAGTCCTTAGGCCGGTGTTTTACTCTCGAAGATAGTAGCTTCACAGACCCCTAAAGCCTATGCATAGTTCTACCCAGCGTTTTGGTTGCTTTATCCTTGTGTTTGGCGGTCAGTTTAGTTAGTTTGTCCGCTCAGTCTTGTGGACACAATTCAACTTGTTTACAATTCTCCAGAAGAAGAAATAAAGCAAGCCTTTAGTGGGTGATTCGGGACCCCATCTGGTGTCGACTCTACTACATCTATTTTTAGTTTCATGTATGCTATTTTAAAGGATTGCTAAACTCACTACACTCATGTTCAAAGAAAAGGCCCCGTTGTTTCACACAGTCCTAGCTCAGCGCATGCTACATAAGGGTTAATCATGCCTTAATCTCTTATACTCCTGCCTATATAAGAGACTCATATCTAATGGAAGAGAACAACACTCTTATTCTCTCTCACACATTGACATTATGCTATCGTTATGTTGCCATTAGTCTTAGTATCATATCTTAATCATCTTACTTAGTACTAATGAGTCACCATGAGTTTAACCACCATTTGGAATCCACCATATTTTCTAACAACCTCTAAGTACGATAGCTATCTTTCCACAAAGATCAGTGTGAATAAACTAAAGAGGAGCCTTGGCCATAAAATTGGCTTCTTGTGGAAAGGGATTTGGGGGTGATTACGCATCACACCATTCGGATTATAAAGAATTGGTGGCAAATGCTCAATAATCTTACCTTTTTGCTACCCAAAATAGCATGGACTACAAACGTCAAAAGCTTGTATAAGTTATTCCTTTGAATGTCCTTTGCAATGATCTTGCGATCCCCATTAAGAGTAACTACACAATTCTTGTCAAAGTAAACCCTTAAGTCACAATCCATGATGGCCAAGGTAGATAGCTCCTCTTCATAGATAGGAGGTTCCTCTTCATAGATGGAACTCAAATAATATTTGAAAGGGTTTTTGCATAACCTTCTTTAGACATAAATACTTGAACCATTTTGCATCATAGACATAAGTACTCGAACCATGTTGTTTTCTACCATGTTGTTTTCTACCATTGCCACCATGATTTCATCTCCCACAAGATTTAGGGAGGAATACTAATCCTTGTAACATGTGCCTAGAAGCCCTACTATCGATAATTTAAGAATCATCATGTGTTACAACATTACCTATCTCACTACATCTCACTGCACACTTCAATGGCAACAAACATCGATAAACCCTAATGCAAGACTTAGTTTCACAACTGAAGATATTTTTGTAGTATGACTGGATTCTTCTTTTGGAGATGGGTTTTTAAGACAAAGAGCTAGAACATGTTGTGCCACACAAAAGGATAAGCTATTCTCCCTAAGTGGTATACACTAGGGCAACTTCTATAGATGGAACATAACCTAGCCATTGAGGATGCACCTCAACATGTTTGCAGATCCAGAAGGTTAGAGGAGCAAAACATAGGATGCAGGAGCCTGCCACCTTTGCTAAAGCTAAAGCACAAAGGGATCTAAATTAAATTGACATAGCCATGCAAGTAGGGAATATGACTCCATCCTCAAAAACCACACTTGGGACCTTGTAGATAACCCTTTGAGATGCAAGGTAATTGGTAGTCAGTGGGTTTACAAAATAAAATATAGGTCTGATAGTACTTTGGAAAAGTAAAATACAAGGCACAACTAGTTGCCAAAGGTTTTGCATAGGTTGAAGGTTTTGACTCTTTCATGAGACTTTTTCTCCCACAAACAACCCACACCATCCTTGCATTAGTAGTACAAGGGTGGTGACTTGTTCTCCAAATGGACTTTCCTTAATAAAATAAGAACCTCGAGGGGGGGAGGAATATGTGGAGCAACCACTAGGGTTCATGGTTCCTTATTCTGAAAGCAAAGGCTTACGAGATGAATTAAAGAGGGCATTAGCCAATGCTCCCATCTTGAATTGGGACCTTGTGGCAATCTACAATGTGAGGAGTGAGTTGGATGATCTACTATAAACACCTTGTTTACATGTCGAAAAACATCTATACAAGATAAAGGAAGAGTGCCTACCCCTTTACGTGGAGAAAGGAGAGAGAGAATTTTTGAAAAGGAGAAAGGAGAAGAGAAGATAAGTGTTTGGGGGTTTCTTTTCCCCACGCCTAGCTCACATACACAAGTACACATGCACACATATGTATACATAGACGCACACGCATACACTTTGCACGTGTACATGCACACACTCACACACACGTATGCATGTACACATGCACACACATCTATATCTATACACGATAAAGCAAGGGTGCCTACTCTATAAACCTAGCCTTTATGTGGAGAAAGGAGAGGGAGAACTTTTGAAAAGGAGAAATGAGAAGAGAAGATAGTCTTTGGACACACACATGCACAACACACACACACGCACATGATACACGCACAACACACACACACGCACATGATACACGCACACATGCACAAAAACACATACATACACACACACTCGCACGCATGGACACACGTGCACACACAGAGATATGCACAATTACACACACAAACACACTCAAGCTTGCACATATGCATACATGCGTATACATGCACATAAGCGCGTACATATACGCACATATATATACTCACCTACATAAGTACATGTGCATACACATGGACATGCACACACATGTATACATAGACGTAAACACATACACATTTGCATATGACACTCTCACACACACATATGCACGTGCACATGTGCACACATAGACAAAAAAAGATGTACACATACACATACATGCACACACTCGCACATGGATACACACAAACACATACATGCACACACTCGCACATGGATACACAAACACAAACATACACACCACATACACACACTCACACCATACACACACTAGCATATACGCACAATCAAGAAATTTGCACGATGCATACATGCATGTAGTCGACATTACACAATCACACATACGTGTGTATATGCACACACAATCACACACATTAACATTTAAAAGAAAAGACAAAAGACATTGTATGTAAGATACACTTATCTAAGAGTCAGCACACCTCACCATAAAATTTAATATTGATTAAAAATATATGTTTATGTGTTTATTTACTTTATAAAGACATATATAGGTATATGTCTTTAAAAATGTAAACACACACTCTCTCATCCCACACTATCTCACATAGAAATTCTCTCTCTCTCTCTCTCTCTCTCTCTCTCACACACACACACACACACACACACACTCACGCACAAACATATTCCCTCTCTCTTTACACACACTCTCTCACACACATAGAAACTCTCTCCCTCTCTCTCTCTTACAAACGTGCATGCATACATACTCTCTCTCTCTCTCTCTCTCTCTCTCTCTCTCATACACACACACACACACAATTTTAATGGTGGGGATGCATGGTGAGGTGTTCTCACTCTCAAATAAATACATCTTACATGTAATCTCTCTCTCTCTCTCTCTCTCTCTCTCTCTCTCTCTCTCTCTCTCGCTCGCACGCACACGCACACGCACACGCACACGCACACGCACATGCACACGCACACACACACACATGCACATGCACACCCTCTCTCTCTCACATACACACGCACACATTGTCAAATGTTGAAACTCTCTCTCTCTCTCTTACACACACACACACACACACACACACACACACTTTTAATTAATTTTGATTAAATTTATGTGTGGAGATGGGTGGTAAGGTGTGCTCACTTTTAAATATATAGATAAATATTATACACACACACACGTATATATGTGTATACATACATACATACATACATACATGTATGTGTAAATAAAAACACACACATGTATACACACATATACATATACATATATTTATATTTATATTTATATTTTATCAAAAGCTACTTTTTATTCTCTATCTCTCACTCTCTTTCTCTCTCTTTTCACTCTTTCCCTCTTTACACTGCTCTCTCTCTCTCTCTCTCTAGGCTTGCATCATCTCACTCTCTCTCAAGCACACAAACATAGATACAGATGTACGCACATGCATGCATACTCTCTCTCTCTCTCTCTCTCTCTCTCTCTCTCTCTCTCTCTCTCGCACACACACACACACACACACACACATAGATGCAGATGTACGCACATGCATGCATACACTCTCTCTCTCTCTCTCTCGCTCTCTTTCTCTCTCTTTTCACTCTTTCCCTCTTTACATCTCTCTCTCTCTCTCTCTCTCTCTCTCTCTCTCTCTCTCTCCAGGCTTGCCCATCTCACTCTCTCTCAAGCACACAAACATAGATGTAGATGTACGCACATGCATGCATACTCTCTCTCTCTCTCTCTCTCTCTCTCTCTCTCTCTCTCGCGCGCACACACACACACACATGTAAATATATATTATCTATAATATTATGTTTTATTATAAGTGCATGTGTGGTGTGTGTGTGTGTGCGAGAGAGAGAGAGAGAGAGAGAGAGCATGTGTGCAAGAGAGTGTGTATGTGTGCGTGTGCGTGTATGTATGTAAGAGAGAGAGAGAGAGAGAGAGAGAGAGAGAGAGAGAGAGAGGGAGGGAGGGACATGGAAGTCTATGTGTGAAAGCATGTGTGCGGGGGGGGGGGAAGAGTGTGTGTGTTTGCATTAGTGCATGTGCAGGTTGTGTGGCAGCTCCCGTTCCCAGATGCAATTAGGCCTCGAGGTGTGCAAGTGTCTCAATACAAATATTGTGTCATCAGACCTGATGCGGAGGACTTCATCATCAACTTGAGGAAGCGATGTGACGTGATGCTCTGGTCATGTAGCCAAAGGAAGAACTTGATGGCCATAATGAATGCTTGCTTCCTTCGGTTGATGAAGATGAAAGGCCTCTTTTTAGGTATTTATCCCTTAACTTTCACAACTGGTTTTATTGATTTTGATACTGTTTGGCTAGATTTGCTACTGTTCTATACACAATCTGGTACTATTTGGTAGTTTGGTACTTTTGGCACTGCTAACACAATTTGGTACTTTTTGGAACTTTGGCACTATGATGCTTTATGTAGGTTTAATTTATTGTTTGATGCAACAACTTGCACGTTAAGTAAAAGAAGTTCAAATTGTACAAGTAAAAGAAGCGTATTTAGGGTTGATACTATCTAGGTATAATTTATTGTACAAGTAAAAGAGCCTTATTTAGGGTTGATACTATCTAGGTATAATTTATTGTACAAGTAAAAGAGCCTTATTTAGGGTTGATACTATCTAGGTATAATTTATTATTTCATGCATTAACTTGCACGCTAAGGATTGCTAGATTTTGCGTGTTGTTAATGGAAGAGATTCATGACAAGGTCATGTTGAAACTAACTTGGCTACTCACCAAGTGGACTTTCATTAGGGGCATGATTGGAAACATGGTCATGTTGAAACTAACTTGCACGCTAAGGATTGCTAGATTTTGCGTGTTGTTAATGGAAGAGATTCATGACAAGGTCATGTTGAAACTAACTTGGCTACTCTCACCAAGTGGACTTTCATTAGGGGCATGATTGGAAACATGGTGTCATTGTTTTGTTGGTACCATGTGCATGTCCAAAATAGTTTAATTAACGTACATTCATGGAAATTTGAGGGTTCAGAGATGCAATAAAAGGGAAAAAGTGCATTTTTGATGAAGCATTTATGGGTTGCTTTTTGATAGCCTACTAAAGACAACCTTGATTTTGGTGGGGATGTTACTCTTGATTTTAGTAGGGATGAAGGTTAATGTAGATGTATTTGGATCTTCCTCACTATTGAGCCATTAAAAAATTTCCTTCATGTGTAAGGTAGAATGTTTTGGTGATAAAGTTGAGAGATCTTTAATTTGGGGGTTGGAAAAGGGTTTGCTTCTATAAATGAATGTAAATATCTACATATGTGACAACTCAACTAACTAAAGTGAGTATACGTGTGTGTGTGTGTGTGTGTGTGTGTGTGTGTGTGTGTAACCTAGTACAACTTAACTAACTAAAGTGTTTTGTTTTTTTTTGAGAGGGGTGCTCAAGGGAGGCTAAGGGGGGGGAGGTAGGGAAGGAGAATCCGAGGAGAGAGAGAGAGAGAGAGAGAGAGAGAGAGAGGAGGTATCAACGTCGGTAGAATGCAACACGAGGGCGTATACGACCAACGGTGGGACTTGAACTCGGGTGGATCATGGCCTATAAAAACCATCCTCTCGTGTAATTTTCACGGTTCGAATTGAGAAAAAGCGGTTATAATTTTGCCTAACCTTGAATTTAACGATTCAAAATTTTGAAGTTTTAGTTATAAAACCGATTAATCTATGCATTTTTTTCTCCAGTAAAAGCCGGTTGGGCTCGAAGGTCATCCTTTTTTCTGCTCGTCAGAAAAAAAGTTTATTTCTGACACTTACTTTTCAAAAAGTTTATTTCTGACACTTACTTTTCAAAAATATTAGAGCTTAAATTGGAAAATATACAAACAAGACATTTTGGGAGGGTTTTGTCTTTTGTAAATCTTAGTGCTTAAACTGGAAAATACAAACTGAATTACATTTTTGACTGGTTAAGATTGTTCATTTAGGGCAATGTCAGCGCCAATAGGGGGCAGGGACTTCTGCCTTGTCAATGTGACACGTGTCCAAGTACATGCGCCCTGTTGGTCTAGTCATCTGCCACGTCAGTTGACGAGTTCGCATTTTCTGTACACGTTGCATACTATAGCAGAAAATTAGAGCCACGTCAACAAATTGCATACGTGGCATCCTGCCAGCCGACTCACATCGTTGTATGCAAACTTTTCTGCAGAAAAGCAAAGCGATGGTCGCCCCTGCCCTTCTTCTTCGCCCACCAAATTCGTCGCCATCCACCATCAACAGCAGCAGCCGTGTTCTCTCCTCACCCCTATGGAAATCGCATCTCATAGAAGTCCATGACGATTGCCTTCCCATCTCTGGCTTTTCTCTCAGCACATGGTCGAGCAGGGATAAACCCTACCCCGCAGCCGCAGCAGGAGGCGGAAACCCTAGGACTCGGATGCCAATAACGCTGGTCAGTCTAAAGAAGAAGCGATTTTCGCCATTTTCTGAGCGCATTGGCAGGAGCAGAAGAGAAGAAGCTTTGACGATCTTAGCTGCGAACGACGAGCGGCGCGAGGCCATGCTTCTTTCCACCGGCGATGGCGATGATGACCATGGTAAGCTCGTCCCCGCCGACGACGACAAAGCTTTACTCCACTCTGGGACCAAAGTGCTAACACTTCCTACTATCCTCACTCTTGGACGCGTTGCTGCAATCCCAGTTTTGCTCTTCGGTAAGTTTTTCTGTGTGGGTGAACAATGTGGCTTGTGATATTTGGAAAACCGTTTGATTTCTCCCCTTTTTCACTGAACTCCCCAGCCCCCCCACCCCCCCCCCCCCCCCCCCTCCCCCCCCCCTCGCCCCCGCTTTCTGCCACACACACACACACACCAGGCGGAACTGTGTGTAAGCCCTAATAAGATGCATGTGGAAAATGTGTCTTGCATCATTTTTTTTCCGGGAAGTTTCTTGCATCATTTTGTTAGGTCAATCTGAGGAATTGTATTCCTCTTTTATTCAAAAAGATTGGAGTCTTGGACGATCATAATGCTTTTGTAATGATACCCTTCTTTGTGTGTGTGTGTGTGTGTGTGTTTTGGTGGATGGAGGTTATGTCAGAGCAAGTGTATGTGGGATTAAACTACCAAAAGCTTTCAGAAGTCATCACAGTACTACGATTGTTTTTTTTTTTTTTTTGGTGGGTAAGGGGGTGGGGGTTCTAGACTCGCGACCATGCGCAAAGTTTCTCATTTGTCAGGTCCTCCTTACCCGCAAATTGTTTGGGGACTGATACCTGGCTTTACAATTGGGTCTTCCTTTTGAGATGGCCTTTCTCAAATTTTCATGGGCTAGACAACTTTCATGTTAACTGCCTTCTGACTGGCTACAGTTATAGGTTACTTGTTATATTCTTTCCCTTTTGGCCTGGGCTTTATTGCTGTTCATGGTCTTACGTTACTACAGTCTCATTAGGCATTGGTGGGCTTCTCAGTGTTTTACTCAAACGAATGGTGGGCCGCAACGGCTGTAGCTTGCATCTTTGTGTTGGCAGCCATAACAGATTGGCTTGATGGCTTTCTTGCAAGGAAGGTTAGTCACAAGATTTGTGGGTTAACTGTTTAGAAGCTACATGTGTGACTGTTTGTGCATGTGCGTGTGTGTACGCAAGTGAGTACAAGTTTTTATCAATTATTATTGATCTGGGGTTGCAGATGGGTTCCAATTCTACTTTTGGAGCATTTTTGGATCCAGTTGCAGACAAGGTAAATATCTGAAGTATCAAGTTGGAATGTTGTGTAACGAGATAATGAGGTTAGCAACAAGCAGCTTTCTACATACATGGTTCAGTTCAATTCAGTTTTTTTTTTGAGAGTTATATGTGTAGCTAGGTGGTGAGGTTCAAATTCACGCCCCCTCCTGGGTTCTGTGGTTTCGTCCATCTCTTTTTAGATACATGGTTCAGTTCAATTTAGATTTTCATGACCATTCCTTATAGTTAACTGTTCTCAGCTGTTCATTGTGTACCTTTGCTCATAGGTGGAGCCTTATGGGCAATTTTGTCACGAACCCATCATGCCTGGGTGGAATTATGTTGAGGGAGTGAAGTAATGGTGCTATAGAGCCTTCATGTCCCACTAGTTTGTCACTAATGCACCCTATCCTTGTGAGAACATCTTAGTAGGGCCTCTTGAATGCTGGCTCGTAAGGTGTCTTGTCAATCGAGGATGAAAATGAGTCATTCAACATTTCTTGAACCAAAGGCAAAAATTGCTTCCACTTAACTTGATGGTCATTGACATAGCATTTGAGGATGCCACAAGCCGGCTGATTATTAATCTTTGCTGGATCTTGTGTCTGTGGGTGAAATGCACTTGAAAATTGCAGTTTAGTACCAGAGCATGCCAAAAATGTGAGCCATCCCTATTCAGAACAATCCTCACATTCGATCTTGTAGTTCTGCTAGAGCTCCCTGGGACCTTGAGACTATGTTCTAGTCCTGTAATGAAGCACGTGTCATGTGCCTGACGGACTGAGACATACCCTTGGAGTAAACTTGAGGGCAATGCTCACTTCCCCCTGTGGCTGTCCTTTAGACCCGAGCACTACATGGAAGAATGTTGGAAGAGACTTGCAAAGCAGAAAGCGGATGGAGACTCTACAAACTTTGCTATTTCTACCTCTGATGACAAACAGCCAGCAGCCACAAGAAAAAGCAAACCTAGTCAATGAGATGACTAGGCTTTCTAGCCACATTTTCACTATGGGGGCAATGTTGAATATTAATAGTGATTAATGTGGGAATAAACTAGTACTAGGTGGTTGTATAAACAGGTAGTGTATTATGTGTAAGCTTAGGCTTTAAATAAAGCGGTTCCAATGTGTGTGAACAACCGCTAGTGTGTGTGAGTTCTTTTTTGTGGGAATAGTCTCTTGGAAGGATGTGTAAGCTTAGGCTTTAAATAAAGCGGTTCCAATGTGTATGAACAACCGCTAGTGTGTGAGTTCTTTTTTGTGGGAATAGTCTCTTAGAAGGATGTAAGTAGTGATATGTGGCAAAGTGACACCTATTATAAAAAGGACCTATTTCTATAATGCAATCATGCTTTTCCACGACTCTTGTATATTTCCCTTAATCCCCTCATTAATATCCTTGCTATTGTGCTGATTATCTTGCTGGTCAATGTTTCTCTCTCTCTCTCTCTCTCTCTCTCCTCATGAGCTGTGCTTCTTGCACACTCACCAAAGGGTTCAAGAGATGTCAAATCCCCATCAGATCTCCTCATGGAACGCTCCTGGTACGAGACTCGAAACCTGCAAACAAACAAACAAACAAGGGGGTGCATGCCTAACTCACCTCCCAACCATGACAGCCGTGGGCAAGCCCACAGTCTTGGCTATCCCCACTGAGCCACGAGTTGAGCTAACTAGGTTGACGTACCGACCAATCTCCACCTCGCGACGTCCCATACCGCCACGAAGCTACCCTCGCGGGCCTCAAGATTGCTGCCGGCCTCGGCTGCGTAAAGCAGGTGCACGTCTGCACTAGATCCAGGCTCCAGACCATAGAGCTCTCACAAATCACGCGAGACTCTCTATATCACTAATGACTAACCTTGGCCACCCTTTTATAGGCTCTTGGCCGGTCATCGGGCGTCCACACTTGGACGCCCGTCCGTCCATACTTGGGTGCTCGCCCGTTAGTCTATCCCTAACTCAGCTCGCTAATCAGCCTGCCTAGCTCCAAGCTTCCCCAAACCTCGAAGCTAGTCTTGCGTGCGTGTAGCACACGGTAGATACACACTGTGCACATGACATACTCCCCTTCCTCTAAGAGCTCACTCCTGAGCTCACTAAAAAGCCAGGGTAATCTCTCTGAAGAGTAGTCAATGTCTCCCATGTAGCGTCCTCCTCAACACGATCCTTCCACTTGATCTTGTATTCCATGATAAGCGTATTACACAATCTTCTTTCACGAAATCCAAGAATCTTTTCAGGTTCGTGTGGAACAAATGTCATGTCCTCGACATCTATAATTTCTTGAGGAGTAACTAACTGGTCTGTTCCACCCAGTACTTCCTTAAGTCTACTGACATGAAATACAAGATGAACTTTCACATGAGAAGGCAAATCCAATTCATATGCAACTGAACCAATCCGTCGTATAATACGAAATGGTCCAGAGTATCTAGGGGATAATTTCGGAGATCGACCTGTCCGTAAAGTCTCGGAATCTTTCGGAACTCGCAAATACACTATCGTTCCTCCAGAGAACTCTTTGGGTGAACGATGTCTATTAGAATAAAATCTGTCTCGATCTTGAGCACTTCTAATAGATTCCTTCGCAACTTGTAACATGTCTTGTATATCTTGCAAAAAATTACGTGTTGCATCATGCTGAAGTCCTGAGAATCCTACTGTAACAGGTGATCTAGGTTGAAAACCATACATAAGCATGAAAGGACTAAAACTTGTACTCGTATGCTTAGTACTGTTATATGCAAATTCAAACATAGAAAGATAATTCTTCCATGAACTCTGTCTTTTGGATACATATGCTCGAAGCATATCCTCCAAAATCTGATTCACTCTTTCAGTCTGGCCATCAGATTGAGGATGATCTAAGGAACTCAAATTCAAAGTTGTTTCCAACTTCTCAAAAACAAGTTTCCAAAAATCACTCGTAAACTTAGAGTCCCTATCACTGACTATGTCCTGCGGTAACCGATACAGTCTAAATATTGCTCGATAAATTGCCGTGCTGATTGCGTAGCTGTAATAGTCTTCCGGGTCGGTAAAAATCTAGCCATTTTTGTTAAGCGATCTACCACAACCCAAATAGAATCGTGGCCTTGATGTGTTCTTGGCAATCCGGTTATAAAATCCATGGAAATACTTTCCCATTTATTACCTGGGATTTGCAAAGGATGCAACAACCTAGCCTGTCTAAAGCGTTCAGCTTTATTTGCCTGACAAATTTGACACTTGAGAACATAATCTTCTACATACCCTTTCATCTTTGGCCAATAAAAAGTGTGTTTCACTAACGATAGTGTCCTATGTACCCCAGGGTGTCTAGCAGAAGGGGCGTCGTGACACTCCTTAAGAATCTTGGACCTGATGTCCGGGATCTGTGGTACATAAATTTTGCCATTACAGAATAGTAAACCATTTCGAATCATCCACTGGCCTCCTACAGCCTGAATGGTAGACTGCTCAGTCATTGAGTCTTGGTCAATCAATGAGCTTTGGACCAAAATAACTATCAGTCCTGCAAAGCCCTCTCAATGACTGAAATAAGTCAGTATGAATCTCGGTGAATGACAAAGTATTCACCTCTCTAATTCGACTAAGCGCATCTGCAACACTATTCATGGACCCTTTTCTATAACGAATCTCAAAATCAAAATCTTGCATTAACTCAGCCCAGCGAGCTTTCCTTCCTCTCAAATCATCCGCATCACACACATACTTGATTGACTGATGATCAGTCAATACCACAAACTTGGAGCCATATAAATAATGTCTCAAAACCTTGAGAGCATGAATCACAGCATAAAGCTCTTTCTCAAGGGTTGGCCAACGAGATTGAGTGGATCTCTGTCAGAGATGGTCTTTGGTAAACCATGCAATTTGAAGACATGTTGCACGAATAATGACGCCACATCTGGGGCTGAAGCAGCTTTCTTGCAAGGAATGAAATGCACCATTTTGGAAAATCGATCAACCACCACAAGAATCTGAGCATTGCCTTTGGATGAACAAGGCAAGGTGGTGATAAAATCCATACTGATACTTTCCCATCACTCATTGGGAACTGGCAACGGTTGAAGTAACCCTTGAGGAAGTTGTCGAGAGGCTTTCATTGTCTGACATGAATGACAAGCTTTGACAAATTTGATAACATCTTGCTGCATCTGAGGCCAGAAGTATGTAGCAGACAAAAGCCGATATGTCTTGTTGATACCAGGGTGAGCAGCATAAGGAACTTCATGATGCTCTTGAATAAGAATCTTCCACAATGAAGTATTGTGAGGCACACAAATGCGATCAGAAAAGAACAGTAACTCATCCATGATAATGTAGGCCGCAAACATGTTCATTTCTGCAGGACTAGGATTAGAAGATTTGAGAGCACGGAACGCATCTCCAAAATCTCTATCAGTCAAATACTCATTTTTGAAACAAGCAGGGATTTCCATTTGCACATCTGTGATGGCAAAATTAATAGCTCGAGGCATGCGGCTTAAAGCATCTGCAACCACATTCTAAAGACCAGGAACATACTGAATAATCATGTGAAAATTAGCCAAGAATTCAACCCATTTGCCTTGTCGAGAGTTCATAACAGGCTGAGTGAAAATGTACGTCAGAGATTGATGATCTGTACGTACAACTGAATCTGCTCCAAGAAGATAATGTCTCCAAGTTCGATAAGCATGCACGATTGCCAAAAACTCCTTATCATACACAGGATACCTGCTTTGAATGGCTGAAAACTTCCTGCTGTCAAAAGCAATGACACGATCATTCTGCATCAAAACTCCACCAGAAGCACGATCTGAGGCATCTGTCATTACATCAAAGGGCTGAGTGGGATCTGCAATGGCCAAGATCGGGGTTGTTGTCAAGGCATGCTTGAGATCATTGAAGGATTGCTTAGCTTCCGAAGACCACTGAAGTTTGTCCAACTTTGTCAATTCTGTCAAAGGGGCAGCAATCTCTGAAAATCTATGCACCTTGTTGTGATAAAAGTTAGCAAGTCCCAAGAAAAATCGAACATCTGAAATGGTGAGAGGCAAAGGCCAATCCACAATCGCCTGAATCTTCTTAGGATCTACTGCAATCCCATTAGCAGAAATGATGTGACCAAGATATTCCACATGGTTCTTGCAAAATTCGCTCTTCTTTTTGTTGATGTACAGCACATTGGTGCGTAGTACTTCAAAGACAATCTGTAAATGCTCTTTGTGATCGACCATAGATCGGCTAAAAACCAGAATATCATCGAGATAAACGATCACAAACTTGTCCAAGTACGGCCCAAAAATTTCATTCATTAGGGTCATGAAAGTGGCCGGGGCATTGGTTAACCCAAAAGTTATGACCAAGAATTCATAATGGCCATATTTTGTCCGAAAGGCTGTCTTGTATTCATCAACATTACGGATACGAATTTGATGATAGCCGGACTTCAAATCAATCTTGGAAAACACCTTAGCACCAAGCAGTTGGTCGAACAACTCATCGATGCGAGGCAAAGGGAATTTGTTCTTGATTGTCAGCTTGTTGAGAGCACGGCAATCAATGCAAAGCCGCATTGATCCATCCTTCTTTTTGACAAGCAAAACTGGGTCTCCGAAGGGACTTTTGCTGGGACGGATGTGACCTTTGTCCAGCAACTCCTGTAATTGCTTTTGTATCTCTTGAGATTCAGAGTAAGAAACACGGTATGGAGCTCGGGTTGGAGGAGGTTGACCTGGGATAAGATCAATCGGGTGATCCACAGGACGACGAGGAGGCAATGTCGTCAGAAGATCATTCGGAAACAAATCCTGAAAAGGCCTGAAGAAGGGTTGCTCCAAATAAGCCGTTGTTGATGACGAGGCTTGAGATTGCTCACTGGTTTCTGCTTCAATCTCCCGTAACATGACCAGGGATGTTGTACAGTCACGTTTGCGGACAAGGCGTTTGACTTGCAGGGTAGAAACAACAGTGATAGGTTTGGCACTGAAAAGGCCATGAAGTTCCAACTCTCGACCATCATGATATAACTGGATTGAATGAGATCGAAAGCTAATCACCGGATCATATCGATAGAGCCAAGATTGTCCCAATATCATGTCATAATGTGACAACGGCATCACTGAAAAATTAAGGTGATCTTGGTAATCTTGAATCTGGAACTGAAGCTGATGCACCTTTTGGTTACAATTTAGGAAGGAACCATCAGCAAGCTCCACTTGAAAAGCATCCACAAAATGTCGAGTCTGTAGGCGAAGCTTGTGAACCAAAGAAGCGCCCACAAAATTAGTGGAACAGCCACTGTCTACCAGCACATTAATGGGATGGTCGCCAATGAAACCCAGAAGACTAAGGACCTGCTTGGAAAGATTCATCGGAACAGGGTTGGTACTTTGGCCATTAAGCATCAGGGTACTGACAAACTCAGAAACGCGAACAGAACAAGCTATCTGTTTGTTCTTGTCTATCACAGGAGGCTGGTCATGATCAGCATGGTGGCAACTGTCCACTTGAGAATTGCGCCGAGTGTTGGAGGGTTTAGGACGTTGAGGACATTCATACCACCGGTGATCCCCAGAACAAATTGTGCAGAGGCCTGGGCGACTAGGTTGGGATGAAGTGGCAGTTGATGAAGAGGTTGTCAGAATTGGTGCAGCGGAATACACACACACACACACGTAGAGAGAAAGAGAGAGATGGCGCAGAGAGTTGACGAACGCTTGACTTGATATAGCAATGAATAAGATGGTTTTTAGAATGGGGGCATAGGGTTGTTTATATATCCCATAGGTAGAGATGGCCGACCCATTAATAATTAAATAGGGGCCTATCCCACATGAGATACATTTCTTAACACCCTCTTTGTAGCTCATAGTGGGCATAAGTAGGAATACCCGATGAAGAAGCTACCATTGACACCCAAGCAGTGGCCAACCACTAGGTACACCTCGGATTTGCAACCACCAGCTTCTCACCACCAAAAATGCCATCCTGAGCACCAATTGCCTCAAAGAACATTGAACTGTAGACCACACTACGTCCAAGAATCCCCATTCATGAACAGTGAACACATCACGTCCAAAAACTCCACAAGATAATGAACTTTGGTACACACCCTGTCCATAATCCCGAAAACAACAATGAATGATTGCAGCATATCCATAGTGTTTTATACGCCATGTTGGTTCCTTGCCAGATGCCTAGTGCTTTGAATTCTGACACACGAATCCAAACACCCAGAAATTGAACTCCGACATACGGGTCCAAGTCATCAAAACGGGAGCACAGACTGCCCCTCTCTGCCACTCACATGCCTCTCTCTGGCTGAAGCACGTGGTAGCATCCATCTACCAAGCTAGAATGCTGGAGCATGTGCTAGTGTAGTCCTCGCCACACCGGCAGACGCCGTAGCATCTCTGGTAGAATCACTGTCACTGTCATCCTCGTCAGCTTTGCCTTTGCCTTTGTCATTCGTCGAGCCTTGAGCTTTAGCTTTGGATTTGCAATCCCGAGCCAAATGCCCTCGCTTTCCGCACTTATAACAACGGCTCCTAGACTTCTTATTGGATTCCGATGCAGCATGTGCGGATTCTACATCCTTCGGAACTCGAATCTTGCCTTGGGAAATGAGCACTGCTTCATCAAATTCCAGCTTTTCCTTCGTGACTTGTAAGCGTAATGCCCTCGAGACCATCTCGTACTCCTCAGGCAACTTCGTAAGAACCAAGGTAGCTAACTGGGTACTAGTTAACGCACTATTCATAGCCGATAACTGATCATGGATAACCTTTGCCTTCATTAGAAATGACTGCATAGAGGTCCCGGCTTCAAACTTGATGGAAAACAACTGGCCGAGAAGGGTTACTCTTGCATTGTTGAGTCTCGATCAAACATTCCTGCAAGCTTTGACCACATTTCCTTGGCAGTCTTTAAAGTCTGAATGGCAGGGGAAATTTCCTTGGTGAGAGATTCTGCAATCGCCGACATCGCCTTCGCATTGTGAGCATCCCAATCCACAAGAGATTTGAGAAACTCCTCCTCCTGAAGACGTGTGAACCGATTGCTATCCCTTTGGGGACGTTCCTCCGAGCCATCAACAATGTCCCATAAGCCTTTTCTGCTAAACCATAGCCTCATGATCAAGTTCCAATGCGCATAATTGTCGCCATTCAGTTTGTCGTCCTTGCTCGAACACGGGAGTCCCATCTCGAAAACTCCGTCCACCTCTTCTCAGTCGACCCGGTCTGCCCGCTCCAAAGTTTGCCAAGCACAGAGAGCAGTAGCGTTTTTATGAAACGCTGCCCAAGCCACGTGTGTCGCTTCTTCTCCTCCGCGCTCTCTGCCGCCTTGTAGTGGCCACCTTCAACACCTTGTGCTGCCTGCACCTTGCTGTAGTGCTTGACTTCTGCCTTGTTACAGCCGCCAAGACACTCGCATTGCTGCTTGCTCTGTTTGCAAGAAAACGCAGCTGCCAATACTTGGCTGCCCTGCTTTGCCACCTGCAACAAAAAAAAACGCGTGCTGCTTTTGGTGTGCAAGCTTGTGCCACCCAGAAACGCAGCCTGGCACCCAGAAACGCAGCCTGGTGCTCACTTGCTGTCTGCAATAAAAACGGCTATCTGCTCACGGCTGCTCACAGCACCTTCTCTGCAGTACTGCCCACCTTCGTGCTTTGTGTCCGAGGGTCGAGAGCCTGCTGCTCTGATACCATGTCAGAATTGGTGCAGCGGAATACACACACACATACACGTAGAGAGAAAGAGAGAGATGGCGCAGAGAGTTGACGAACGCTTGACTTGATATAGCAATGAATAAGATGGTTTTTAGAATGGGGGCATAGGGTTGTTTATATATCCCATAGGTAGAGATGGCCGACCCATTAATAATTAAATAGGGGCCTATCCCACATGAGATACATTTCTTAACAGAGGTTTGCTGTCCTGAAGAGGTTTCTCGCTTGAAGTTGCGCCCATCATTGCTGCGATGGTCCTGTCGAGACCGATCTCGGTTTTTGCTGCCAGAGGATTCGGTCTGAGAGGATCCTGCATTTGACGCGGAAGCTTGTCCAAAAAAGCGCGGCCGGAAGGACTGTTGTCCAAAATATGGTCGCCGAGAGTTGGGTTGTCCATAATTGGGACGCTGGGGTTGGCTAGTCCCATTGGATTGATTCCGCTGGTAGGAACGGGCGCCGGAGGAAAAGTCCCTGGGAGGACGCCTGTAATCACTAATGCGCTCGACATACGAGATTGCTTCATCTAGGGTGGCAGGATTGTACTTATGGACTTCGTCTTGGATCGTGGGTTCAAGCCCGTCAATGAAGCTGTGAAGCTGGTCAGAGGGGCTGAGTGTCTCTATCTCCAGAGCCAATTTTTGAAACTCTGAGATGTACGCGGCCACGGAGCCAATTTGACTCAGGCGGCGGAGAGAAGACCTGGCATGAAAATGTGCATTTGCAGGCTCAAAAGCCTTGCGAAGAGCACGCCGGAATTTATCCCACGTTGGAGTAGACTTGCCATCTGAAATCCTGCATCGCCACCAAAGGAAGGCGGTATCTTTCAAGAGGGTACTGGCCAATGCCACCTTTCTATTTTCGGGCAATTCGGTATTTGAGAAATAAACCTCCATCTTGTAGAGCCAGTGATCGATTAACCGCTTATCGCGGCGGCCATTGTAGGGCTCAGGTAACTTGATGTCCATCTTTCGTGTTTGTGCTGCGGTCATTAATTTATATAAAAGTTTAAGTTCAACATTGTCTACCTCGGCAGTCGGATTTGGAGGAATTAAGGGATCGTCCTGCTAGCCCACCGAGGATGATGATGATGATGTTGGAGAACGCGAACGACGCGCTCGCTGCTGTGACTTCTTGGATCCCTCGCGTTGATGTTGGTGCCGTTGTTGCATGTCTTCCATTTGTGATCTCATTGATGCCATACCGTCGAAAAAGGCCTTTTGCAAGTCCTCCATCTGTTGTTGAAGAGTAGTCATCTGCAAGGCCTCCATATGAGGATCGGCGGGTGGCACGTTGTCGTGCGAAGTCGACATTTGGAGAACTCAGAGAGAGTACTGTGGTGAAGCAAGAAAGGTCCACCCGAAATGTAGGATGGAAGGAACAGCTGCTGGAGAGGCAGTAATAGGATCCTCGTACTCGAAGTCGGGGTCTTCACTTCCTCGGGATCGTCCTCGGAGGTTACTGCGTCGGCTTCCGCCAAAGAACTGGGCACCGGAGATAATGGAGTATAGTCGGGGACGAAGATCTCGCAGTAAAATGTCACAAGAGGGCGTGTGGAGGAGATATTGCGGAGGCCATCCACACTACACTCTGGAAGAAAGTGTGTCAGTTGCGGGTATCGTGACAGAAAATACTCGAAATGAGTAAGATGCAGTGGCTCGCGGGTGAGGAAAATAGTCCAAATCGCCCAAGTGTCGGGTTCGGTTACATGCGGGCTACTGACATGTATGCGGTACACCTGAGAGGCCGGGGATGCTGGGATAGGAGAGGCCGAAAGACTTGGAATCCACCCAGCATCGGCGGGAAGTGGCACTGATTCCGGAGTGAGGGCACGAGGAGGGCTGTGTTCGGGAAGAAGAGCCTCGGGAATCTCGTCGATGTAACTCAGGTAAGAGATGTGCATGTCGGGTTCCTCCGGAAAGTTGTCCATGAAGCATGCACGTAGAGGGCGAGAGTACACAGAGTATGTGGTGTGGGCAAAGCCAGGAGAATCCACGAATAGCCAGGGGGAAGGTCGCCTAATCGCTGGGAAAAGGAGGCGAACAAGAACAAGGGGGGGGGGGGGCGGGTGGTGGTTGCCGAATCGCATAGGGTGGCGGTTCACACCAGCGCACACCCAACGCTCGCCCGTTGGGTTACGCACGCCCGTTGGTTTTTTTTTTTTTTGGAAAGACCCACGTGGCAATAGTGCGTGTGAATTGTTTTGTTTGTTGTTTTCAAGCCTTAAGGAGTCGTTTCTTCTTCGTTGGTGTTGAACTTGAATTCTTCGAAGGTTGGTCCAAGACTTTCCTTCATTCGTGTTAGCCATAGGTGTAGAGAACTTTCTTTTATGCTTGTTCCCCTGCTCGGTAACGGGTTTCGACTTGGAAGAGACCATTGTATCATCATAGATACGAGCTGAATGAATTGCCTCGTCCAATGTTTTGCATTTGTTATTTTTAACTTGTAAACGGTATGAGTCTGGTAAACCAGCTACTACGAAGAACCCCAAAAGAGTAGTGGGATCCATCTTTGTAGCTTTCATTTGCAAGTCCCTAAACTTCTGGAGCTAGACCTCATAAGTGAGGTGCTGCGAGGTCATGGTCAAAGCTGTAAACTGGGCAACAACATAAGCCTTCACGTTTGACAAGGGGCTCCAACTCCGATTCTTGGGTCGACATCGTAAAGAGGGCAAGTGGAGAGAAAATTCGATCTTTGCACAAAAAAAAGTGCGAGGGAACTTGAGAGTTTGAGAGCTTGAAAACTTGAGAGAAAGGGGTTTATATAACTGTCCCCAAAAGCTACTTGAGCTTTTATTTTTGTGTTTAAAAAATAATAATAAAAAATTATATATATATATATATATATATATATATATATTCTGGTTTCTTAAAAAAAAACACATCTTTAAACCTTAGATGGGTCTTTAAACCCCTTAATAAGGTTTAACCCAAAAAAAACGAGAGCACAGCAGTGTATGTTTGTTTTTTTTTCAAAAGAAAACAAAAGCTAAAATCGACGTTGGTATGCTTTTGTGTTTTTTTTTCTTCGCCCTCCTGGATTTATCGCTGCCGGCTTGTCTGCTAGCGTCACTCGCGCTGCTGCCGTCGCCGCCTGCTGTCAGGTGACCGTGGGTGCCGGTACATTCAAATGTGCCTGCGCCTGCGTCCTTGGCCGGTAGCCAGCCTAGCCGCCTGCGTAGGCCTGGCAACCTACACGCCTTCGCCTACAACAACTGGTAGCAACGCGTGTAACCGGCCAGCAGGACTCGACTAGCACCCGATCATCCACGACCACATCTCATGCTTCTTCTTCTCTCTCACGTTCAACAGAAAAAACGAACATGCTTTTTCTGTTTTCTCTCAACTGTTCATGCGATTGCACAAACACGAATCTTCAGCCTTCTTCTTGCAAAGCAAAACAACCCAACCTTCTACCTGCACTCTCGCCATGGGTTTCTTTGATGAAAAAGCACATACTATCTGAAAAAAACAGCAATATGCACAGAAAAAACAGCAAGCTTTTTGAACACATACCTTACTTCGACCTCATCTTCTCTACCTACAGACTGGCTCGTTCACGAGGCACACTCTGATACCACTGTCAAATCCCCACCGGATCTCCTTGTGGAACGCTCCTGGTACAAGACTCGAAACCTGCAAACAAACAAACAACAAGGGGGTGCAGGCCTAACTCACCTCCCAACCATGACAGCCGTGGGCAAGCCCAGAGTCTTGGTTGCCCCCACCGAGCCATGAGCTGAGCTAACTAGGTTGACGTACCGACCAATCTCCACCTCGCGACGTCCCATACCGCCACGAAGCTACCCTCGCGGGTCTCGAGATTGCTGCCGGCCTCGGTTGCGTAAAGCAGGTGCACGTCTGCACTAGATCCAGGCTCCAGACCATAGAGCTCTCACAAATCACGCGAGACTCTCTATATCACTAATGACTAACCTTGGCCACCCTTTTATAGGCTCTTGGCCGGTCATCGGGCGTCCACACTTGGGCACCCACCCGTCCATACTTGGGTGCCCGCGCGTTAGTCTATCCCTAACTTAGCTCGCCAATCAGCCTGCCTAGCTCCAAGCTTCCCCAAACCTCGAAGCGAGTCTTGCGTGCGTGTAGCACACGGTAGATACACACTGTGCACATGACAAGAGATGACACCCCTCCTTAGTTTTCACCTCTCAAATTGAGAGTAGTACCAATGGCAAGAGCTAGGGGATTCTAAGGAGCTGGGGGTGATAGAACTGTAGATACTGAAGGTGCGTGCTTAGCTTAGCGGTGGAACAACGTGCTTCTTAGGACATTGATGCTTGGCATGTCCTAGAGTATGGCAAAAGAAACATCGGTTGTCCTTCCGATATGATGCCATCTAACTTCCCCCCGGTAATGCCTTCAACTAAGGTTGAGCCCTCTTGGATTTGGAACTAGTGGCTCCATTGGTTTGAGATGGGGTATGGGAAGATCTTTGGTTGTTTGGTTTGTCACCCCCACTGTAGGTTTGGTCATTGACCCTTGGATCGTTTTGGGTTTGCCATGGTTGTATTTCATCTCCCTGTTTTGAGAAATCCGCACAACAGACACAAAATTGTTAGTAGGGAAACCCGGACATTCCATTGAATTTGTTGGTCTAACCCAAATAAGAAAGCACCTATGTGTTCCTTATCAGTCTTTTGTAACTGAAGACCTAATTGGGCGACCCAAGTGGAAAAAGTAAGAACGGGCTTGGAGTTCTGATTGAGTCCTTGGAACATATCCTCTACTTGGTCTAGATATACCGGGGAGGTAGCAAACAGGCTTTCAGCCCCTCTTCGAACTCGGACCACTTGTAAGTAACCTTGTCAGAAAAAGCATCCGATTGGTCACTAGACCAATCATGCTTCTCCAGTGAGATACATGTCACATGCACTCTGCACTGTAGTGCATAGTGACAAGATGGCTCATCTTCATCAGTGCAACATTGTACATTATTAGCACCTTTTAGGATGATATTTGCCGTATGCCGTGACCCCATTGTAATCCTCAGTCCAAGATAAGTCAGGTATGAGCTACGTAGATCATTCTCGGCCTTAGACAGACAGTCAGTCAATCCAAGTCCGTTAACCCACTTAAAGAGATGCATTCATGCATGTAGAGTCAGTAGAAGCCTTAGAGTTTGCATTGGGACATGTGTGCATTTATGCATAGCATTCATCCCATATGCATGTAGGCCATCTAGACCATTGCAGAAACCTTCAGATATTATCTAGCATTCATCAAAATTTATCCAGTATTATTCCCATAATTTACAGCATTTTTTGGGCATTTTTACATCATTTATTTATTTTATCCAAGACAGATGCAGTCAGCCAGCTTTGTAGCCAGCCGACCAGCATCATCTGTCCATATAAATAGCTGAGCATATAGTCCTTTCATTCATTCATATCATATTCAGCATTGAAGAACTCAATGCTTGGAGCCTTTAGCACAAGGAGCATAAGCGATTGTAGAATTTAGCACATCAGCCTCCTTCAGCGTTTTCCTCATCAGCATCTAGGAGCATCAACGCTTGAGCAATTCAGCCTCAATTCAGTAAAACGCAGCATCTACAGTCTTAAGTACCCCTTGTGTTTTCAGCATTCATACAGTTTTCAGCATCCTCATATGCATCGTTTTGCTACAACCACTTGGTGAAGGTAAAACTCAGCATTCATACTCATTTTTAGCATTCATACATAGTCTAGAACAGTCCTAATCAGCCCCTTCTCTCAGCCTCAGATTTGCAGCCTTCCTACATCCATTGGGAAGAGTGCATAGGCTCGAGATTGGTCATCATTGGTGCTTCTATAGCCGTGTACAGTTCAGTCCGACTCTTGGTCTTCCAAGATCTTGCGTTTGGCTTATCGTCAGTCCACCGTTAGTCTCTTCAAAGAAATAAAGCAATACTATTCTGGTAACGGGATAGGGGGCCCTTCAGTGGGTAATTCGAGACCCCATACGGTGTACAGTTTCTCTCTCTCTCTCTCTCTCCCTCTCTCTCTCTCTCAAATCTCTTAAAGTTTGAAGTCTTGAAGTGGATTGCTAAACTGGCGAAACTCAAGATACAGAAGACGGTGTGAGCATTTGTGTGACAGGATCCTCAAATTACGAATACTTCCGCTGGATGTTACAATGCATGGCTGCAAGCATTAATTTGACTTAAAATATGCAACAAATCGATGCAACCAAGAATGTGAAACATTAGCATCCATCTTACCATCATATGTACTGAACCGGATCTTTTCGGGAAGAGTACTTGCTGACAATGATATGTCGATGATGGCTGAGCTTGTTTAAGGATAGCTGTGAGCTCTTGGTGATATTGATCCTCAGCTGCTTCTTGACAGGCCTCCTATGCGAGACACTCTTCTTCAAGCACTTGCTGTGCTCTGCATTCTTGGCAACGGTACAACATGTTCATGGCAACAGTCTTCAGCTTCCATCGCCCTTTGATGCTTATCTTCCTTGGAATCGTCATGGGATTGCATGAGATGTTGGAAAAGAGCTTGGGTGTCCTTAGCTTGTTGGGCTAAGATTGTTTGGGTAGCAAGAGATTGTTGAGTAGTGGTTTGCAGAGGTGCTGTGATAGGATCCACGGTAGAAGTGCTAGGAGTAGAGGTACTTGCAGCAGGAACTTGAGGAATTTGGGGTGCTCTCTCCATAGTGGAGTGCTCTTTCATGGTGGGTTGCACTTCTCACAGTGGGAGGCCCAACGAGTCTACCAGAGCAGAATAAGACCATGTCATCCACTATGCGTCAAGTGGGCTGCACTTCTGGGTTCTTGCGTGGAGCACTATAAACCTTCCATCCAGCACCTCCTTTGTGGGATGCTGCTACGAGTTCTTGCCCGGAGCAAAGTGAACCATCCACAAAGATCTTTGTGGGATGCTTCTACGGGTTTTTGCCTAGAGCAAGGTAAGCCATCCGCAAAGAAAAATTCAGCACTTCCTTTCGTCAAAGCCTAAGCTCTGATACCACTGCTATATGGGGTGTAGCGGAAGCTTATAATTGTGATTAAGGCGAGCGTTAAACTGCTGATTTGGGAAGAGATTATAGAAGATAGAGAGAGAAGAGTAGATAGCATACACAGTACATCGTATGGGGTCCCAATCACCCACTTAAGGTTTTCCCACAGAGAATTCCGCTCTTCCTTGACTTTACGGCTGCCCATGATTGAAGGGTACCACCTTTGCTTGTAGGCAACCAAGAAAATGATGAAGATCTGCATTTTTCAGCATGTGTGCCTGGGCTGAAAACGCTTGTGCTTTTGCAGCTCAGTGTGGCCTTCCATTTTTTTCTCTTACTTGCCTGAAGGCTTGAGCATCACACCAAGATGTTCTCTTCGGAATTCGCAGAATGAGGGAATATACAGCAAAGGAAGCAATATATAGTGCCCTATGTGCTGGTCGGTCAGCCCCCAACAGGCTGCTGGGGCAATTTAGACAAATAAGTCATAAAGTGCTTTCCCTCCCTTTTTAATGGGTGTCTTCTTCTAAATGGTCCATAGCCCCTTTTCCATGTGTTTTGGGCACCAAATTTGGTTCCCATGGGCTGCATTTTGTCCTAGCGTATGGCCCCTCAATGACACATTAGTCCCTCCTTTGCCTTGCTAGTCACCTTGGACAAAAAGGCTTTCACATAGGTAGACACTAGACCTTCTAAATGACCTAATGAAACCGGCCTTCAGAAATCTGACGGGCAGTGGAACAAACACTCGCACACAAAACACTTCATCACCCATGAGAACCTGGAAAAGTAAAACAAACAGGGGATCTAGAATGCTCCTGCAAATAGTACAAGTACACCGATTGGCCCCAAAATGCAGTGGCGCCCCTTGCGGTATTTCTTTACTTGATCAAATAAGAGTACAAAGAACAACTTGTCGAATCCTTTACCAATAGGATTCCTTTTTGCTTTTCACCCAGGACTTTTCCCAATAAGATCTCTCGCTATTACAGCAAAGTATTCCATAGAGAAGGCACACCTGTATGACTCCTCCCTGCTTGAAAAGGTCTTCTCCATCTCAACCACACGAACCCTTTCCCAAACAGCAGTAGGGCTGTACCAAACCATATGTCCTTCCTATAGTCACAGCTTGCATGTAACCTCAAGAAAACTAGAACCTGTTCACATGAATCCAGAGACATATGTCCTTCCTATAGTCATAGCTTGCATGTAACCTCGAGAAAACTAGAACCTGTTCACATGAATCCAAAGACATGCTTTCCACACGAAACCAAAGACCTGTATCCAATAAACCAAAGACCTGTATTCATAAACCATAGGCCTGTGTCCTCGATACCAAAGTCCTGTTTCTTCTCGAAAACCAATGTCTTGTTTCCACGACAGATAAATCCACATGTGCACCATCAATCACGATGCCAAAAATTCAGAGAGAGAAAAATAGAGGATGTGTGAGGCAATCCCTGAATACACATAGGTCCAAGACGAAGAGCAACACACATCTCTTCCAAGAACATCATCCTGTGCATCTTAACTTGATCCTCTTCATCCCAATCTCGTAAACAGAACCTGCTTGCGAAGAGAGAGAGAGAGAGAGAGAGAGAGAGAGAGAGAGAGAGAGAAACCCCTTGGCTGTTAGCCCCTCGGTGCCTCCTTCAGCTCGCCTTCTTCCAAGAGAGAGATAGAGTCATGCTGTCCAACCCGACAGTCACCTGGAGATTGTCTCTGCTGGCTGCTTCCACACATGCAACCTGCTTGCATCCGCCTGGCTCCTGTTTGCTAACTGCAGCCCATATGCGCAGCCACTTGGTCTTCCACACGTGCAGCCTCTACCTGAAACCTGTCTGGTTGCTTTTTGCTGACAGTAGTCCATACTCAGCCACCTGGTCACCTGCCTGGCCCCCGTTGCTGATTGCCCGCTTGGCTGCTCCTTGCTGCCCGGCTGTAATCCATACGTAGCAGCAGCAGCCGGCGGCAGTGGCAGTAGCACCCCATGCACAGCAGCGCCCAGCAGTAGCAGTACCCGCCTGCAGCAGCACCCGGTGGCGGAGGCAGCACATCAGGCGGCGGCAGCAGCAGCAGCAGGCAGCAGCGGCCAACAGCAGCTTCAGCCAGCAGCGGCAGTGGCTGACAGCAGCAGCAGCAGCAGCAGCTAGCGGTGGAGGCAGCTAATGATGGCGGCAGCAGCAGCACCTCATGTGCCACAGCGCTCAGGAGATGCGCCTGCGTACCATCCGGCTACCTTCCCACACGGCGATCACCACACGGCCACCTCCTCACGGCTCGCCACCCTTCACCCTCTTCAAAGAAACGATGCGCTTTTCATTAAAAACGCTGAAAAGCAAAGATAGACAAAACGCATGCCTTTCAATATAATAATAAGCCTTAAGATTAAAGTTCCTTTTTGTCCCCTTTTCACACTTGGGCTTGCCACCAACATGGGTTTCCTTTTCACATTCATCTGATGCCTGTCCACACTGCCCGTGCCCGTGCCCACCTGCTTGTTGTCTAGAGAGAAAAACACAGGGTCGTAACACCTAACTAGTGTTCTAGGCACCTGAGTAGAGGTCCAATAAATGCCTGGGACACCTGTACATCATTACAGCTTGCAAGTTGGTTACATGACTTCTGTGGGACTTGCACATAGACTCACATTGATTGGACCCTAGACCTAGATGGTGCCTGGAGACATGTCCTTGGAAAAGGGCTCAGAAAATGCTGAGTGCCCATCCCAAAATGAGTCTAAGTGTACTGATTAGCTAGAATGGTCACGTGGCACCCTAGTACAATAGGTGTGCACGTGACAAAGAATTCTAGTTTTAAAGATTCTCTCTCAAAGCACAATTTTGTTTGGCTGCTTCTTGAAGTTGGTCTTTTCTATCATTTCTAGCTGGCCAATCTCATTGCTATCATCAACATCTCATGCATCATTTTACTAGGGGTTGATTGAAAGATAATGATCGTACTAAGTAGATACAAAGATACGGATACAACTTGCTATATTTTCAGGGCCAATCTTTACAAATGCCATGGTGAATCAAGTGATATCCTGTATAGACGAATGCACTTCATTAGTCTTCAATTTCTCGTACTTCAATTTAGTAGTTAAAGCCCAATGAAGGAAAGGTTCCACGCGGGGGTGTGTGGGTGTGGGTACAGATGAGAACGTAAGTGTTTCCTTTTTTGAGCTAGGCTCCAATGGAAATCTTCAAATTAAAATTTTGGATCATGAAGATAGGTCCTTTTTTTAATTGCAGTTGATGGTTGCAACGACCTTGGTGCTCTTATGTACGAAGCCTCTTCATGTGTCGTGGGCAGCATCTCTTCCTTGGCTTATTCCTTTACCATCAACAGCGATCATTGGAAGAGAAGTATACAATCTGCTTAGCCAAACTTAGTTTCTTATTGAGTTAGCATAAGTATCCATCCTATGGGTTGTGCAGTTTGTTTTACCAGTTTTTCCATGGTTCTTCCAGATCACCATGTCTGCTGTTCGTGAATGGGCAGCAAGCCAAGGTGGGGATTTGCAAGCAGTAAGTGCCTTCTATTGAGAGCTCATTTTTCCAGTGGAAAATCCCAAGGAAAGTATGCAAGAACTTCATTTTCTGGAAGCAGAACAGGGTGATGCATTGAGCTTTTGACTCAGATTGGCTATCATGTGCTTGGTTTACAATGGCAGGCTGTTGCTGTGAATAAACTAGGTAAATGGAAAACTGCATCTCAGATGGTGGCTTTGACAGTTCTCCTTGCTATGAGGAATAGCAGGTATCATTCTGCCTTAACTTCTCTAGTGATGTCTCTCGTCTCTATGCTTGGTGTACTAATATGCTCGTATTATCTATACTAGTGAGAAACCCGAACGATACAGGGGAGCAAATTTTTTTCCCAAGAAAATAACTTTGGGAAATTAGTTCTGGGCTTACGATAAAAATAATGGTTCTTGTTTAGGACAGCTTTAGGGTTGAAAATTGCATTTAGAGCTTAGATGTTGACGAATAATTTAGGATCAATCTTACAATGCTTCATGGTTCACAAATTGGGCGCACACACATCTCAGGTGTGCATGAGTGTGTCGGTGGGCGTGTGTGTGCAGTCACGTGCCATTGTGCATGCATGTGTGGGTGGCTGGGTGGGTGCATGCTTGCTTGCATTGCATCTGCTGGTGTGTGTGTGTACACCTGCATGCTTGTCTATGTATTGGGGTTTTTGTACCGGGAAGTAAGCATGTTTGAACTTCTAAATACCTTACAACTTGTCTGCTGTGCTTTTTGATGAACCCAACCTCTTTTCTACCTTGGCAGTGAAAGTGGCATGGCTTGGATACTTGTAGCAGTTGGTGTTGGCCTCCTTTATATTTCAGCTGGACTTGCACTTTGGTCTTTGGCCGTGTACATGAAGGGCATTTGGGGAGCATTGGTAAAGTAAAAGTATTGATGTAATGGAGTTTGTATGTCACAAGGGTATTGGAGTATGGTCAGTGTAATCACACAAGGTCTTGCAACCTCTTGACTCATATAGTGCTGTTCAGGAAGGATAATTACGAGGTCCATTTTTTTGTATTGTGTGAGCCAACCATATTTGTAACTATGGTAGCCGCATACAAGCCTCTATGCTGCAAGAAGTGAAACACTATTATGGGTCATACACATGCCTTAGTGCCAGGGAACAATTGGGTAATACCAGTCGTACAGTGCATCAGGTGGATATTATGAGCTGGAGTATCTATTTACCCAAATGTATCTATTCAATACAGAGACAGCTACATCGAATACAGAAATAATTTGACAATTTTTAGTTCGTTTAAGAATATTTAGTTTCACAGATTCTTCTTTCAGGGATGTGTGGCAACATATGCTACTTACTCATGGAATGTGGTGTCTGAAAACTGCTTACTAAGAATCACATCTTTAACAGCTCATAAAGGTTGCGAGGTCTTTCAGGCCCTCTATGCCTAGATTTGGTGCAACTTCTTGCCTTAGCTCAATCATGTTGTGGCCCTCATTTACTAAGTAGGAGCCTCTGCTCTAAGGCCCTTGCAACATTTTAAGTGATAACCTTCTTGCACATGAGCAATGCTTACTTGACGTCAAATGAAACCTGATTAAGTGTGAATTAGAGGTTGATTTGATTTTGCATACA